>NC_084656.1:23642146-23954186 GCF_019802595.1 Syngnathoides biaculeatus
CCAACGAGCGCACTTTGGGAGAGCTGACGAACAAAGACAGAAATTTGCAGAAAAAGGCCCCCCGTCGCCTTCTCCAACATTCCTCGGAAATCACAATGTCCCTCCACTGGCCGCAGGCTACCCACAATCCCCTGGGGGCTTCCACGGCCAATCGGTAACGCGTAGATAGAAGCGGTAATAAAGAAATAAACCTCTTTTAAATTCGACATTTGTATGCAATGCTTGTGTAATGACATGATTTGGGTAGTTTCAAAGAATGAGGACCACTCCCGCGTCTGCGGCAATTTAGAAATGTTCGCGCTTCCTGAGTTTCCACCTGACGACCTCCATTGCTTCTTCCTTGCTCGTCGTCGGCCATGTTTGTTTGCGCCACCAACACGTCGGCTACAATCTGCACCAATCACACGAAGACGCGCTCTCGCTGTCTGGGACGTTCACAACTACCTCGTCGAAGATCAGCAAAAAAAAAAAAAAAAAAACCCAAAAAACCCCAAAAGAAAGTCCAGTAAGACAAAGACACGCGAACAAATAGAAAGGCTAATCATTGCACACGTGACTCGGCAGAGGCGTTGCGATTGGCGGTGTTCTGTTTGGACCTGAGCACGCGCACGAAGCTCTCGTCCTCCGCCAGGCTGGCGTCGATGGTGACGGATACGAAGTTCGAGTCCACGCGGTGCACGAGCCGGCCCGGTCTCCGCGTTTCCCTCTGGCGGGCGCGCACCTCGACGGCGCCCGGGAGCGCGCACAGCACCACGCAAAGCGTCAAAAAGCGGCGGCGCGTCACCGCGGCGGCTTCTTCCGCCATGACCCTTCGCTTTCCCGTTTGTGCTTGCGCGCGCGCGTCTCGGGTTGGCGGAAGGTCGTAGCCACGCCCTCTTACGCCACAAAGGGAAATACGCTTTTGGGCGGGAAGGGCACAGTATGACCTTTTGCCTTCCATCGAAGTTGAGGCACCGATTGTCATATATCTTAATATAATAACAGCTTTATCAAAGTAGGATGTTGTACTTTTTTTTTTTTCTTCTTCCAAACTTCCTCCCCTTTCACGTGGAGATAAACGTTTCACTCATTTTACATTCACGTAGCCGCACAACCACACACGCTTTTATTGCCCCGTTTATTTGGTTGCATAAGTTTGGGTTAAAAAAAAAAGTGTACAAAATGTGGCACTTGTGTTTGCGTCCTTTGCTTCCATTCTGGCCAATCACAGCCAATCGTTGACAGCCTGACTATTACGTAACCTGAGACGGTCGCGTTAAGTCGGGCGGGCGAGGCGGCACGGCGAGCAGACGGTCGACTTCCTGTTGCAGCGCCGCCGCCTTCTCGTCGAGCAACATCTGAAACAAAGATGGCGTTCAGAGGGGCGGACGCGGCGGCGGGATGGAAGCGCCCGCGGGGAGCCGCACCCACTTTGGCAGTGGCCACCATTTGATTGGCTCGTTTCCTGCTGAGGTGCTCCACCGTCCGGACCAGGAGGGCCACGTCGGCGCTGGCCAAGTGCGTCGGCGTCGTGTAGCCGGCGGCGTGGAGCTGCTTGGCGCGAGCCTGTTCGCGCGTGCGCAAATACACGCCCAGACACCGCACACACATTCGCAGAAACACACGCACGCGTGATGAAAGAGACGCCGCGTGGGCGGGTTGCGGCGTGCGCGCGGAGCGTGTCGCGACCTCCGTGACCCCCGCCACCTCCATCAGCGGGATGAGCTCCGTCTTCACGCAGTAGCTGAGGCGTCGCGTCAGGGCCTCCAGGAGGGACCTGTACGGCCACAAACGCTCCAACTCCTGCACACGCGCGCCAAAAGACAACGTAAACAAACTAACGACTCCAACACGTTTGCGTGCGTGCGCGTTCGAGACCTGCGTGAAGTGCAGCACGCACGTGCAGAACGCGGCGGCCGAGCTGAGCAGCGACTGGACGAAGCCCCGAGTCAGCTGAAACTTTTGGGCCACGCCCCAAATGTCGCCATCCTTCAGCAGCAACATCAGAACCAGCGCCAGGTACGCACGCTTCGCCACACACATGTTGGCACTCTGTACGCACACGCAGGCACGTGAGCTCGGTTGACCCCGCCCCCCGCCCGCGGCGACCCTCCACCTTGCTGACGCTTTGTCCCGCCGCCATCCGGGCCACCAAACTTTCGGGCACTCCCACCGCCGCGCACATTTTCAGCTCCGACGCCGACAACGAGGACATCTGGCACAGCAAGCACCTTCACGTCACCCGCACGCGACCTCCGTGACCTCGGGCGTGCGTGAATAGGACCTGCGTGTAGAAGGTCATCCAGTCCGGCGTGCAGGCGGCAGCGAGGTCGTACGGGGTCACCAGGAAGAGCAGGTGAAGATAGCTGTCGAGAAGAAGGCCCTCCAGGCCCTGCTGGAGGTCCTGGTACAGAACTTCACTGTGGATCACATCCACGCAACCTGTACACACACGCACACGCACGCACCTTGAGAATTTACAAAAAAAAAAAAACAACACCTTTTTCATTTAGGCCAAGGAAAGGACCCGCATCATGACAAACGCTCCACCCGCACCTTTGAAGGTGGCCCGGCCCAACTGCGTGACCTGCAAGTTGCGACCCTCCGCATGTAGAAGACCTTTGACCTTCAGCAGGTCCACGCAACTCGGGACCACGTCCTCCAGGCGCACCCGCTGGCGCTCGCGCTGAACGAACAGCAGCGTCCCGCGCAGAAACTCCTCCAGATGGTCCACGCACGACGCCACCTGACGCACAAGCGGGCCGTCACATACTCACGCGCGCAAAATCAGAGGAGGCAGCCGTGTTTTTTCTGACTGACATGAAATCAGACTAAACTTTGCCTGCTGTGTCTGAATAAATTCCACCCACATCCGAAACACGCCGCTTCCTTGCGCGACGTCAAAAATCAGGGAGAGAACTGAGGTTCATCCTTGGGTGCAATTTCCAGATGCCGGAAGGCGGCGCATTCATCCCTTTAAACAATAATGAGCATCGAGCGGATGTCCAGCCATGATGGGACGCAGGTCCCGTTTCTAGGAAAATGAGAGGGCTTTGGTCCCAAATGCGAATAACAAGCCAAGAACAAAAGAAAAAAGGCCTCGTGAAGACGCCGGCACGAAGAGTCCGTCATTATCCAGTGAAACGAGTACTGCGCCGACATTTTGGCAGGAATTAATGAATTGGCTCCGAAAAAGCGAATTACTAATTGTGAGGAGCTTCCGGAAGGGAACCCGAAAACCTTTGCTGAACGTCAGACCGTCATTTTTCTCTCACTATTCTGGCTGGCATTTAGCACACTCAGTGGGTTGCGGGTTCAACGCCTGTGTGGCATTTGCATGTTCTCCTTGTGCTTGCGTGGCTTTTCTTCTCCAGCTTCCCCAAAACATCCTCACCAGGTTGAGCGAAGACCCGAAATTGCCCAAAGGCGCGAAAGTGCCGACGGCCGCTCGTTTCGACGCTCCGCCCCTCCCCGCCCTCGCCAAAATGACGGAAACCCTACCCGAGCTCCGACAAGAAGGGTTTAGTCCCATTTCACGTAAGGCAGAAAAAGCCCAAGACGGGCTTTGGACCGCACGGCACAACGAGGCGCTCGCGTTACTTTTAAGCCGACGAGCGACAGGATGAGGCTGAGGAGAATTTTGCGGTCGTCGGCGAGGAGGCAGCTGCGGCACTCCTCCACGGGCGCGCACAGCAAGGTCTTGGCCTGGAAACAGCCACGCCCGCAGGACGTCAGGCCCGAGCGGACCGGGACCGGGACCGGGGGACGGGGGACGGGGGGGGGAACGGCGTTACCTTGTCGCGCTGCGCCTCCTGCAGGACGAGGATGCTCTCGCCCCGGGTGTCCAGCCCCGCCCGCCCCGCGCGGCCCGCCATCTGCTTGTACTGGCCCGTCGTCAGCGCCGCCCGCGCCACCAGCGGCGAGCGCACGATCACCCTGCCGCCGCAAAATGACAATTAGCCGCTTTGGGGCCCACTCGGGCAGAAGGTTTGACCGCCGTCGCAACCTTCTGGCGGGCAGGTTGACGCCGGCGGCCAGCGTGGACGTGCACGCCAGCAGGCAGAGGACGCCGGCGGCGTACGCGTCCTCCAGCAGGCGGCGCTCGTCCGCCGTCAGGCCGCTGTGGTGGTAGGCCACGCCCAGCGGAACCGTCCGGCTCAGGAGCGGGCACAGGCGGCCCGCGCCGCAATCGCGCAGCCGCCGCAGGAGCGCCTCTTTCTCCGTCTGCCGCCGGGCGAGGAAGTCCCTGGGGGGGCGGGGGGGAGAAGAGAAGAAGAGAAGAAAAGAGGCCGTCCCGGAATCGGAACCTTCGCCACTCACCGTCGGAGGTACTTGCAAATCATGGCGGCCACGTTCTCGCAGTTCTTCTTGGTGGGGCAGAAGAGCAGGCAGGAATGCTCGGGGATCACCTCCGTCACCAGCGCCACGATGTGGTCCGGGTCCGCCTTCTGCATGGCGCTCGAGTACTGAGCGTTGGGAGCGCGGCGCTCGCGTCACCATAGCAACAACAACCACCACAACCGCGCCCCCCCCGCCGCGTACGTTCAACTTCAAGCGGCGACATAAGCGGAAACCGTCTTCCTCCTCGCCGTCCGCCTCGTAGATGCCGTCGCCCAGTTTCACGTACTCCTTCAGATCCACCTGCGAATGATGGGAGAAGGCGCGACCGTTCGCTCCGTCCCGACTCCCCCAATGCCGAAATCGGATTGGCTATCTAAAATGGCGGCTGGACAAACTCAAGTCCTCAAGTTCAATTTTGCACTTTTTGGGAAGGGCGGAGGAAAGTGGGACTCACGGGCCGAAAGTCGTCGCGGTAGTTGTCGGCCTTGAGGAAGGTCCGCAGCTCTCCGATGTTCCCCAGGGTGGCGCTCATGCCCACGATCTGCGTGTCGCCTGCCGGGCGCATCGAAAGCCGGGTGACGGCCGGGACGGCGACGGCGGGCGGGGCGGGGCGGGGCGCGGCGGTGCGGGTCACTCACGGCTGAGGTGCAAGACTTTGGCCAGGGTGATCTCCAGCAGGGCGCCTCGGCTGCCCGAGCCCAACATGTGAAGCTGAAGGCGACGCACGCGCAAATGTGCAAAACGCCACGAAGAAGAAGAAGAAGAAGAATCACGAGCGGGCCTCACCTCGTCCACCACCAGCAGGCCGACGCCTCGCAGCGCGTCGCTCTCGATGAGCGCGTTGACGAGGGCGTGGGCCTTCTCGATGGTGGCCACGTAGAGCGAGCGCCGCCCCCTCCTGCTGACGGGCGGGAACCTGCCCTTGCTGCCCGCGTACTCCTCCACCAGGAAGTCCAGCTCCAGACCCAAGACCGCCAGCCCGCGAACCTGCAGTCAGCGGTTCTGGCCATGAAACCTTTTAGAACGCCGTCAATTTTCCCAACATTTTCGTCCGACCTTCTCCTGGACCAGGGCGACGTAGGGCAGGACGAAAATGCAGTCGCGCTGGCCGCACAGCAGCTCTCGGATCATCAGCACCTCGGCCACCAGAGTTTTGCCGCCGCCGGTGGGAAGCGTGTAGATCAGGTTCCTCCGCTCCGACACGGAATCCAGACGCAAACACGTCTCCTGCCACGCTAGCCGCACACAAACGCACTCGTGTCATCGCGTGAGGGAAACCTCACGTCGCGTCGCGTCGCGTCCTGTCGTGTGTCGAGGGACGGGGGAATCACGTGACGCCGTGTCGTGGTGAGAAGTCACGTGATGCGACGTCAAGGTTTGCGACGCGCGCCGCCATTGCGTGCAATCTCGTCAAGCTTTGTGACGTCGCGTGTCCCGCGAGCACGTGACCGGCATGCGCCGCGATTGCGCGCAATCTCGCACGTTGTCACATCACGCGACGTCGCGTGACGCGTCACAACCTATCGTCACCGTCACATCGTGTGAGGTGTGGTCTCGCGACGCGATGCGATCTGACGTCACCGTAGAGGCTGCGGATTCCCCGGAGCGTGAAGAGGAGGTCTCGGACTTTGCCCGGCAGCCCAAAAAAGGGCCCCAGGTCGCGGCGGTGGGCGCGGACGGCCTCCGCGGCGCCGCTGACCTCGCGGCTCAGCGCCGCCTCCTTCATCGCCACGGAACGCGAAAGGCCGGCGGGCGACGCCGCGTTGCCCCGCAGCGTCTTCTTCACGCGCTCGCTCACGCTCCTCCTCGCCACGCCGCGGGGCTTCCCGTCGTCCGTGCCGGGGGCGGCGTGCCCGTGTACTTTGCGCCTCTTGGCTTCCCGCTGGCCGCAGGGCACGTCGTCCCGCGCCGCATCCGCGACGGGCTCGGAGAGGAAGTGTCGGACCTCGGCGGCCGGCTCGGAGGCCCGGTCCAGTTCGGCCGAGAACGACTCGTCCTCCAAGAGACCGTCGTAGTCTCCGAACAAGTCGTCGCTGTCACTGCACTGATCGATAAACAGCGAGTCAACCACAATGGTCAATTGTTGTATTAACGCAGAAATCATCTCACATATTCAAGTTCATATGATGAGTCGCGCAAACCTCCACATGCTGCTTGTCATCCATGAGGGATCTCTCTCCCTCCAGGCGAGATTCGACTATTTTATCGTCCTCTTTTTTGATTTCTTGTTTTTGTTTTTAATGTATTTCATCATTTCGGGTCCTTCGTGGGCACGTGACCAGCCAGAAGCCGCATGCTAACGAAAAAGCTCGGGAGAGACGTGAAATCATTTCGAAATAGAATTGATCTTATTCCAGCTATGTGTGCTAACATAATTAGTAGCGTTGAAGAAGTCATTGTACATTTTCTTTAGTTAAAAATCACACTTTGGAGTTATAAGTCTATGCTAACACCTCTTTGGCATTGTTTAGCTCGCTAAGCAGCCACAAACCTTTGCAAATGAAGCTTGGAGCTGAATAAAAACGTGCACATATTCCGGCGCCAGCCAGTAGAGTAATAAATGGCTAGTTTTAGTGAAACGACGAACACAAAAGCGTTAAGTTGTTATGTCAGGCTACAGAAAAAAAAAAAATCTAAAACCACTTCCGGGTTGGTTTCGAAGATGGTGACGTGAGGCCTCGTTCGACAAACTTCTCTTCTCAACACTGTGGAATGTGATACAGAGGCTTGGTCACACACACAAAAAAAAAAAAAAAAAAACATTAAGAAAGAAAAATCTGTGACAAAGACAACAGGAAGAAAAAAAATTCAGGAAATCGGTGACAATAACATCCGGTTCGTCCTTCGATCAAAATGCTGCCTCGCAATCGGGCACCTCGCCTATTTTTTTGTGTCTTTTCGCGACTCAAAAACGGGATTCATCCCGCAGGTTAGCTTTAAACTCCCGTTCAATGTCAACATTTCCTTCTATTCGTACTCATGTCGTGTTGTTTTTGCAGCTTCACTAAGCGACTCGGCTTCATGTGACGGACCAACAGAAAAACAGCAACACAAAGATGACGGCTCGGTGGGTTGCTCCTCTTCTTATTCTTTGACTTGAAATAATTGCTTCATTACTGTACTCGCAATCTGCATTGGCCAGCTCGTCAAGATGGAGAACCCGTACAAGGAGCCACGGAAAGGTTGCGTCCTCTGTAACGTCACCGTCGACTTCAAGAACATTCAGGTGACAAAATACACACTCGCTTATTTTACACGCGTCCATTCGCACTGTTCTTTTTTTTTCCCAGTTGCGCGAAAACGTGCATATCCTTGAAAATCACTTGGACGTGATTTTCCCAAAGTAAATCGTTTTTTTTTTTTTTTCAATGTTTACTGAACACCCCGGAAAAAGTAGGGAAACCCCAAGAATAAATGATCAACTAACCTCGGGTCCAATCAATGTGGCCAAATTGGAGACATCGGTTCAAACCAGGGCTTGGGTAGTGAAGCCAAATATTGTACTCAAGTCACTTGAAAGTCATGAATCAAGTCAAAGTTAAGGGGGGGGGGGGGATAACTCCTCAAGTACTGGCCACATTCAGCAAGCAATTAAGAGCATGAACCAAAACGCACAACAAAAGGACTTCCCCCATGTTGGACAAATAAAAAGACAATTTTATACAACGAGTCCACAGTCAACGATGTGAGCATAAGCAGCTCAGAAAATGGATTGGTGTTGGTACTCTAGTCTAAAAAAACAAAATGACATTCAAATTTAACAAAAAAAAAAAAAAAAACTGAGCCACGCACAAAGAAATTGTCACCGGAACGACCAACGGTGGACTTTGAATGGATGCAAACGATTTGCACAAGCGCGAATCCTGATTGGTTGGCCGCGTCCCGATAGGAAATCGAAGGTCCGCTGATCAACAATTTCAGGACGCCTGATTTGAGTCGATTATCAGATCATTTTGTTTTTCGCACCCCGTTTTGCGTGCAGCCTTCAAATGAACGCGTGATTTGCTATTTTTCAGCTTTTGTCTCAGTTCATCTCGCCGCACACGGGAAGGATCTACGGCCGCCACGTCACGGGTAAGCCACGCCCACAAGAGCCACTTTTGTCGGATTTTCGACGAAACTAACCAAGTCCGTCCGTCCGTCTCACGTCAGGCTTGTGTGGAGCCAAACAAAACGACGTTTCCAAAGCCATCAAGAAGGCGCACGCCATGGGTAAGTTCACCGATGACATTTTGGACGGAAAGCTTGAAGAATTGCTCGAATGGGCGGGGCCACTTTTGGGACCGAAATCCCAAAACTGAATGACAAGTTTTGTCTTTCTCACCTAACCCCATTTTAGCTGAAAGTCGACAATCTTAATCCGAACAGCCTCTGGGTCGCGACCTTATCGAGTAGTTGAACACTAAAATGTATTTTTAATCATTCGTGGTCACTAGACAGCGCTTTTGGCTATTTTATTGACGACGTCCGACTGAGTTGAAGCAAAGAAGGGCGGGGCTCGACCAGTTATTTTTTTTCTGCAGGCTTTCATATTTTTTTTTTTTTCTGTTCATATGGTGAAGACTGGACAAGGTCATTGATGTTTGCATGAATTTCAAATGGGAAAAATGATTTTCAATACAAGAAGGAATTGAAGTTGGATCTCAAGCGGCGACTGCGTGAAGCTGCTCAACTGACTTCAACTTCTAATAATTTGCTTTCAACGTGTGTGTGTGTGTGTAGGTTTCATGTCGGTGACGCACAAACATCCCGACTTGATGCGGGACCCCAACATCTGCGGCATCAAAAATGTGAATTAGCCCCCCCCCCCCCCCCCCCCAACTCCCGTCATTGGCCAATAAACATAATATTATTATCCCAAGTGGCGACTGTGGCGTCTTTCTTGCCGACGACCTCACTTTGTGGCGTCTCCCTTGCGCCGCTTCCTCCTCCTCCTCCTCCTCACGCCGCCGCCTTGCGCCGCCGCCGCCGCCGCCGCGGGGAAGCCGTCCAGCGTCAGCGTGCGGACCGCCAGCTGGAGGCGGACCTTCGGCTCGCCGGCGGGGGCGCCCTCTGCTGGCGACAAAACAGATCGGACTTTGAGTGGGAAAAGGTTGACCTCAATGAGTCGCCTGAAAAATGGCACAAAAAGCAATTAAATAGCAAAATTTGAAATGACAATAAACGTTAATCCATTTTCCACCATCCCCACACACACACACAAGTGGGAGGGGTGTGGGCCCCCCCCCCCCCACCATGTGATGCTGGGCATCCACTGCAAACTTGAAATATATACGCACAATAAGTCTACGAAAAGACGTTTTATATACACAATTCAATGAAGAAAAAAGTCATTTTAATATGACTTTCAATTTGTATTTCCTAATTATGACCAGATGCACCATCACTACACCAGCAGCAGCTTCTCCAAATATTCGTCTATATTATTTTCTATGATATAAAAATCATATTTACCACAAGAGTGACATCGCGGGTGAAGAAAAAATGGAATAATTTTCTACCTTTGTTGGCGAAGGTTGACTTCCTGTCACCAACCGACGTCCCGAGAGCGAAAACGTCGGCGAGCGTCATGCGCACGGTGCGCTCGCTCTCCGCCACGGCGCTGCAGGCCCTCTGACGGGAAGTGACGGACAGACAAGGCCTGTGTCAGCCACTCAACGGTTGACTTGTGTTGAACTTTTTTTTTTTTTTAAACGGTAGTTTTCAGATAGCAGAGATAGTTGGTGCCAAAATGCCAAGATGGCGTCCATATTTGGGTCCTCAGTCGGTTCAGGAACGGAGGAAGCGCCGTCCTCACCTGAAGCTCGTCCTGCAGCGACGCATTCATAGCGTTGACGGCATCCACGTCCGCCAACTGGCCGCTGGCGTCCAGCAATTTGGAACTTGGGACAGAAAGCAAACTCAGCAGCTGTGCCCGTAACGCTTTGGCCCCGCCCTGCCACGCCACGCCACGCACGCACGCGGTACCTGTGCCGGCTGACGGCGCGCTGGTAACCCGGCGCCGAGCACGGTGTCGACGCCGTCCAGTAGGCCCGGTGGTCCAAAGACGCCAAGTTGGTGACGGCCACGGGGACCTGCCTTCACGTCAGGCAGTCACGACATCACAATCCTGACACTCTGACCACTTCCTCTTTGTCACTTCCTGTCACCCCCCCCCCCCTCGGCCACAAACACTTTTTGCACCTGCCGCTGGAGAGGAAGGCGGCGTATTCGGTGCGGTGGGTGGAGCCTCCGTCCGTCACGGTGGCGGGCGTCACGAGCAGGAAGACGGCGTGGGGCTTGCGCAGCGCCACCTTCAGGTTCCGGTGCACCGCCTTCTCGCGCATGGTCATCCGCCGCTCCGAGTTCCTGCGCTGGCGGTACCAGCCTATCACGCGCTCCGGAGGGTCGGCGCCCAGGAGCCGGTGGACCGCCGCCACGTCCACCCTGCCCGCCGCGTCGTACCAGCTGCACGCACACAGACGGCGTCACGTGAGGTTTTGCGGCGTCCTCCGTCGTGCGGCGCGGACTCACGTGTTGAGTTTGTGGCAGCACACGTGTTTGTGGATGCCTGCAAGGCATCAGACGAGGTCAGAGGTCACAAGGTGGACAAAACTAGCATCTCATTTCCATCGTCGGGTTCGTCCTTCAACTTGTTTTGAGAACTGCGCCGGCCGCTCTTCTTTTTGTCTTCTCGCAGCGATGTTATGTAATAATCTCCCATTTCTTGATGGCGAGAGAGTGAAAATGAAGACTTTGTGTTTCAAAATATTGAAATGTGTTCAAAAGAGTTCCAATGTGTGGGACGCGTACAAGTATCTCCAAATCCATCTTGACGTACACCCTGCAATGAACGGGCCTCGCGTTGCACTCCCAAAGACTTTTGCAGGACTTACTGTAGGTCTGTCTGAGGTGAACGTGGTCCTCTCGGGTGTCGCTGATGGTCACGTGCTCCTCGACGTTGTTGTCGCCCAGGATGAAACCTTCCTGCTCAACGCCCCAACACAAAATGCAGCTGAGAAGAACTTGAAGGCAACATTCGGAACCGCAACACTTTCAATGGAGCCTGACGTCAAAACATTTTTTGGGACTCAGGAGGAAAAGGCTTCAATATAGGAGAACGTTGTAAAAGTAAGTTTCTTTCGCCTCGTCCCGTTTGGGGTCGCCACAGCGTGACATCTCAGACGAACGCTCACATTTGTTTGGCAGAGTTTTGACGCCGGACGCCCTTCCTGACGCAACACCCACCCCTGTGGGATATGAACTCGCGGGAAAAAGAAAAAAAAAAAAAAAGCGTCATACGTCCTCTCCAAAATCCGAAAGGCTCAGGAAAGGTGGGCAATACAAGGGACCAGCGAACTCGAACCTAAGGTCCCTAACTAAAATCTGCAGGACACACATCGATCCCAAAAACAAAACGCGCAAGACACTCATACGCTGCCTGATTTGCTATTTTCAAAGGTAAAAGTATGAAATCTCCAAAACAAGACGACGATTTGTTTAACTTAATAAATCTGTTCGTTTTATTTTAAATAAAAAGTTACGCTAACGAGCTCAGCAGTTGGTAAACGTATGACGAGAACTCGCTCCTGTTAACAGTCAAAGTGTTTGTTTTTCAACATTTTCAAGTCAAAAAAAACGTGGAAATACAAACAAACTAAACATATTCCTTTCAATAAAAAAAAAAAAAAAAGTTACGCAAACTCTCTAGAGTAAAGACAAGGACGTTAAGCAACAGATGTTTTGTTTTTTGTTTTGTTTTGAACGCGATGCTCGCTAACTGCCTCAGCTACTGTAGACAAAGCTGCGAGGCTAACGAGCTAAATGTTGCGATACGAACTTGCTAAAAAGTCTCCGTGTAAACTACGTCAAGACTGCGAGCAGCCCGGACAGTAAACGGCCACATCGTCGAGGGTTTCCTCACCACGTCCGAATCTTTGTTGATGTGTTGAAACAATAAAGAAGTCAAAACAATTCCAGACACGCGAATTGTTGGCTCCGCCATCGTCTGTCCTTTTTCGGGCTTCACATCGGCACACACAAAACGCAGCCAGCGCGGCCGACATGCGCATTTCCTGCGCAATATTTGTTACGTTGTTCGTTAAGTGAGGATTCAAAAGTAAACGAATTAAAAATGACACGCTACGGAGAACGCTTGCATGAAAATGCTCTTTTGAAGTTTTTCCTCAGTTCACACTCAACTTTATTTGGACAACCCGTTCACAAAATCCGCAGCTGGAACAAAGTGACAAAGTGCTGCATGGAAGCGGAAATGCAGCCAGTAGAACATTATGACTGGAACAGAAATAACAGGAACAGAGTTAATCTTAATAATAACAGCAATTCAGGGTGTGCCTCCCGAGAATCTTTTGGGGTTGGATTTGAACCCACAACCTCAGAATTACGAGACCAATGTGCTCACCAATCATCCATCGTAGCAGCGGTGTAATGACTAGAAAAGTATTACATTCTTAAAATGAACGGATACAGTAAGTGCAGGTACGGCAAGTGGGTAAATATACACAAGACGGTTCATATTAGCCATATATTTAGTGAGTATCTTTAGTTTCGTTCTTTTTCATGTTTTGCCCGCCTCAGAATGGGTTTGCTTCAGCAGGGGGCGCCACAACAACACGCAAGACTCACACGACGTTTGTGCACATCACCAGACACGCGTCATGAGTGCAGAAGGAAAATTTGGTGCTGCTTATTGAGTGAATCTCTTGTCTAGTGTAGTCAATTTAATTGAAAAAACATTAGTTTATATTTTCTTATATCTTCCACAATAAGTTTATAGTCAGCTCAAAAGTGAGTGGGTCAGCAATAGTGATATGGTTATAACTCAGTTATTACACGTAATAACACACGTTTAATAGATCTATGTGGAGTTTAGGGTTTGCCAGGGCACCTGGAGAAAACTCGTGCAAACTCGGGGGCGACCTTTGTCATTGACGGGTAAGCAGTCTGTTGTGTTTCTCTGTGCCCTAATATTGATCGGGAACAAAATCATCGCGAGCAATAACACGATAATAACACATTTCGACTAGTTTGTCACAGGTGATATCACGATGGCGCAGCAAACATCAGCTTTGGTGTCGGCGGAATCAAATACGTTTCGTTTCACCGCCCCCGCCCCGGCCCCCACCCCTCCGGGGTCCTTGTGATGGATGAAGTTTTAATGCAGCTCAAAGGATTCATTCATTCATTCGTGGGTTTTACTTGCTTTCTGGTTTTGCATAATGGGCACCACCCCCCCCCCACCACCACCACCACCACCGCACCCTTTGCAGGTGAGGCCCTTGGAGGTGAATCAAGTGGTCCAATCAGATGCTAACAAGACGTTGGCTGTCGATAATTGATTGGTGATCACTTGAGATGTCGGCAGGAAGTGGCAGCGGCGGCCGGGAGGACGCTTCATTCGTTCTCGCGCAGGATTCATCATTAGCCGCCAGGGGAGCGGGGTGGGGGGGGGGGAAGGTTTGCTCCTTTATCCCAGCCAGCGTGTTTTCATCAGCGGCGGGCCGAGTGAATTATTCAGATTTGTGCAAATGACGACTTTTCATTTTCCGCCGGCACGAGTGGAAATTGAACGTGACCCCGGCGACCCGCGTCTCCGCGGCCGGCGGCGGCGGAAGGTTGGCGAGCAGGCGCGGCGACGCCGAGACGGTTAACCTGCTTTGTTAACCCGAGCCCGACCCGCGCTGTGCCTTTTATGAACACGCTTTAAATATTCTTGACAGAACAAAAGCAATCGTGTTGGCACGCCGCCGCCGGGTCAGGGGGCGCCGCCCGACACGACCCGCACTTACGGACAGGAAGGAGAAGACGACAACGCAAAAGACGCTGCGCGGCGCGCGTTAGCCGCACTCCGAGTGACGGGCGTAACCACGCTTATCACCTTCACGTTACTCTTTCCGGCACGTCTTCTGATTAATTACCCTGAGCACCTTAAGTAGTACGTGTTAGCGTGTCGGAACTGCGTAACACTTGTTACCATGTAATAACACGGTAGTTAAGAGTCAAACAATTCTTAGTGTGTGGTAACGGTCTAAGGAGTGTATATAAGGCATGTAGTAATGAGTAGTAACAGCATAAGAAATTGTAGTAACGCCGTAATGAGCGGTAAACTGTAGTAAAAGTGTAGTAAGTGTTTCATGCATAGGAATATGTTAACAAGTGTTAGCATATGGTAACAAGCGTGTTATAACAGTGTGTAATAGGTATGATGGATATGGAGTGATATCTAGTGCACGTGTAGCGGCAACTATTAAAGGGTACAAGTGTTTGTGTATAATAGTCTAATCAGCATGTTACACATGTCGTCATGACGTAATAAGCGAGTTACATGTAAGAAGTGCTTTTGTATAGTAACATACGTAATATTTGTCACCGCGTAGTTAGACTTACAATGAGCGTTAGTGTGTTATCATAGTGCAACAACGGTCACAAGCCGAGAAACACCCGAACGAACGCTTGGACGTCGTAGTAACGTTTCGACAGGTGTTAGCGGCGAGTTCTATTTTTCAAATGTATTTGTGTTCAGATGCCGCAGTGGACGACCGGCGAGCACGCGTCCCTCGCGGTCGTGAGGGCCGGCGTTCAAATCCCGGCCCCGACTGCGTGGAACTCGCATGTTCTCCCCCGTGCCTGCGGGGTGGATTTTCCCCGCTTTCCTCCAAAGACGTGCATGCTGCGTTCAGTGACCACTCTCATTTGTGTGAATGTGAGTGCAAAACCCGGAGTAGTTGGTTGGCCGCCCCTTGCCCAAAGGTAGCCGGGATGTGTGCCGGCATTCCGAAAATGCATGAATGAAGGAACGAACAAATGACTGAAGAAACCAATGGAATTGTCCTCTCCTCTTTCAGGAAGTCCTGAGGCAAATGGAAAACACAAGATTTCAACTTAAGAAATAACATGTATCAAACCCAAAACAAAGCAAAACAACAAAAGCCTGAACACAAGCGAACAAACAAATATAAAACTCTAACTAGGCTGTGCTATGGTCAGGTGGCATGAAAGAAGTGAGGTACGTGTTTAGGAAAATGGCAAATACCAAATGCGGAAACATGAGACGTAGCAAGAGTGGAACGAGTAATACTGTGTAACAACTGTGTAATGACAGTGTAACAAGGCCATTAAGTGTGTAGTAACATTGTCGTCTGTGTCTCATACAAGATTGGACGATGCTAATGTTATTGGTTTACTTGCAATGATCTCATCGCACTTCAGGATTTTGTCCCGTGACAAAGGCAACGTCGGAGGCGGCGTGGAGGGGGGGGGGGGGGGGTCAAGTAGCCGTAATCGTCTCAAAACGCAGCTGATGGATGAGACGCCGCACAAACAGGAAGTGAAGCGGCGCAAACAGGAAGTGAGAAGAGGTGTCTCATATTAAAAAGGGAGGGGGTCAGCGCTCGGCGGGAAGGACGCCCGCCTCGCCCGCCGAGGCGCACGTCAAGTGGACAAAGTGGCGGAGGAAATTGGAGCGCCTCGTAGATCGCATCTGGCCAAACGCAACGCCGCCGACATCAAACGGCACGACGCGTCGCGGGAAACCCAAACACAACGCCGTGCACGTATCCGCACGAGCGCGCGGGCCAGGAAGCATGAACAAAACAAAAACGGAGGAAGACACAAGGACGCGCACACACGCAAACAGGAATACGCAAACAAGAAAAAAAACACTGACACAAATACAAAAATATAGGAACACACAAGGAAACAACCAGACGCACAAAACTCGGGCCAGCAATCAGCGTCGTTATTGATTTTGGAATTTGAGCAGTTGTAACGCTACAACCGCCAAAGAAACGAAGACGATGACGATGTTGTGCGTCTGCTAGCGTGTCGGCGGAGTTGTGTTGTGTTGTTGCCGCCGCCATCTTGGAGTCGTGCGTCTGCGCTGATCCCAGTATAGCCGTCCGGTCGTGTGTCGCTTTTGTTTGCAGTTGTGTTTGCGCTGGTGTCGATTTGGCACCGCTGTTGTGTTGTGTTTGTGTTGGCGTTTTAGCGTGCGTGCGTGCGTGCATGCTCGTATTGTTGTCATCGCGTGGTTGTGTTATCGCGTGTCTCACGGCTCGTCACTGTCGCCGTGGGGTTGTGGTTTTGTGCTGCCGTCGCGTTGTGTCTGTCTCCCGGCATGTCTGAGTAGTTGTTGGAGTTGTGTGTCTGTGGGGGTGTCGCTGTAGTTGTGAGTGAGCAGCATGTAATTGAATTTGATGCAGCCTGGAACATTTCATTCCCCCCCCCCCCCCAGCTGCCCCCCACCCCATGCCATCACTCTGCTACTGTGTGTGTGTGTGTGTGTGTGTCGCAGATCCCTTCATGACATATTTATTCTTTCTTCTATTTGACACTTTGCCATCTTGCGTGTTAGTGTGTGTGCGCGCGCATGTGGGGGGCGGGGCTAAGCGCGGCGCATTAAGCGCGCGGCTCAGCGCAAATGGTGCTTTTAATTTGGAGGGCCGATCGATGAGGAGACTTGAGCGTTCAATGAAGCTTCTGATGAGGTCTTAAGCCGCCGGGGCCCCCGGGGGCCCGAGGGGGGAGCCGGCAGGACCGCGCCGCGCCCCCGCCCCCGGGCGACGTCCGCGGCCCGTAATGAAGTGCGGCTATGCGGCTACATGCGGCGGCGGCGGGAAAATAGATTGAAGATGACGAGCTCTTCAAAGTCATTCCTCCGGCGGCCCCCACTCCCCCCCCCCCCCCCCCCCGGCCCCCGGCCCCACCTGGCGTGGATTTACGGCAGCGTTCTGGAGCGAGATGCAATTTTTATGACCTTATTGCTTTTCTAGCACGCTAATCGCTTAGCGTCTGCCTGCAGACATGTTGCCCCCCGAGACCGCCGGCGGGTCATCCCATCATTGCCCCCGCCCGCCCACGCGCGGCACCACAATAAAAGCCTCGCGTGTGTCGTCCTTCAAATCGATGGCCGGCGCCGCGCTAACGCTTCCTTCCGCGGGGAGGGACGCGGCGCCCGCCACTTTCATTGATAGATTGATTGATTGCTGTCAAACGTAGCCACGTTAGCCACATTAGCCGTGCGAGCGTACGGGTGGCCGCTATTGATCAGGCTCACTCCTGATGGCTAATCAATGGCTAATTGAATCATCCGGTCGCCCGGACAACGGGAGGGGGTGAGGCTTCGTGCCGCGTCTTTTTACGGTCGGCAAAGGCGAAAGTTCAGCTGACGTGCGCTCACGTGAGCGGCCGTCCAATGGCCGGCTCCGTCCGGCGAGCTTCCCAGAAGCTAACGGCTAATGAGATTAGAGCGCTAACAAAGCGGGCAAATGCTATTAAATCACGCTAAGTGCTTCTTAATTGATTGATGGCCGCTAACGAGCACCGCGCCGCCGCGCTGCCATGACATCAGCTTGCATTCCCGCCTGGCTTACCCACAATGCTTCAGTGACCGCGCGACGTGGCCCAAAATGCAACCAGAAAAGTCGTACATGCTAGTATGCTAGCACGTAAACATCCTAAATGAACACGAATGATTCAAGGTCTCGAATACGAATAATAAGTCGTGTGAAAAAGTCGTCACTTCAAAGTCATTATTTTATCGTTGTATGTTGTCTTATCAAGTTCAATGTTGAAATGTGTCCGCATGTGCGCTTTTTTGTGTCCAGGCGTGCGTTCGAATGTTGCGTATTACAACGTCCAATGGGGAAGTGAGGCCATTAACGAGCATGTCAATGGCCGCGTTGCGGCATCCTCGGGCCTCGGCGGCGGCGTACAGATTGCGGGTGATAAAAGAGGCGGGGCGGTGATCGGAGAGCGATGGCGGGGGACAGAGCGGCGGCGGCAGACTCGTTAGCGAGGACGACAAACAGCTGCTGCCAAAGACAGGAAGCGCTCACGGCGGCGTTAGCAACGTTAGCGGCGTTATCTCCCCCACATGTTTGGTGGACACTGATGGACGCGTCCTATTAAGAGCTCCTCCGCTCTCCAGCTGGCATCGTCTTCGTCTTATTTTTATTATTGCGGTTATGAGCACAATATAAAACACAACCACTTTTGAGTTCTCCACATCTGCCGCCTGATTCTTTACCTGTCGCGCACGTCACGTGACCAGTGAGCAGCGTTGATTGTTTTTCAGGCGCGCACAATTTTAGCATCATGTTAGCAGAAGATGAATACAGTCCCACGTGACATTGGTATAAGTTATCAGTCCGTCTGCTTGCGTCACGGGGCCGGCAGCCCAGACTTCCCTCTCGACGTCGTCTCTCCAGCGAGTCCTGGACGTGCCCGGAAGGCCTCGCTCCGGGCCTGGCCCAAAGTGTGACCAGGTGGGGAATATGTATCTCGTATCTCGTCGTCATCATAGGGGCCTTTGAGCCGAAGCGTGTCTGGTCCTAATCCCCTGAGACCTGATGGCCACGTGCGATCCTGCCTGGGCCACCAAGCCCCACCCGACGTAGCTCCCGGCACCATCATTACGGTGACGGCTCAGTGCGCAATCTTCCACTAAGCTAATGCACAACAATAATGGTAGAAGCCTGCTGACGTACTACGACGGCACCGCATTAGAACAAGAATAGGACCGCTGGACCCCCTTCGCAGTTTCCCTCCAGAGCTAACAGGTCTGACCGGAGCAGGGACCTACACAAGGATCCTGTTCATGGACTTCAGCATCATCCCACCTGCCGGTGGATTTAAGGCTTCCCGACGGGCAGGACAGAGCAGGTGAGGAAGGGAACGTCAGTAGCGGGGCGCCCCAAGGATGCATCCTCTGCCCGCTGCTCTTCTCTGTCTACACGAACGACTGCACGTCAACGCACCCGACCGTCAAACTCCGTCGCAGTCGTCGGCCTCATCAAAGACATTCGCCGGTCTCCGCATCAACAGGAAGTGGAACTGCGACTCTACACAAACCTACACGAGCCGGAGCCGAACACGCTCAAGACTGTCGGGACGATCGGAAACTGCAGGAGGCATCATTGGCCACGCGTTACTCGTCCACTTACTAGTTGCATTTCTGTTGCACCGTTTGTACCACGTCACCGCACTATTGTCATTTCAAACTGCTCTCAATTTGAGAACAATAGTATCATTATGCTAGCATAATCCATACACAGTTTTAGTCATACATTGTTACGGTGTTAGCTCAATATTAGCACCACGTTGACATGAGCGCAGTATAGCGGTATCACAACGCTAGAGCAGTACGAGCGCCACACTAGCATCATAAATTCATTGTTCGGCCAAGAGTTAGCGTGTTTGCGTGTGTAGCTCACGCATGCTAGGGCGCTGATAAGGCGCATTAGTGCACACGTGCACTCGTTTGGACGCATTTGAACAAGAGAAGAAGAAAAGAGTGACAAATGGGTGTTGTCGGTCTCCGCGGTGACAGCCGCGGGTCGCGATGCGCTTGTGTCCGCGTGGCGCTCCCGCTGCGTGCGCTGCATGCTAATGTCTTTACGGCGGCAATTAAAGGAGCTTAATGGACGCCGGTTGTCGGGGAGATTGGACGCTTCGGATCGGACCGTCCGCTCACAGGCCGCAGAGTCTGCACCGTAGGAGGCCTCGCTCCAACTGCAGCTAATGCCGAGCGAGTTAACGCCGCGCTAATACTTTCCTCACGTGATGCTAATGTAGCTCTAGCATGGTGCAACAGTATCGCATCATCATCATCATTGTGCAAAAGCTGTTAGCTCAATGTTGGGCTGTTGTTGTGCCAGCATAGTGCTAATATTTTGAAGTTCTATTGTTGCATAAATGTTATCCAACTAATGTGATAGCATGAGATTGTTCGGTCCCTTTCCCAAAAAATCATGGAAAATTCGCAAGGTTTCGCCAGGTGTCAGCAAATTACTTCAGTCGTCTCAGTGTACGTTAAAGACTGCAGAAACCGAGAGAGAAATGAGGCTCGCCGGACCCAAAAACAGAGACGAGGAAATCCGAGCTCCCAGGATTCCCCGATGGCGAAGATTGACGGATCTGAATGTGACACAAAATTATGTTCTTATTTTTCTACCCAAAAAAAAAAAAAAAAAATTCCAAAAGGAATTCCTGATGTCCTGGGTTTGATGACCCGGAAGACCAAAATGGGTCAAAACAAAAAAAAAGACTTGAAACGGTTTCAATTGTGGGCCAGAATCCATCATCCATGCAAGTTGAATTTTGAAATAAATACACTTTGCCATGATATTCCAATTGTTTTGGAAAGGGTCCGCTTCAGAGCAATGTGCTAGCATTGTGCTAACACTTATCTAATACTACACAAAGATTGTGACATTACTGTTGCCCCTTGCACGAGTATATTTTCCAAGCGTCAATATGGGCCTAATGTTGCCTCGTGCTAAGGTTGCATTAGCATTGTGCTGATGTTGTGTTGGCATTGTTCTCAACTCACCGGTGAAATTGCGGCAAGGTTGTGCGACTGCCGCGTTACCTCCGCTGAATTGGCTGCCGCGCCCCGCCCGGCGTTGGCTTGAGTGCGACACGGTGCTCGCATTTACAGCACAAGACCAATTAGCTTTTAAGCTTAGCGCAGCGGTTGCATTAGGGCGCCGTCCGTCTTCATTAGTGTTCGGCTCGTTCATTAGCTCGTTCATTAGCGCTTCTGCGCCGCCCCGCCAAGGTTGAAATGGGCGCGGCGGGACGACCAATCACGGACGGCCATCAGCGCTCGGCGGAGACACGCCTCTCAAAGTCGTCCTTAACGCTAATCGACGTATTCCAAATGAAACGTTTCCGGGAGCGGGACGTTAACCTCGCCACCGTTAAGCCAAATGGAGCCAGATGACCCCGTGGTCACCTCTGACCTCGTGACAGCGCATCCTTAAAGGGACGGCGCACGTTGACCACCTTTTGATCATCAACGAAGCTGACGTGGCAACAAGAGCACGCGTGAAGGCTGCGGCTGGGAATCAAACCCAGAACCCCTGACCGTGAGGCAGAGCGTTCTTTTTCAACTTTTCCTTCCACACGTGACAGCGCAGCGTCTTGCTCAAATAAACGTCTTTTGTGTTTTTGCCGCGTCTGACGTCAGACTCGGCGGGAAGGCGCTGAGCGAGGTCGGAGGTCGACGCACGCACACACCGCCGGCCGCCCACACGCGCGCTCGCTCTCCCGCCGCCGCCAATCATGCGCGTCTCAACAGAGCGCGCGGCGTGACGGACACGTGTCATCAAAGATGGCCGCCGTGCGGGTTTGATGTGTGAGCGCGCTGCGTGCTTCTTGTGTAGCGTTTGTGTACTCTTTGTGTTATTATAGTTTTATGCTAAAAAGACACATTAACAATCTGCCGGAGTCCAGATGGACCAATCATAACACGCTCGGAGAAAAGCACAGATGTGCCGAAGAACAACGCACACGCTATGCGCACACGCCGCACAAAAATGAAAGATGCAACACACATTCTGGAACCACATACTCGCACACACGCACGCCAGATGGGACATGGCACAGAATACACGCACACACATGACACAGCTCAACAAGAATTCAAATTAAACCCAACACACAACAGAGAGAACCCAGCTGAGGTCATCAGTCAGCCATGTTGTAGTGTAGTTGAACAAAGAAGAACACACTGATTGACAGCTCTTTGTCGTCCCCCCCCACCCCCCCCACAGCAATAAAGATGGCCGCCATTTGTCAGCATTGTTTGTTTTCGCGCTAACGCGCTAATTAGCGCATTGTGTGCGCAGGCCGGGACGCGCCAACGCGAAACGGCTGCGCCGTGCTGATAAACCTGTTAGTGTGTCGCCACGGCAACTGCGCAGCAACAAGCCGCCGCGTTCTGCGCAAGTGTGCGCACACACGTCGTCGTGTGTGCATGTCGCTGCTTCTCAATGTGTGTGTCGTGACCTTGAAGTGCACGGGTACCTCAAAGGTGTGTTGGGGGGCGGGCGGTCCCACAGGACGTCCACCCGACGGAGCCGACGTGTCCAACACGGCGCTCGTGTTCATCGGCGTGGCAGGAAGCGCAAGCGGGTGACAGGAAGCAGCGGCGGCCTCGCTCGCCGGCCATTAGCGTGAAGACGCCCGGTTGACGGCGTCGACCTTCACGCGTGGGCTTCGGGGACACCGCAAACGCGCCTTCTGATTGGTTCGTCACTGGTCACAACGCGTCCGCTTCCTTTCGCTGTCGCATTTAGCATGCGTTCGATGCCAAAGTCACAAATACTACACGCTAACTAACAACGTGGCGACATCATGTGACAGCGCACGTCCAACGGTATATATTGTATGCCGCATTAATTCACCTTCATATTGTGTTTTGTGACGTTGCCCGGTGTGTGTGTGTGTGTGTGTGTGTGTGTGTGAGCGGACGAATAGAATGTGCATGTGTTTGTTGTTCAGTGTGCGTAGATGGAGTGCGCGTGTCAGAGGTTGCATGTTGTGTATTTTGTGTAGTCAATAATAAAGTTAGCGCTTGTGCTCACAGAAAGTTAATGAGCGACCTTGCAAAGTCATTAGCATCTGTACACACACACACACACACACGTCGTCAGCGTCGCCGCCGCTGGCCGGCCGGGGATCACGTGACCGCGCCGAGCAGATAACCACAGGACGACATCACTTTTTTTTAGCATAATCGACAACGCGCGCGCGCGCACACGCCGACGAGTGGGGGTGCCAAACGTGTTGATAATGAAGATCATTCAAAGTCTGTCATATGACAAACAAACAGGAAGGAAGAAGAAGAGGAAGAGGAAGTAGTCGTGTAGCACAGCGAGTACGTGTGTGTGTGTGTGTGTGTGTGTGTTGCGAAGGAGACAAATGTTGGATTGAAATGGGCTTGGCGCAGATTGTGCAGGAAGTAATGAATTCCTGCACGGCGGCGGCGAGTGCGAGGGGGCGAGCGAGCAAGCGAGAATGAAAATGAAATTAAATGTTGCCTTCATCTCCACAAAGGCGCATAAATCAAAATGCCGATTAGCATGAGTGCAGAGAACATGCTAACACACGCCCTCCGACGGAACGCCGAAAAAAAAACGCTTTTTATAGCTTGAAATATACAGACGTGATAAATATCAATTAGCATTCATGATCTGGCGTTACTTCCTCATTTTTATTCATGTCATATCTGTGCGTGCCGTTTACACCAGACAGCAATAGTACATGCATGTCAATCACATGTTTCAATATACAAAATATACAAACTGTATATGCATTTTATCAATTGAAACGATCATTCATGATGGATGATATGTTCCTGGTTTGCATTCATGAATTATTTTGCGACATCATCGGGGGCTGCATGTAGGCTAACATGTTAGCGAGAATGAGTCAACGCACACAAAAGACACACACCCAAGCCCGCACTCGCGCTCACACGCCTACGTGGGAAAGTTGCACGGCAAACATGCGGCGCGTCTAACGCGCTTACTACGCCGAGCGTCATGTGACAGGCGGGAAACTTTCTCAGCGTTCAACGCCGGAGATGCGGGAGGTCGCGACCCCCCGTCGGCCGCGGCCGTGAGGCGTGTCATCATCAAACGTTAGCACAACATTCACGCTAACCGCGCTCACGCTGACGCTTGTTGTTGTTGGCAGCGGAGAGAGCAAAAACAAGACGCGAGCGAAGGTCTTGCGGTCAGCTGACGTCGCTCTGCCGCGGCTCTTACTTTGAAAGGGCGCGTCCTGCTCAAAACAAGTCCAACAAAAAACGAGTGTCAGCGTTCGACATTCTTTCCTCTTCTGGATCTTTAGTAGCTAAATGCTAAGATGCACGCACGCAATAACACGCGCGTACATTTACATGCAAAAACATGGAGAAATCCCGTACAAATACACACAAACTTGCGCACACACACATGCACGCGTATATATATATATATATATATATATACACATCCATATACATACACACACACTCGTACATGCACGCACGCAATTTTGCTCCACGTACGCACACATTCACACGTGAACATGCAGCTAAATGCTAATCTATATTTAGCTTCTGCTCGCTAAGCGCTTCCGCCAAATGCTACGTCGTAGCGCGGAGTGAGCGCTTGCCACTGTGTCCTTGACAAAAGTGAGCGTGAGTGACAGGCCCCTCGCCCCCCCCGGGCGACTCGAAAGCCCCCCCGGGGGGCTCGTCAGCAGGAAGGACGGCCGGCTAATGCGCGGAAGGACGACGGCCGTCGGCGGAAGAGTCGCCGTTAAAGGCCTTTTGGCGACGAGGTTCGGACGGGAGGTCTCGTGTTTATGATGTCATCGCGTCACAGGGGGGCCGTTAGCCCCCGAGGCGAGAGACTGGATGGAGGTAGAACTCGGCGCTTCCCCCCCCGTCCCGTCTGCGAGTCCCTCAAAGTTTGCGTGTGCGGTTGACACAGCTTGCCGTCCAAGCCCGACGGCCAATTGTAATATTTGGACAAGTTTTCAAAGCGTTGGCGAGTCGCAGGCAGGAAGTGACACGTCGTCTTGACATCAAAGAGCCGGGGGGAGGGACGTGTCTTTACACGCGTGTCATTTCCTGTCACGCCGAGCGGGTGAGCGGCGGGTCAGCGCGGTTCCACTCCAACATTTTCTTCTCCTGATTGGTCGGACCTTCCGCCGCCGCGACCCTTCGTACTTCCCGCGATGAGCCGCCGAGGCGGCGTTAGCACGGCGCTAGATTCCCGCGAAGATTAACGAGGACGCCGCGATAAAAGCTAACGACGACGATTATGGAGCAGCCGCGCAAAAGACGCCGAGCCACACGTTAACGACCTTCGTTAAAACGTTAACCGCGAGAATACGGGCGCTAACAGGAAACAGGAAGTGGGAATGGCAATCCGAATGAAGAAAAGTTCATTTCCTGCTTGAAGACAACCGAGACTTTCCCAATGGCCTTTTTCCCAAACTGCCGGCGCTCCGCTCGGGCCCGGCGCCGCCGCCCGAGCTTTCCCGCCGGAATTGACGGCGTCCTGATTTATGGGCCTTATTGCGCCGCGTAATTAATTTTATGCATATGACTTCCTTTACAATTACCATGGCGACCCACGGCACGTACATCAAGGTTTCCTTAATTGCACATTCATCACACAAACGACGTGCCTACGCCCTGCAAAAGTCAACACACCCCACGCTCTCAATAGCCATGCGTACATTGTATTGATATGAACCATACATCAGGACCAACGTACACAAAAGTACGGCCCTCCTCACACCGTTGAAAAATGTTTTGCGTTTTTTTTTCTGAAATGGAACATTATTATTATTAGAACGTATTCAGGTCGTTGAATATAAAAATGAAAAAAATAGAGAGGAAAGTGCATTTCGGGGTACGTGTGCAAATATGCACAGCTCCGCTACACTTTTTGGTGACAAACGGCGGGAAATTTTTGTCATATTTTACATTTTGACAGACAGAGGAAAACGTTGACGTTCTAGAATTCTAGAATAACAACAATTGATGACATGACAAATAAGCCGATCAAAGATTGGAAGGAATGCCGAGCGGACGTTTGAACTGCAGGGGTCAGAGGTCACGCCGGCGTGAAGGTCCGCTGAAGACGCTTAGCGGGTGTCGAAGGTCGGCCACGCGATGACGTCAACATTTGCACTCGATTTCCTGGGCAGCTCCTCCCGCCTCTGCTGCTCAATTATTAATAATTAAGATGAGACAACAGCTCCATAATAGTTGCAATAAAACTCAAACAGCTTTTAACGAGCTCCTTTTTTTTTTTTTTTTTCCCTGATCAATCACCGAAGCGCCAAATTTGACTTTCTCCCTCTTACCGCTGGCGCAATCGCTCGATCGATATTAGCGCAAGTGATGAAAGCAACTGTTACATATTTTCATTTTCAGAAAGGTGAACGCAACGTTCGTGACGGCGACTTGTGCTGTTTTCACGCAAACGCTTGCTCAGCATTCAGCGCTCGAGCTCGCGTCACGGCCGCCAAAAGAAGAAAGAAGCGAATTTCTTGTCATCCACGCCGAGATTCCGGCCGAACGGCTCGGCAGACGCCAGCTGGCGTTGACTCCGCCCTCACCGTTCCGTTTTTGTGCTCGTGAGCTACTTTTTGGCGCGACCTTCATGAAAACGCGCACTGCTGAGGAGCTAACGTCACTTACAAATTTGATGGGCCGCAGCTCGTTTCCGACATGTCAGGATGGTCAAATGTGCCGCGGCGTGTCCACTTGGTTGCGCTCTCTGCGTTGTCCTTTAATCGACTTCGAGATGAAACTCTGAAGCGGACGCGTGGCGAAGACCTCAGCTGCCGCCGCGTGTTTCGAAGAAGGCCGCTAACCTCGCGGCTAGCCGCCACACTGGAGGCGACGGCGACCTTTGCCGGCAGCTGGCCCGGGACGGGATTTCGGGGACGAGACTTTCTTTCCTGCGACGAAAGCCGACGTGACCCCTCAATTAACACGCCGTCATTAACACATGCTCCTTAATTAGCGTGCGCTGCCCAACAGGCGCGTTAATTAAGAGGCGCCGACGTGTTCGTACGCGTCACCTTTGCCGGCAGATGCCCCATTTGCGTATTCATCGGCGCGTTACCGTGACGACCGGACAATTAATTAAGCGTCGGCGGGCTAGGGGCGAGCTCCGCCCCCGCGGTCCGCGGCCACCTCGCGTGTCGCGCGGGTCCCGTGAACGGTTTGTTAATGACGCACACGGCGGGTCCATTCATCACTCGGGGGTGCCGACAGTGACGGATGGGCCTTAATGGGGGGGAGCGGGGGGGGGGGGGGGGGAAGACACGCCACGACGCTGACAGGCGGGCGACACGTGGGTGGCGCTAGCGAGTACGGCCATTAATAACGGCGGGGGCGGCGTCGGCGTGCGTCAGCGTGCGTCCGCGGTCACGCCGCGCGATCTTTAATCAAGTGAGCGGCGTTCGCTAATGAAAAGATGGCCTCCCAAATCGCAGGCGTGCGATCGTCACACGCATCGGCGGCCGGGCCTGACGACCCATCTGTGGCTCGCCCTGACCCGGGGGAGCTCGTGGGGGAGGGGGGGGGGCGGAGGGGGGGGGGGGGTACGACGACGTGCGACAACCCCCCCGCCTCGTCGGGCCCATCTGATTTCTCTTTTCGCCAAACGTCGACACCGGCTGCCTTTTCAAACTTTCACCGGCGGCGTCGTAGGGGCCGAGTCAGCCGCCCTAAATGAGTATTGAGGCCCCCCCCCCCCAAAATTGATTTGTTGACCGGAACCAAACGGCACAACTTTGGCAAATGATTTCCCTCCAAAACGACGGGCCAATCGCAGACGAAAACGCCAACGCTAGCTGCAACTTATCAGCGGCAACTGAATTTTTCAATTGTTTTGTATTTTATGGAGTTCAGCGTGAAATATTCTGGATATGAAATTAACTTTTCTAATATACTTGTTTGCTATGGTTGACCTTTTTCTATATTCTACGTACACGTTTCATACAGGTTGAGGTTTTGATTCTGACGTGTGAATCAACACAAAAACGGAAGACAAACGCGTCATAATTAAATATGAAAATCGTTTCCAAAACTCCTGTTGCGGCCTCCAAGTTCTCGTTCCGGCGAACTGAGAGGAAGAAAGACGAGAAGAGGCTGAAGAAGTCGGCCAAACTTGCGCACGACATGACGTCGCGTGGCAACGGTTCCCACGAAGGGCTCCAAAAACAAAAACAAAAACAAAAACAAGGAAATTGACAAGAGACGTTAGCACGTGCTGACTTTGAGACGACCTCGCCGATGCAAATGCGTCCGGCGAGCGTTTATAACGTTGAAAGTCTTTTCAAATCCAATTGAGACGCTAATCACCACCGCGCCGGCGGCTAATCCGTGAGCGACGGCGCACTCTGCGTGTCGTTAGCGGGAGGCGGAGCTTCTCTTAATCAAATTCCGCTAGGCTAATTCAAAAGGTCCACTCGAGCTAGTTTTTCCCCGCGGCAAGCGATCACGTGACGCTAGCACAATGCTACCGCTAGCAATATTCCAAATGTCACGCTAAAAACACAACCAAACTTTCTTTTTTGCAGCGCCTCCAATTTGTTTTTGTCATCTCTGAAGTTTCCCGCTCGCGACGGACCAGGGCGACCGACTTAAGCGCAATTAGCGTCCCGCGGCCTCAATTAGCGCTGACTTTTGTCTCGTTTGTAAACGTTGGCCGGCGGACCGTCGCGACCGTCTGGCTTCCTTTAACTCATCGGCCGCCGCCCACTCGCTGCCATCTGTGCGCGCTCTTTTGTGAGGGCAGCTGCCGACCCCCTCGCGCCCGCCGACCCCGTGACCCCTCCCGCTATTCAAAAACACGCACAACCTGTTAGCGGCACTCATTTATTCATTGGCTTTTTCACTCATACGTACTGCGTAACCTCTGAACCCCGACATCCTTTTTACTCGCTACACTTGCCCCGCCCAGCTCCCACCGACAAGTCGTCGCACTTGATGACTTTGTAACCACGGAAACGCCTACTTGGCTAAAACGCTAACTAGCATTAGCGACTCTGTAAAGTCAACAAGGGTCCTCCCGTCACTGATGAGCACTGCGTTTTTAATCAAGCTGAAAATAAGCGAGCGAAGTATTTTTCTTGGTCTGGGTGACGCTAACGAGCCTTTGATGCTCTCGAGTAACAACAACAAGTTCCATCGAGCGCCATTAGCGTGCGTGCGTGCGTGCGCACTAAGCACATTCACGGTCACGCGCGGTGAAAGCCGCCGATGGGCGGGGCCACGGGGGAGGACGACGACGGCGATGAAGACGGGCCGCATTGTGTGCGGCTCGGCTCGCGCGATTGTGATGGTAATGTTTGACGAGGCTCCTGACGGGCATCCGAATTTCGGGATCAGAGTCTCACGTGACTTTCATTTGCTAAATGGCGGATTTAGAAGCTTCTGGAAGCTTTCACGGTCACTCGCGCCCCGTTCGGGAGGCGCGCTCAGCCGGGCGGCGTCCTCGTCGCTGTTCTCCGGATCCGTGAGCTCAATCGTCCAAACGACGAGGTCGTGGGTTCGCCGCCGCGCCTCACGTGACACCGGTCGACTTTTACGCCAACGACGACGCTCGCTCGCTTCGGCCTTCGGGAATCAGCCGAACGGGTTGGACGCGCTCTTCCTGGGAAACCCGAGTCCCGACTCGCCAGCCCCCGAACCCCAAAAGCAAAAGCGGGATCGTTCAGGTCCGAGACCGCCGACCGCGGCGACTCCTCGGAAGCCGACGCGCCAATCAAGGCGTTTGCTGACATTTTCTTCCGAAAGAAAAGAAGAGCAACGGATGCACGAGCGAGTGGCGTTTCGAAGCCTTCGTGTCGAGCTCCTGAATCAAATTTCCATGTAACGTTCGACGCGTTGGCATCGATTCGCGGAGCCGAATCAGAATCAGGACAGAAGAACACACGAGGAATTTGTCTCGGCCAGTCGAAAGAAATCCAATTTGTGCGCAAACGGAGGCCCGCGGAGGCCGCGAGTGTCTGCGAGGAGGCGGCCGAGCGGCCGGCGGTCTCCCATCCGCGTACCCACCGGGCCCGGCCCGACCCGAGAGGTCGACGTCATTTCTGCCTGCAGGAATCCGTTCAACAATTCAACGTCATTTGCAATTATTTGCATCGCTAAAATTCAACTGTGGATGTTTTATTGACAATAAATCCATCAACTCATGACGGAATTGGACAACTAACCACCGTGTCGTTCAAACACGCTAACCCAATGAAATCATGGCCATGTTTAGAATGAAGCTAAACTGATGTCATTCTTTTCGATCAACCGAATATGTACGCAAGACAAACGTTCAAAGAAGATCAACTTCATTGGCGGAAAAAATATTTGTAACCTTTGGTAAAAACGCTTGTCGGCTTAAGATTTGATGAAACAGCGTCGATCACCATCAACCATTGGCAGTCCCGCCGAACCGTCGGCGCAAATCCGCCCCCGTGACGGCAGTCCCGATCGGATCGGGACCGGCACCGCGCGGGTGACCCGACTCGCGCCGGAACGTCGGCAGGTGGCGAGGGAGCACCGACGCGCCGGAACCGGCACGCGGTCGGCGAGGTCGCCGGAAATGGCGCTGACAGTTGTCACGGCGACGTCCCCGCCATCGCAGACGCACGCGCAGGAAGTGACCGCGCGGAGACGGGAAGCCGTCGGCAGGTCAGGCCGTGGCGCGGTGGGCGGAGCGTATCGATCCCGGTGAGTGGCTCTTGCCAAAGGTCAAAGGCGAGAGTTCACCCAAAGCTTTTACCGTTGGCCCGATCGATACGGCCAGACCTGTGATGTCATCGGGGTCGCGTGACCTCAACACCGCCGATCGGCTCGTTTCGGTGGCCGACCGCCTGTTCGAATTCCCGATTTGCGATGCCGTGTTAGCGTGCCCTCGCTAACGTCGCCGATGACAACTTTGATGGATTTCACGAGAGTTTTCGAGTGACGTTTGTGTCATTTGGGCAATAGACTTTCCTAGCATGTTCGCGTAAGTTCTTCCGTAATCAAACAGCTAATGTAACCGGATCAATCTGAGCATTGAATTAAGCCGATGGAATCGTTAAAAAGCGCGGGGAGCAAAAAACGGGCTCGCGCGTGTTAGCATAAAGTTAGCATGTGTCGGAAAACAAAAGGATTGGTTTTAGCACGACTCGTTGCTGCTAGCAAGTGTGGCTAATGAAATAGCGAACGGACCTTATGAGCGTTTAAGTGCAGGGGGCGGGCCCAATGAAATTTTGATGTAATTTCCTGAGTGTTTGCCCCTCGCGACCCGCCGCTTTATCTGTTCCTTTAATGGCGTCCGCTCGCTAGTGTGTTTGTCGCTTTTATCGGCGGCGTTTTAATAAAAGGCGCTAATGGCGCGGCGTATTTGCATAGAGATGAATTACGGCCTCGGCGTCTTGACGTGACTTTTAAAAGATGATTGAGGACGTTATTACACGGCGCACTCTGCTACGCTAACAGGTTATTGTAGCGCAGCTAACGCTAATAACGGCGACTCGCACAAAGGACGGGGCTGACCTTTCATTACTTAGTCCCGCCCCCCCCCGTCGCCGACAACCGCCATCTATCACTTTCACTGCCGTGGGGGGGCCGCTGGGGGTCCGGATGGTCGGCTGGGTGTTTGCATGTGTGTGTGTGTGGTGTGTGTGTGTGTGGGGGGGGGGGGTCAGCCAGAGAAGATGTGACAAGATGGACACAAAAGCGGTTAGCCAGCCAGCGGCAACAATGGATGCAGATAAGAGCCGGGGCACGCCCCCCCCCCACGCCCCCCCACGCAGGCCAACAGGTGCCACGCTGACTGCTAATCGCTAACAGGTGGCACCAAAAAACAAAACAAAAAAAAAAAAAGATTCGGGAGCTAAATTTGAGTTTTTATCTCATTTCATGCAAAACAATCATTCAATCAATATTTTTTTTTTTTGTCATTTGTCTTTTTTTTTTTTTTTGCATAATCTTACATGGAATCATCTTTTTTTTTATGAGTCAATCAGTATTTGAAATCTTTCAAAAGTGACGAAATAAACCACACGCAAAAAACGCTGTTGACGCCATGTAACTTTTTTTTTTCCAACTAATTTTGCCCTTCCTCGACATTTTATTGATCAATCAAATTCGAAACATTTTACTCTTCAAATAAATAATCAATCATTTGGCGTCCGTGGTGTGATGACGTCGAGATTATTACGAGCATGCATTTTTTTTTTTTTTGCGCGGTTGACAACACAAAAACGAAAAAATGAGCAAAATCTTCGGCGCTGTGACGAGGCCCATCATTGGAGTTTTTTTTCTTCATAATGTGCATTTATGCCCATAATTGGGAGCATTTTTATAATGTACATTCGTGGCAAGAAGAACGGACGCGCGCGTCAAACAAATCCAGTCAATAAATCTTTTTTTCGGAACGACGAATAATGATCATAAGAATAATCTTCGTCTTGCTAATCATAATAAAGAGTATTTATTGAGTGAAAGTGCTGACGTTACACGAATTAAATTAAACGGAATGTCTGTACATTCATAATAAGAATAATAATGATGATCATAATTGTAATGATAAAAGAGGATGTGTTTGTTTCTATTTACAGTCCCAAAAGTAGGCTTTGTACAAGAATGAAAAGTTTTTTAAAAAAAAAAGTCCGTTTTTTTTTTTTTTTGTCTTTAGGGTTAGGCCGAGCCTTCCCGCTCGGGCGCGTGCACTACGACGAGCGCGCGCTTGTGGAGGAGGCCGTCCAGGGGGCGGGGGGGCCGCTCGGGGTCCAAAGGTTTGTCGTAGTCGTCCAAGTCGTCGTCCGCGTCCGCGTCCAAGTCGGAGCTGACCTTTAACCTCTCGGTCTGCGAGTCGTGCTTCTGCTTGGCGGAGGCCATCTCGGCCGCGTGCTTCTTCCGCCATTTCGTGCGCCGGTTCTGGAACCACACCTGCCGCGACGATGAGCATTCATTGGGTCAGCAATTCACAACAGCCGGTTCGAAACGACAAGCCGAGGCGGCGATGGGCCGTGACGTCACTTCCCGTCCGGTTCGGGGCTCAAAAGGCGCGCGTGCGGCGCGCCGGGGTCGTCCGAAAGGCGTCCGAGGCGCGCCGCTCGCGCGACCGCCCGGTCCGGTCCGGTTCGGCCCGACCCGACCCGAATTTGTGCGGCGGTAGGTCGGTCGGTCGGTGGCGGTGCTTTTGGTGTACCTTGACCTGGCTCTCGCTCATCCCCAGGGAGAAGGCCAGCCTGGCTCGTTCGGGGCCCGCCAAATATTTGGTTTGCTCAAAAGTTTTTTCCAGAGCGAAAATTTGCTGTCCGGAGAAGGTGGGCCGCGTGTGTTTGCGTTTGCCGTCCTTGCTCTCCACCGCCACGCAACTCTGCTCTGAACGAAAAAAAAAAAAATCAACTATTACAAAAAAAAATCGTCGTGCACAAAAAAAAAAATCAACAGCAGCATTAACATCTTCAGTTATGATTATTATTGGAAGATTTGCAACGACATCATCCTCGTTATTATCACGTATTTTAAACAATTCCACAATATTTCTAAAAAAAAATAATAATCACCACTACTCGTCATTGTTGTCGTTTTTTTTTAAATTATAACAAGCATTTCATGAACTAATTAATGTGTTACACGCATCAACACTAACCGTTAACTTGAAAATATTAACATTTGGAACAATAAAAAACATCTGGACAAGTATTAATCGTCAGCATCGTTTTTCACACTTTCTTATTAAGCAACAATTCGATTTCATTTCAAACGTGCGAACAATTATTTTTTTCATCTTGATCAGCTTCTCGTTTTCCATTCCGCATTTTACAATAACAATCAAAGAATGTGGCACATTTTCTGGCTGCGTCCTCAATTTTGTCATCAAACACACGAAAAAACGATCAGCAGGCTTTCATTTTGATTTCGTTTCCTCGTTCCTGGGAGAGCGCGCGCATTATATTTATTATTATTGTTGTTTTTTTTTTGTTGTTGGCGAAGATGCAAAAGAACAAAATGGGAGGAAGGCGAAGGTTCGTCGGCGTCTTCGGGGCATTTATTTGTCCCAACTTTGCAAAGGCAGCTTTGACATTTGGACGAGAATTATTTGCATCTGCGCGCTCTCGTGCAAATTATGACCAAAATATAAAAAGTGGAGTACGCCGTCGAGCAGCTTCTTTACTTTCATCAGAAGGATAAAAATAATTTCGATTTTGTCTTGCGCGTGATTAAAATGTGCTCCGCCGACGAAAATAATCCCAAAATAGTTTATTTGAAGCTACTTTCAGAACGTGCAACCGGCGGCGGAATGAAGTCAACTTTAAAAAAAAAAAAAAAAAATAAAAAAAAAGAATATATATATATGATATATAATATATATATTTGTGGGGATGGATTCTTCTTTTTTTCTTGTTGTTGTTGTTGTTGTTAAATTCTTCTGGAGAACGGCGCAAACTCACGAGGCGAACAGGCGAAGCGGGCGTCCCTCCAGTGGGCGCCCTGCATGACCCCCGGCCAGAAAAGCGGGCTCCTGCAACCGGCCAGCTCGCTCAGGGGCTTGGGGGGGTACCGGACCATCGCTGCGGCGACTCCCGGCGAGAAGTAGAGTCCGGCCGGCGGCACCGGCGGCGGCTGCTGCAGGGCGCTCAGGACCCCCAGGGAGGCCGAGGCCACCGAGGACGGCGTCGCCCGGGGCCGGTTGAGGATGTCGTTGATGCCGTGGGGCGTCGCCGACGAGCTGAGCTGCGGCGAGCCCTGAAGGCCGCCGCCGCCGCCGCCGCCGGAAGACTTGAGGCCCGGGGACGCAGCCGCAGCCGCCGTCGCCGCGGCCACGCCGCCCGGGTTGGGCGACGTGGCGGTCGGGGACGCGCACGACGGGAAGGCCGCCGCCGGGTATTGGGGGGCGCCGGACGGGGTCTTCATGTCGGCCGCCATGCTGTGCAGGGCCGCCAGCGGGGGGGTGCGGCGGCGAGGCGAGAAGCCGCCTCCGCCGAAGTGTCGGGAGGAGGCGTCCTGCATCCCGGGAGCCGCCGCGAACATCACCCGCTCCCTGCGCCGCCGCCGCCGCCGCCGCCACCGACCGGGGGAGGGGGGGGGGGGGGGGGGGGGGGTCTGCCCGCGCCCCGGCCCGGGGTGGGGGCGAAGCAGGAGGGTTGGGGTCAGGGGGAGGAAGAGGAGCACGAAAACATGAGGCCTCCTTCAACAAGTTGCGAAAGAAGAACAAGTGACAGCGCAAAGTCTGGGGGGACAACTTCTTGCGCTCCTCTCTCCTGATTGGACCGCCCCTCGTGACGTTGCCACAACAATCCCATCCTCGCCATCTCAAAGTCATTTCCGGCCTGCCCTACGTGTGCATACAGATATAGACACACACACACACCTCGCTGCTTACTTAATAAATCATATCCCTCAAAGTCGGAAAACGCATTCCAGGAGGGCAGACTTTCCAAATAAAAGTCCGCGGGTCATTAGCCCTTCAACGTAAAAGTGAAACCAAGTCATTATAGACATCCTTCCCAAAACGCAAAAGTCATCATAGGAAGTTTCCTTCAAAGTAAAAGTTTCCAAATGAGAGGAGGACGCGCCCCCTTCAGAAGGTCGAGGCAAGTCGATGAGACGCCTTCAAACTAAGTCATTTGATGCCGTGTACGCTTCAAAATAAAAGCGTGACGGCATTCGGCCGCACGTCAAGAATCCGTCAACATTTTGCCCCCCACGAACTTCAGCTTCACGTGGGACATTGACGCCATCTGGCGGTGGCAGGGCGCCACCGCACGCGCCGCTCTTCCTCCTCCTCCTCCATCATCACCACCACCGAGTATTTTTGTTTTTTGCATATTTAGCTGACGCCGAACGACGACTTCCGCTTTCCATCAGTTTGAGAGACTTCTTTCAAAATGGAGTCATAGTGGGCGGCCAAAGCGCGTCATCCTCCCGGCAGCTCATCCTCAGCACCCTCCTCCCAACGTGGTCCCTCCCTCACGCCCGGACCTGTCCAAACCGTCCAAGTCTGCGCCCTCTAATCCAAAACATTCACAAAGTACTTTTATATTATGAAAATAAAACAAAGACCCTAACGTCAGCCAACCACTTTCAAATCCTTTTGGATTAGTCCACAAATTGAACATGATTGAAAATGTCCCTTCTGTTTAATATGCACCTTCGGAAGGCGGACCAACCGAAGTTTTTAAAAATCAATGTAGCGTGCGTGGGATTCCCCCAGTCAGTCCCCAGAATTTGTTTGTGGCTTTTGACGTAACCTCGTTTTGTCCACTAGAGGGCGCACTGACGACCCAAAAGTTTTGAGGCTCTTCCTCTGGCCACAGGACGCAGCCTCGGATCCCTAAACGGCCCGCTCGGTGGGTCCGCTGCTCCATTTTCAAGAAACGCCTAAAAATCTCACCTCATCAATAACCTATTCCATACGCATTGCACAGTACTCCGGTCCGACGCCGTCTTGTCAAGGGTCGGAAGGCGGCGGCGTAGAAATGCAGATGCTCATACAAATATTTTTTTTAGGCTTCTGCCGTCGCAGGCAAACGAACCCCCCAAAAATCAGAACGAACGAGAACATTTCTTCTTTCTTTGTCTTTATTGAAGGTTACTCGCGTGACATCAACTTTTGCTTCTTCAGCTTCTTCTGTGACACCTGCGCGCACACACAAAACGTACGGCGTCACGCGTCGCTCGGAGCTTTCTGGCCCAAGTGGTCGCCGTGACGACGGCGCCACCGACCGCTTTGATTTGAGCGACCCATCGCGAGGGCAAATTAGCTCCAAATGTTGTCGATTTTAAAGCCCACCTTCTTCTTCTGCGCCACCTCCTCCTCGGGCTTGGGCACGATCTGCTCCTTTTCGGTGAGGATCATCTCGATGTGGCACGGCGAGCTCATGTACGGGTTGATGCGGCCGTGGGCCCGGTACGTGCGGCGCCGCATCTTGGGCGCCTTGTTCACCTGGATGTGCTCGATCACCAGGGAGTCCACGTCCAGACCCTGAAAAAAAAAAAAAAAACACGGCGGGTTGGCGAGCCAGACGCTTCCTCCGAGCTCAGAATCGTTTGCTCCTTTCTGACTGGCTGCAAAGAGGATTCCATTCTTTTGAACTGATTAAAAAAAAAAAAAAAACCCTCAGAGGCAACACGGACTGCGTCCCCCCCCCCCCCCCCAAAAAAAACCCACTTTACCCGATGTCACACTACTGCAACAAAATCTTACGTAGTGTTCTTGATTCCCTTTTTATTAGCACGATTATGATTTAAAGATTGACTCCTAAAACAAAAAAAAAAACCTCTCTTTGCAGCCAATCAGGAGCCTACGACTCGCGGCGGCAACCGACCTTGAGCTCGGCATTGCTCTCGGCGTTCTTGAGCATGTGCAGCAGGAACTCGGCGCTCTTCTTGGGCCAGCGGCCTTGCGTCCAGCCGAACTGTTTGGCCTGCGAGACGGGGGGAAAGTCACGGAGGATCGGCACGCCGGCGCGCACGGCGGCGGCCGCTCAGACTTGACGTTTTAGTTTCACGGTGAATCCAAAGGTGTCCTAAGAAGGTCATCACGGCGGCCGCCGCTCCACGCCCCTCCTCCCCCGCTCACCTGCGCGCACCTGCCCACGCCGCCGTTGTAGCGCCTGAACGGCACGCACTGGTGCTTGACCACCACGTCGCGCAGGTACTTGTTGGCCTTGCGGATGTGCATCCCTTTGATGGCCTGAGCCGTCTCACGCGTGTTCTACAAAAACAACAACAAAAAAGTTCCGTCATCGTCGAGCGCTCTGGAAGCAAAAGTGATCGCCGCCCGACCCGGTAGCGCGACAAGTTCCGGCGCGCGTACCCACCCGGACCAACGCGACGGCAGAACCGGTTTGGAAACCACTCACTGAAAACTTTTGGGCTCAGCGTTTACACCTCGCTTGTTTCAAAATGGTCGAAATCCTTCAACTATTCACACATTAGCCCATGAAAACGGACTGGTTACCTTGAGTGTTTTCATTTTTTCAAAGCTGCCGATATGAATTTTTGTACTTAAAAAATAAATACATATAATTGTTAGTCCCTTGAACTTTTCAAAGTGCAGCTCACTTACAGTCAGCCCTAACCCAAACCGCCAGGGGGGTTTTGGGAACCGTACACATGAGTGTGGCCACAAAGTCAACGACATCAAGTGCCGAGAAAAAAAAAACTGACAACCAAATCGAAATTGTGACGTAACAAGGTAGGGGGGCGCTCACCTTGAAGTGCACTCGCAGGTTGGAGCCTCTCGACTTGCATGCTAGGAGATAAAACGGCCAAATGAGCAATGTTTTGGCTTCATTTTTGCAAAAGAGCGCCACATTTTCTGGGGGAGGCGCTCAGCAGTTTCAAGTTGTTTTCATGGGCAATCCAAAGGTGTCCTAAGGAGTCATCAGCACGCCGCCGGCCGCAGCCGAAAAACAAGCTTCTCGAAATACTCACACTTGGTGGGGTTCTCGGGGTCCAGAGAGTAGCGGACCATGATCACACTTCTGGAAAGGGGGAAAAAAAAAAAAAAAAAACATTTACAACATTTACGCGGTACTCTCGGCAGCGGTTAGCTTGTAGCGCTGCTAAGTCTAGTACATCCGCCACGTTCGAACGTTAACAGCATTTTTTTTTGGTCTTTTTTAGCACAAATGGCCACAAAGTTTATATCCTAAGTCGACGTTCCGTTTCACTGAGCACGTTCATTGCAAGTTTAACCGCTTCCATAGAACGTGGACGAAATTCATCGATTGCCGACGCAGCCAACATGGCGGATCTTCACCAAGCGTTCACATTTATAAGCCACAATTCCGGCATTTCACAAAAACGGGTCACCTTAACTCGGTGTGCGCAAACTGCAAATAAACCGACAGCGTTTACAATGAATGATGTCGACATTTTGTCGTAGATTTTCAATGGATTGAATCGCTGCTCGTCCAGAAGGTGCCTTACCGAACAGGCCTCGACGGGAAAGAGGAAGTGACGGAGTGGCTGCGTCGCTCTTTTGCGCCACGAAACATTGGGCGCCCCCTCGTTGGCGGAGGGGAAAACAACTACGGGGGCCCTGAAGTGACAAACACACCCGAAAACAGAAAACATACGGCTACCTGAAAAATGACATCCAATCACCGTTCAAAATCACAAATATGAACCAAACACGAAAAATAACTGATCACAAAATACACAACTAAACAAGACACAAACAGCACAGCGGGGCAACTGGAGAGCGTTGGTCTCACAGTCCTGAGGAATGGGGTCCAAATCCGGGCCCCGCCTGTGTGGCTTTTTTTTCCCCGGGCACTCCGATTATCCTCCCGCATCCCCAAAACAGGCAACGTTCATGGGAGACTCTTCCGAGTGCCACTTTTGTCTGTCTCCACGTGGCCTGCGATTGGCTGGCGACCAGTTCAGTGTTCCCGCCCGTTGATAGCGAGGGTTGTGACCCTCTTGAGGATAAGCAGCTCAGCTCACAAAAATGAACGGAACGGCCACTGAAAACCCCCAAATTAAATTTAAGCAAGCGCAAAATCCAAGATGAGGCAAAAGGATTTCCTTTTTCTTGATTGCGAGAGCGAAGGGACGCATTCTAAAATAAACACAACGAATCGGGCGACGATCCGACAGGCGGAAGTTCCCTGGTGGTCCGCCAACGACCGTCCCCCAAAACTCCAAGCGGCTCGCCCGGCTCGACTTCGTACCGACTGAAAGAAGACGAGTGGAGATTCTCACGGGTGACGTTCGTTTCCTTTATTGGTGTTTTTATTCACTCGACTCTCCCGGTGTACAAAAATAAAGCTTTTATTGACGTGAAAAAGATTGATGACGTCATCCGTCGGCCGACAAGAGTCCGTCGCGTGTCGCCACGGGAACCAGGTTGTGACATTTGAACCCCTGACCCCAAATCCAAATTATTGCAGCTTTGCTCATCTTTGGACACAGAAGCGACGGTCGTCAACGTCATTTTGCTAAAGAATAAATATCGTAGTTGTCTTGCGTTGTTGGAAAAGGGTCCGAGCGGTCGTCCTGAGATGCGTCCCAGTTCGGGGGACCCCCCCCCCCCCCGTGTCGGCGCTGTGGCCCGACAACCTGAAATCAACACAAAAGTCACGTGTCAGGAAGTCAGCTAACATACAGATCAGATCAGATGTTAGCAAACATGACATTAGCCATGCTAGCGTGGACGCTAACAAACATGACGTTAGCAGAGCTGGGCAGTCCTGTACTTGAATTGATTTTACAGCCATCTGTGCCATAATAATGATTTTCTGGTGACTTTTTTATTTTTACTGCTCACTTTTAGCACACGTAGCTGTGCTTGGAAAACTTAAAAGTTAGTGACGACGCCGCGTGTGATGCGGAACAGGAGTCAAGTGGACAGACAGACCCCCCCCCCCCCCCCCCAGCGGAGCTAAGCTAGCCAAGGCCAAGCGTCGGCGCATTTGTGGACGGACGACACGCCGAGTAAGAAAATGGCCGCCCACGCGTCTTCTTTCGTGAACAGGCAAAAAGTCCAAATATTATGGCAGGAAATGATGTCACGTTTGAGCATATTTACGATCATAGTCAAAACCGGCCTGTAGAAAAATTCAACATTCTTACAACGATCCGTAATTTGCTCATTTTCCCGTTTCGATCTGACTCTTGGTAACCCCGCCCCTTTCCTCTCACGGCCCCGCCCGCTGTCGTGAGCGCACGCGTTTGATTCGTCGGCGGCTCCGGCTCGGGCGGAGGTTTTCGCCAGTGACGTCGTTAAGCTCGAGAAATTGCAACGAGCTGATTTCAGGCCGCTCAGGAAAGAAAGCAGTTGACGTCTTTACGGACGATACCAATGACTTATAAAACGGGGCGTACCAGCGCGGGGTCACTTTGGGCCAATGTCGTGGAAGTCGTCCGCAGGCGTGGGGGGGTAGACCAAAGCCACGTCGACTCGCTCCTGGGAATCCTTCGGACACGTCAGCTCGCTGACGCCTTCGGGTCGTCGCTGGGACAGAAGCTCTCCTGAAACGCGCCGCACGCTAAATCTATCATGTAACAGGATTGGACACACGTGGCTGCTATTTAGCTTGACTCTCGCTGTCGTGCCTGAGCTGCCCGGCACAGCGGATCGAAAGTCCGCACACCCTCGTTCGACTGTTGTGTTTTTGCAAAAGTAGGAAAAAAAAAAAAAAAAAAAAGCCGCCTTCTTTTTTTTTTTTTTTACATTTTATGGAACATGCACAACTCATTCAATAATAAAAAAAAAGAAGGGAAGCTGAAATAACAAAGCATGTGATTGCACAAGTGTGCACACCCCCCCCCCCCACATGCGTTAAAACTAACAACACACATCTGCTAAACCCCAAATAGAGCCAGACGTTTCCTGACATTTTTTGTACTTTGCTTTAGACACCTGACTGTAACCTAACAACAGATTTGTACTTCAAGTAGTCATGTGACATCAACGCCACGCTCCCAAATAGTCAAATGTAACGACCCGGGTTGCCCAAATCACCACGACGGCGGACGGAAGCGGAGTTCTTACCGGGGAAGGCGTGCGGGCTGGCGGCGCCTCTCCGCAGGCACTTGGCACAGAGGACGTGTTTATGGTAGTGCAGACCGGGCCAGTCGGCGAGCAGAGCGTCCAGCTCGCGCAGCAGCGGCGCCACAGCCTGCCACGCCGTCCACATGTTGGGCAGCGCGGCGCGGCTGCCGACCGACAGCGTGGCGGCCCGCGGGCTCCCCGTCCGAGGCCGGTGGCTGACGACCACCGGCACTTTTCCCCGATACGCCACGATGCGGCGCCGGCCGTCCGACCTCTGGACCACGTGGCTGTTGATGCGCGCGCCGAAGCGGGCGAAGAGTCCGGGCGGGAACAGGAAGGGAAAGCTGTAGCGGATCTGCAGGCGCTCCGCCGAGAAAAGCGGACTCGGCGGCGCCTCCGAGCTGCTCCGGTCGGGTTCCGATTCGAAGCCCCCGTCTTCTTCCGTCTCCGAGCCGTCGTCGTCGTCGTCGTCTTCCCCCTCCTCGACGTGGACGCGCCCCGGGAACTTGAACCCGAGCTCGGCGGCGCTGTGAAGGGGCTCGCCTCCGCGGGGTTTGTTGACACAATAGCAGAGGCCCATCTTCTCCAGGAGCTCCAGGACAGCGTCAGACGGCGGGAGGCCGGGCCCGCCGAGACCTTCCAGGCGCCGCTGCAGCCGCGCCGCGGTGAGGTCCTCCGGGCCACTTCGGAGGACGGCGTTGAGGACGCCGATGAAGCGCGGAAGGTTGTGAAAAACGTAGTCCTCCAGAGCGGGGCTGTCCTCGAAGCGCAGCAGCTTCCCGCTGCGGTGCAGGTAGGACAAAGCGTTTTGCAGACCTTCCCCGGTCAGGCCCGCCTGCTGGCCCAGACGGGTCGAGTCCCAGCGGGTCAACCACAGTTCTTTGGACTTAAGGTGCAGCTCCTCCAGTGTCTGCCAAGACCCGGGCAGCGTCCGGTGGAGGTCGGGAAAGATGTGGCGGTGGCGGGCCACCGACCTCAGTTTGTCTTTGAGGCGTCCGATGTCAGTGCGGTCGGTCCGCACGCAGCTGACGCTCATCAGCGGGGACAGAATCTGCAGGCCGCACTCCAGGAGGGACCGCAGCCGGACCTTCTTCCGCTGAAGGTTGGTGTCGGAGACGGCGTAGAAGGGGGCGTGTGGGCTGGAGGTGCGTGCGGCGTAGCCCTGCTGCAGCGCCTGCTCCACCTTTAGCGCCAAACTCCCCAGAACCCGAACGTCCCTCCTCTGCTGCAGGCCCACCTGACGATGGATGTCCAGCTTCTTCTCCTCCAGCTCCGCCTCCCCGCACAGGTCGGCGTGCGTACCCACCAACAGTACCACGGCCCGGGGCACCTTGGCGCCGAGCAGGTGCAGGAAGTAGCCCACGTGGTTGTAGAAGTCGCACGAAGAGTACGCCCGGAGGTTGACCACCAAGATGTAGAGCGCAGCGGGGGACAGGAAGAAGGGCTGGACGAGGTCCAGGTTCCGCTTTCCAGACAACTCGTACACCAGGAAGGCGGGCCCGCCGTCCGCCTCCCAGCTCGCGACTTGGATTCCGCCATCGGCGCGGACGCCTTCGCTCTCGTCTTCCTCGCCCGTCAAGCTCCGCCGCAGCCGCGTCTTCCCGGTGTCCTTCGGTCCCAGCAGGACCAATTTGAGCACGGGCCGAGCGGTCGGTCGAGAGTGGGCCGGGTCCAGCTGGTAGGCGGCGATGTGCGGGATCCCCTTCATGCACACGTCGTACGGAGGCCGGACCAGCGGGTTGTCCTTCACCTTCCAAATGTTCACTTTGGACAGCTTTCCGAAGTCGTCGGGAAGGACGGCGATCCGGTTGCCCTGGAGAACCAACTCCTCCAGCTTGGCCAGCTCCACGAGCGAGTCCGGCAGCCACGCAATGTCGTTGTTGTCCAGCCAGAGATTGGCGAGATTCCGCAACCTGGCGATCTCCCGCGGGACCTGAGTCACTTTGTTCCTGCTCAGGTAGAGTTCCTCCAAACCGCAAATGTCCAGAAGTACCTCGGGGAAGTGCGTGAGCTCGTTGGAGGACAAGTTGATCATTTTGAGTGTCCGCAGGCTGCCAAAGGCGCCCGGCAGGGCAGCCAGGCGGTTTCCGTCCAGCATCAGGCTCTCCAGGTGCCGCAGCCGGCAGAAGGTGTCGGGGAGAGACCTCAAGCCGAGGCTGCTCAGCCACAAGATCTTGATGCTCTTCAGCTTGACCACCTCCTCCGGCAGAACTTCAAACCGGTTCCCCGAGCAGTCCAGTTCCTCCAAGTCGACCAGGGCCAGGATCTCCGGAGGGAACCTGCTCAGCTTGTTGTGGTCCACGTCCAGCGTGCGCAGCCTGGCGAGCCGGCGGAAGGACTCGGGCATTTCGTGGAGGTCGTTGAAGCTGACGTCCAGTTCCTCCAGAAGCTCCAAAGCCGCGATGCGCTCCGGCAGCCGCCGGATGTTGTTGTGACTGACGCTGAGTTTCTTGAGGGTGCTCAGCCGGCCCAGGCCCTCCGCCGCGCCCCTCAGCCGGTTGTGGCTCAGGTCCAACTCCACCAGCTGCCGGAGCTCGAACAGGGCTCGCGGCACGCTGGAGAAGCGGTTCCTCCGCAGCACCAGGACGCGCAGATTGTTGAGGCTGGACGCCAGGCCTTCGGGCAGCTCCTGCAGGAGGTTGTTGCCCAGGTTCAGGGCCTCCACGTGGGACAGGTCCTGGTCTTTGGGGCAGGGGGGCAGCTGGCGCAGGTCGCTGCGCAGCTTCCTGGAGCGGAGGGCGGCGTCCCGCCACAGCTGGGCCGCGTTCACCTTGTTGTCCAGGGGGGGCAGCTGCTCCCCCTTGTTCGTTTCATTCAGGGTCCTCATGGGTCGGCCCTCATCTCGAGAACCTCCGTGCGAGCGGCGACGCCACGGCCGACGACGACGACGACGAGGAGGAGGAGGAGGAGGAGGCGGGGCCTCGCGCCCACGGAGGAGCTGACGTCTGAAGGAGGCAAGAAAAGAAGACGATGCGAAAGGGCCGCGAGGGCGACATGGCCCCGCTCGCTCCTGCTCCTGCTCCTGCTCCTGCTCCTGCTCCGATTCGCTTCCTCTCCTCCTCCTGCGTTTTCCTTTTTCTCGGTTTGCTGCTGCTGCGGAGAGAAAGCGAGGAAGTCGACGTCATCATCCCCCGCCCCTCCCCCCGGAGGAGGAGCAGCAGCGAAAGTCAACTTCCTGTTTACGTAACTTCGTTCGACGTATTTGTCGTCTTTATTGTACTTTTCTTGTTTTGTTTTGTTTTTATGCTCAACGTCGATTCGTAAACGAAGCAAATGACGCCTCTTGAACGTGTTTAGCTTCAAGACTTTTGACATCTTCTCGTTATTTTGATCATGTTGATTTTAAACCCTTTGTATACTTTCGTGTCAATTTTAATGCATTCTTTGCGTCAATTACGAATAGGAGATGCCAGTTGTTTAGAGAGCAATTTTAATCATAAATGTAATAACAGTAATCATTCAATCCCCCATATTTTTCGGCGCGCGTGACGTATCACGTGGCACCTCGTCTCTGTCTTGACTCAAGACATCGTGTAGAAAATCATAGATTCGTTTGGCTCTTTTCATGCCATCCCGAGCTTTTCATTTTGTGGCGGATTTTCATGTCATTTGCTGAACGCACGTCAGGTGACGTCACACTACGGCAAGACCACTTGGACAAACTCTACCGCATCGCATTAAACGTGTAACGTCAGCTAGTCCGAAATGACTTTTACGGTCAGTCCACCTCGAAGTTTTTTCTCCATATAGTACAGACGACTTACTTCACTGTAACTGTGAAATGTCATGCACATCACAATATAAAATATTCATTTATAAATACATACATGTGCTCTTATTTCACATTGCCTTTGAAAATATAAAGTTGAAGTTATGAAGATTGGCCGCATTTTCATAGCATTTTGTGTGTCCAAAGAAGGCGGAACCTTAATCCCGAACCGACTGCCGGAGTGTGTGTTTTTACATACTTGGCCAATAAAGCTGATTCTGGTGAAGATGGTTCATCTTTTAAAAATGTTACGTGCATTTATCATGATGAATTTGTAAATATTAAATGTTCAAGTGTTTCTTATAGCGGGTTTGTGGATCAGGCTGCACGCGCGTTCACGGTTTAGTTTGGAGGCAAACGGGTTGACACGTGCGAGAAGGCCCTCCGTCCGCTAGGGGGCAGTGCTAAAGCCTCTGTCGATGACGTCACGGCGGGGGTCATTGTTTTCCAGGAACTCCACGTCATTGGTCTGCCAGCTCAAGGAGGCGGGTCATCGGGACGCAAAATATCCACGAGGCAACCTATTTGGAAAAATCCAACTATAAATCAAGTCATCTGGCAGCAAGATACAAAAAAACTGCATTTTATGACAGTGACTCGCTCTCGCTTAGTGTTTGAAGCCTTAGCGCTACTCACTTTAGGGTATTTTGTCCCGGCTTTTGCCCAAAGATAGCTGGGATGGGCTCCAGCTGGCCCCCGACCCGCGTGATGAGACGCAGAACACTCAAAAGAGCTTTAAAAGTCTTTATTATAAAGAAGGCTTTTGCGTATTGAAAATAATCACCAATTTTCGACCACGCCATACCAGATGACATTTGCTGTCATCGGCGTTTGTTCTCGGCGACGAAAAGAACCTGGGCCGACCGAAAGGCCGCCGTTCAGTAGTAGGGTCTGCCGTTCTCGTAGCCGGCGTAGCCGGGCCACTCGGGGAGGATCCCGCGCCCGCAGGCCAGCCCGCCGAAGGTGTCCGGGCGAACGCCAAAGCGGAACCGGCCGGCGCGTTCGTCCTTGGCCCGGAGGATGCGGTAGTTGCGTCCGCGGTTACTGTCCCAGTACTCGGCGCCGGCCGCCTGGTAGCAGACGGCGAACTCCACGCGGGGCTGGAGGTCGAGCACCCGCGGCAAGGCCAGGCGGAAGGAGAAGGTGTCGGCGTACGAGCTCGGGTACGAGTCCTCGACGTAGGCGCAGTCCACGTCCGAGTGGCTCGCCCACGAGTCGAAGGTGACGCGCAGCCACACCCGCTTCTCAAAGGACAAGTTCTTGACCTTGACGGTTCCCACCAGGGTCCGCTCCTTCAGCACGCACTTCTCCAGGCGCACGCACGTCCTGTCCAGACTCTGGCGAAAGAGCATTTCGTCGCCCCCCGGCTGGGCGAAGTCCAGGACCAGCTCGTCGTCGTCCTCGTCGTCGTCGTCTTCCCGGTCCGCCGACTCGAAGCGGATGCCGGCGGGGATGCGGATGGTGTCCTTGAACTGGTAGAAAACCTTGACCCTGGCGAGGGGCAGACCTCGGTGGTCTGCGAAGGTCACCCGCTTCTTGGTCTTTTTGGCTTGGCGCTCACGGCGGCAGACGACGGGGCTTCGGGCTCGAGGTGCGGGCCCGTACGCGAAGTCCTCTTGCGACAGCGAGAGGGGCGGCGCCACGTCCGTCGGCATGTTGACGACAAAGCCTCGCTTAGCACGTTAGCTTAGCATCACCCTGAGGGACAAACAGTGGTGAAAAATGTTCTTGACGCCCCACAACCAAAAACTCGACGTGCAACCAGGAGTACTTGCTACTCGGCATACTCGTCGTTTCACCGATTCTCCATTTTTGGCCCCAGACACAAATATCTCAACGTCGGTCAACAAAATGATTTGATGGAATGGAGATTTGCCGAAAGTCTCGATGTAGCCAACTGCACTCTAGTGACGATGTGTGCCTTTAAGGGGCGCGGCCTAGCGAGTAGCGCGAGACCGCTCTGCTATTTTTCCAGGCCGATTCCGATAATTAGTAGTCACGGAGGCCGGTAAGTGACATTTAGAGCAAATATGAGTTTGTGCTGAAAGAGAAAATGGTGGCGTCAAACTCCAACACTTCTTTGAAATGCCGTTGAAGGACACAAGATCTCAAAACTCTCACAGACCCGATTCATCGGTTGAAATGGGTTGGCTCCGCACATCTGTTGCGAGGTTGCGGGTTCAAATCCGCCCTCGTCCCTTCTTCTCATGGGAGCAAAGCGGAGTACGTGGAGAAAAGCTCCAGGTACGTCCCAAAAACATTGGAGCCAGGCCAAGTCTTGGTTGTCCGTGCGTGTGCTGCGACCAGTCCCGGGTGTACCGCTAGGCACTCCGGTGCCCGTAAGCGCCAAGTCTCGGTTGTCCGTGCGTGTGCTGCGACCAGTCCCGGGTGTACCGCTGTACCCCCGCTGCCTCAGGTCACCTGGCACCCACTACCGGCGTGAGCTACGCTTCAGCAAAGGTTTGGATAAAATTAGTTGTCCCCGATACGCGCGTCCCATTTTTCCTAACAATTACCCAAAGAATCTTTCATAGGGTACGCCCTGAAGTGGTCGCCGGCCAATTGCACCTACAAACAATTTAATGTCATCAATTGTTTTGGGATGCGGGAGGAACGCGTAGCGCCCGCAAAAAAGCTACACGGGCCCGGCCGGATTTGAACCCGCAACCTCACAAGTGTGAGCCAAGCGTGCTAACAAACCATGAAATCAATTTTAAAAAAGAGCAAAGCAAAAATGGTCAGAATGAAAGCTCCCGCTTGGGCGAGCACAAGTGACGTCAAGCCGCGTGGCTCCCAGAATGCTGTGCGCCGTGCAATGCTGAATTCTTGAAAAGATTAAACAACTTTATGATGTTGACTTTTGTGTTTGTTGGTTGGTTGCGCATTACGTTAAACGCTCATATTTAGGGTTGATCTACGTTGCGGTGTTGCTATTTTTTGTCCCTTTTTTTTTTTTTGCACAATATGTGAAATATTGACTTCGCAGTCCATTCTGCTCAATAGATAAGCCCGATCGCTGACTGTTAAACTGAGCCTCGGAGATTCTTGAGTATGAATACAGAATATGACATGATTCCAATGGGAGGTGAGTATCACTCTTTGAAAACGTTGACGTTAATATGTGATGTTAATATTCATTGCTGATTGATTAATGGTTGCGCTTTTAGCTGTGCGTGTCAAGTTAACTTTCCACTGAACACGTATCGAGAAACTTCTGCCCCCCCCCCCCCCCCCCCGTGACTAATATCCTTTAGTGGTGGCTTGAATAAAATATCCCAGCATATCATGCATATGCACATATTTCTGCAATAAGTGCAAAAAACGAAAAGTCCACTTTTACCTGAGCGAGCGACGTCAACTTGCGCAAACGTTGGCCTCTTGTGCCGCACGGACGCTTGCTGAGAGGGAGGGACCGGGGTCGGCGGCCCCCCCACCCATGAGGACACGCGAGGGTCAAAGGTCGTGACACACGTGTTCCTTTCAAGCCCGACAAAAGGTCACGCACACTATGAACACGTTACAAAAATACGCCACAATAAAAAAAGGCCTTTGCGACCCAACCGGCGGAGCGGAAGACAAAGTCAAACCCAAACAAAGAAATGAATTCATAAGCCGAGAGCGAGGGTCAATATTTGCGCACGGGGATGAAGTTCAAGAGCGCAAATGGGAGCGTGGGCCTCCACATGTCCACGCCGTACTTGAATGCACCGCCCGGCTGCTCAAAATAGCCGGGCCATCGATCGCGCCCGTCAATCATCAATCAAAGATTCTGAAGCGCTGCTTCGCCCACCAACACACGAGAAATGTTTGTCTTTCCAGGGCGGGAGGGTTTCGTCGAGGGGGGGCAAACGGGGGGGACAGCCGAAGCAACGCAAAGCGGCAAAAGACGCCGGCAAATTGACATCTTGGGATGTCGATAGAATGAGATTATTTTCAAAAGTTTTGTTGGCTTTCCCGTGAGAACAAACGGTTTGTCGACTTTTGCCAAAATAAACGAATGACTCAACACAGCGAGGATTTCCCATGAGAACAAGCAGTTTGTCGACTTTTGCCAAAATAAACGAATGAATCTTTCAACACAGCAAAAAGACATTTTGTATCTTTGAACAACATGATCAGTAGTTGGACAGAATCGATGACTTCTTTGGAACTTTCTTGGCTGTCATCAGGTAGAGGCTGGGGAAGAGACAGATTTTCTTCCCATATATTTATTCCAGTAAAATACCATTCAATTCATTTCTTTATTATCGGGCCGCAGTTTCTGAGCAAGATTCTAAATCATGTCGCGTATGAAGAGTATAACATATTTGAAAGTACAGTTACAGTAAGTACTTGAAATTTGATACCACGTCTAAAATTTGGCACAGCACAAGAACTCCGGATAAAATATGGAGCAACTCAGTTTAACATCTGAGCCAGGTGAACAACGTTATTTCTCAAGCAGTCCTCCTCCTCCCAAAAGGCCCAAAAATGGTTTGGTTCCCCCGCGATCCCGCCAGGACTCGACTGCGCATGCTCGCTCGTGTGACGTCAAGGCCCAACCCGGATGTGACGGGCGATGCCTGCTCGCTTGCTAACTTTGCCGTTTGCGAGGATTTTGCGCCCCAAATCGCGTCCATTTGCGGACAGACGAGCGAGCGAACAGGGGACGCCGTTGCCTTTATTCCAAGATAAAAGCCATCAAGGGACTGACGAGAAGGGGTAAGAGCCGAGACGCCTCCGTGTGCTCTTTCTTATGCTAGCGGGACGAATCCTGACGTCTTCCTTTAATCACTTTGGCCTTTAATCATCTGCCGCTTCAAGTCAACTTAGTCAAGTCGTTCGGCGGAATGAATTGGACTCAAATCTTCGATTAGGCCCGTCAGTCACCTCGCGGTGCCGATTCATAATTCATCCGCAGACTCTGAGCAGCTGTGTATGTTGTTTTTTTTTTATTGTGTAGCACTGCATGACTACACTGGCGTGTGCGCACACACGCCTCATGTGGCGCTCAAGCACCTGCCTCTTTTGCCCCTGAATGGGGGTGGGGGAGAAGGGCCAATTTAACTTTAGTCTTTTCATTTCTTCATTCAGTAATATATATATATATAAAAAAAAAAACCACACATCAAAATGACCACCCCAGTCACCTCCACCCACAGAGGTTTGGTCAATGCGGGGTATTTACCAATGCCCTTGAGAGATATGTATTTGTGCTCCCGCCTTCATTTCTTTGAGGTTCGTCAGAGGCACTTTAAATGGCAAATGTGTGCCGTCTTTCTGAATGAGGCAAAATTTACAAGGGTGTGTGCACTTGTGCTACCATGTCATCTCAGTTGATTATTTTTCCTTGCCCGCTCAAATTTTATGGGCTCTAGGTTGACTCAGAGCTGAAACGAAGTTTCAAAATGCTCAAGTAACTATAACAGGAAAGTAACTGATGACTCCAGTAACGGCACCAGTCCGATAAGTGCTGGAGTGACGAAATATCAAGTGAGTTGAACACGAGAGGAAGTAACACCTGAAGTAACTCGAGCGGAAGCGAGTGAGTTCTCTTTTTTTTTTTTTTTTTGGAAAGGTGAGCGGCGTTTGTCGTCGTCGGCGGCGGGTCGGGCGGCGCCCGAAGCCGGGAGGTCAAGATGAGCGGGGCGGCGCTGGGCGCTGAGATGGTGGTGGTGTTCTTCCTGGCGCTGTTCCTGCTGCATCGCTACGGCGACTTCCGCAAGCAGCAGCGGATGGTCTTGTTCGGAACGCTGCTGGCCTGGTACCTCTGCTTCCTCATCGTCTTCATCCTCCCGCTCGACGTCACCACGGTCAGCTCCCGCCTCCGCCGTTTTGACGGCGGTAGCGAATGGCCGGACTGAGCTGTGTCCCGTTCCAGACCATCTACAAGCAGTGCAAGACGGACAGCCGGACTCGCGCCACCGGTTCACCGCCGTCCAATCAGACGTCGGGGAACTCGTCGGCACCCGCTCGGAGGTCGGTGACCCGCGGCGAACGTCCGTCGTGACGCGGCGTAACCCCGCTTCTTCCCCGCAGCGCGCCAGCGGCGTGCTACGAGCCGTGGAGCAACATCCCGGATGGCGTCATGCCCGTCTTCTGGCGGGTGGTCTACTGGACGTCGCAGTGCCTCACCTGGTCAGTGCGTGACGGCGCCGCCGTTTTGGGGTTTTAAGCTTAAGCGAGTATCCGGTACGTTGTCTTTATAGTATATCTGTTATGGTCACATCATCGTGGTGTTTTTTTTTTTTTTGTTTTTTTTTTTTTGGGGGGGGGGAGGGGGGAAACCGTACGGTACGCTACGCTACAGTTCAGTTACTCAAGCGCATGTTAAAGTAAACCAAAGTTAGCCACTTAAATGTAGCGTGCCGCTAGGGTTAGAAGGAAGCGTGATCGTAACAGGTGGTTAGGATAGAGGGAGGACGGAAACGGCTGCGGGTGCTGCCCATCTTTTCTTCTTGCAACCGCCTTCTCCTTCCTTGACAATTGTGCCATGTTTTTGTGGTTTCCAAAAACCAACGCAGGTGGCTTTTTGTTTTTGCCCAGTTTGACGTATCGTATTTTTGTAATGTCAATGCGAACAGTGCAATTGTGATTTTGACGTTTACATCCACATTTTTCGTCTCACTACCTGAACTCAAATGCAAGAAAACCTCTCGGGTTTCAGTTCAGTCAGGATCGGCGACGGAATTTCATTTGAAGAAAATAATGACAAATTGTCATTTTAGTCGCGTTTGACTCCTGCGAGCGAGACAACAAAGGAAATGTGTCTTTTCGCACAGCGGATGTCAACTTCTGCCTTCGATTGTGCGTATTTCACGCGCCGACGGTCTGGGCGGCGTCTCGTCGCTTGTTGCTTTTGGTCCACTTTGCGTGGAAAGCAACTTTCAATGCAACGTTTTGAGCGCCGCGTTCAGAAATAAAGATTGCCGGCTGTTTGTGCTCAAGAACGCCGCTGTTGCCTTCAAACCTTTGTGAATTACGGGCGCTACAAGCTAACCGGCGTTGTAACGTTTCTTGTTTTTTGGGGGGACGGGGCAGCGCGTTGTGATTGGTGGGAGATCGTTGGCCGGCGTGCGGTGTTGACGCCCCAACCCCCCCCACCCCAATGTCGACTCAGGTTGCTGCTGCCGTTCATGCAGTCATACGCTCGCTCCGGCGGTTTCTCGGTGGCCGGGAAAGTCCAGACGGCGCTGATCGAGAACGCCATCTACTACGGAAGCTACCTGCTCATCTTCGGCTCGCTGCTCATCTATGTGGCCGTTCACCCCGAGTGGCGCCTGTCCTGGTGAGAGCCCCGAGCCCGGCCCGTGCTTGTCCCGCGCCGTTAACGCCGCTCGCCAAACAGGTACGAGCTTCAGACCATTGGCATCACGGCGGCCAACACGTGGGGCCTGTTCCTGCTGGTTCTGCTGCTGGGCTACGGCCTGGTGGAGGTCCCGCGCTCCTACTGGAACGCCTCCAGGCACGGACACTTGCTCCTCAAGACGTACTTCAAGGCCGCCAAGCTCACCACGGAGAAGGCGGACGCCGAGGAGAACCTGGAGGACGTCATGGAGGTGAGCCGCGGCACAGATGAAGACGACACGCGTTCGGTCCCTGTAGGCAAAAGTCCGGCCAGGGACGGGAAGCGAAAGTTCACTTTCCACAAGTCCGGGACCGACGCAGCATTAGGTTCGAAATGTCTGTCGGGTTTTCAAGCTGGAAACTCAATTTAGCAAATGGGAGGTCAGCTCTGAACTGATTGGGCGCCAACCCTTTTGTGAATGCAGGCGCCGCCTTCCTACCGCCCGACCCTTTGGCAGCGTTGGAGCCACCAAATCTTGCGTCCTGCGACCGAACCTACAAAGAGCGGGTTCAGTTTTTGGGCCTCGTTTCTAGCTTCTTCCGTTCTTGAGTCAGCAGTAGTGGAACATGGCTGGGCTCACCAAAACCACGGAGAAAACAACTTTTGTGAAAAGAAACCTTTAGGGGAACTTTGTTGGGGCCTGAGAACCGGCTACGGATGCCAGAATCAGACCCAGTTGAATGTCCGCTTATTTGTTACGTGCTGACCGCCATTCACTGAGGCACACACTTGGTACTAGCTTCCTACTGCGTCCACATACATGTGCCCCTGCCCCAATCCCGATCTTCAGCACAAAAGTTGTGCTGATCTCAAGTCCAAAGTTGGTTGTTGCGGTTCTTTTTAAGCTTGAACGTTGCACTTCGACTGTTGATGGCGGTAATTGTTTGAATTCCAGCTGATGAATGAAATATTTGAGCGGAATCCTGACTCCACGCATCTGATTTCATGCGTGTTCCCCCCAACCCCCCGCCCCCCTTTCGGCCCACATGTGCTGAGGTCAGGAGGTGAGGAAGGTGAGCGAGGCCGTCAAGTACAACCATCCCCTGAGGAAGTGCATCGACACCATCCTCAGGAAGGTGAGTCACGCCGCCGCCGCCCCTCGCAAGTCTGACACCGGCGCCGCCCCCCCCAACTCGCTCCCCCGTCAGTGCCCGACGGACTACCAGGACAAGATGGGCCGCAACATGGACGACTACGAGGACTTTGAGGACAAGCAGACCTTCCCTAGCGAGAGGAGCCTGGTCAAGCTTCACAAACGGGCGAGTGGAAGCGTCGGCCGCAGCCTTTGCCTGCGTCGCCGCCGTCTGTGTGACCGCGTTGGTGTGCGCAGGTGATCTACGCGGTTCAGCGGCACAATCGCACCCGCGTCCAGTGGCGCATGCTCCTGGAGGAAGCCTTCCACCTGGAGGACGTGGCCAAGAACGAGAGCAGCTCCACGCGCCGCTTCGTGCGGACCTTCCCCGCCGCCGAGGCTCCGGGATGGCCGCGCAGATACGTCTACACGCCCGCCGCAGGTCGGCCGCTAAGTCCCGAAAAGGTCGCGGCGCGGGTTGGGTTGTCAAAGGTTTTGGCATTCAATTTTGCGAGGGGAACGGCTGCTTTTCTTGGGGGGTACGAAAACTGAGCGGATGTAGGAAAGCGGCAAGAAATTGTGAATCTCACAAACACTGAGGCATCCGAAAACTGGGGTTCCGCTACATCGAGATTTTTAGTGCTCTACTTCTGGGGATGACCCGCGAGACGTCAAAGGGGCGGGGCGGGGCGGGGCGGGGGCACTGGCAAACTTGAAATTGCCATCCGGGTGACGTCGAAGGAAGTGCCCTTGAGCAAGGTGTGGTCTTCCCGCAGAGTGGTACTGGGAGTGCCTGCTGAAGCGCGGCTCCTACCGGGTCCTGGCCGCGGTCCTCGGCTTGTTCAGCGTCGCTGTGGTCTGGTCCGAGTGCACCTTCTTCAGCACCAAACCGGTCCTGTCGCTCTTCGCCGTCTTCATCCAGCTGGCCGAGCGCGACTACAACTACGTCTACATCCAGGTGAGAAAGTAAGCCCGGGCGACGAGGACGACGAAATGGCCGCTCCCCCGTCAGGTCAGGTCAGGTCAGGTCAGGTCAGGTCAGGTGCGGTGCTGTGCTGTGCGCGTCCCCCAGGTGGCGTGCTTCATCACCATCTTCTTCCTGTGCACGTGCGTGTACTCCACGGTGTTCCGCATCCGTGTCTTCAACTTCTACTACCTGGCGCCGCATCACCAGACGGACGCGTACAGCCTGCAGTTCAGCGGCATGTGAGGGTCGCTCGCCTGTGCCTTTAACCCCCCCCCCCCCCGGGTGGTCTCTTGACTCGCGCCGTGGCCCCGTTAGGCTTTTCTGCCGCTTGACGCCGCCGCTGTGCCTCAACTTCTTGGGTCTCATCCACATGGACGCCGCCATCTCGCACCGGCACAAAGAGCAGACGGCCTACACCTCGGTAAGCGCCCCCCCCCCGCCGCCGCCGCCGGGCCACGGTGCCGCTGTCCTTCACGTCCGCTTCCTGCGCGTCAGATCATGGGCTCCATGCGCGTGCTGTCCTTCGTGGCCGACGGCTTCTACATCTACTACCCCATCCTGGTGGTCATCTTGTGCATCGCCACCTACTTCAGGTATGTTTTTTTTTTTTTTTTTTTGGGGGGGGGGGGGTGGTGTAAAATCAAGCTTTAAGATAATGCGTTCTGTCGCGTGTCTGTGGCTGAATTTCGCGGACAGGCGCACTAATTCCGCTCTGCCTTTTGTGCGCACGTCAGCCTGGGAACCCGCCTGCTCAACCTGCTCGGCTTCCAGCAGTTCATGGGCGACAGCGAGCTGACGTCGGACCTGGTGGACGAGGGCAAGGAGCTGATTCGCCGAGGTGGGTAAAGCCCCGCCCCGCCCCGCCCCGCCGGCGGCGCTCGGCCGCGCCAGCGTGACGTTTCTCGGCCTGTCCGCAGAGAAACGCAAGCGCCAGAGGACGGAGGACGGCGAGAACAGACGTCGCGTGAGTCGCCCGGCCCGACGGCTTGTGCGCGGCGGCGAGGTCTGGCTTTGACGCCTTTCTTTCAGGAGCGTTACGGCGGCGCCAGGGAGGAGACGAGCGGCAGGGGCGGCAGCGTCCACCGGATGGCGGAGGCCGGCGACAGACGTCAGCGCTCGCTCGCCTCCCCGTTTTGCACCTTACGTACCGCGCGAGGGCCTCGGACCTTTTCAAATGGGCCCAAATTGGCCGTTTGTTTCTAGCTCACGATTGGCGTCCGTTTTCTTCTCTTTTGGGGCGCCGTGTTCGGCCGAACACAGCCGCCGCCCGCTTCTTCTTCTTCTTCTTCGGGCTGCACGAACCCCCAAAAGGCTCATCAGGGTGAGGCGATGTGTTCACGTTGGCGAAAGAAAACCAAAAAGCTGATTTGTGGCCATTTGCGAAAGGGCAAATCCCCATTCAAGCCATTCGGCGGCTTTTGCGCAACAATTTTGAGTTTCGGCTCACCCGAATTCCATTTTGCCAAATGCGGCGTACGGACGAGGCCCTCGTCGCCACGGCGACGTTTTGACGGCGTGTCGCGTTTGTGTTCAGCGGGCAAGTTCGGCCGTTCCGCCGGTCGAGCGGATCGCGACCGCGCGGAGCTGCTCCGGGACGAAGAACCCACGGACTTCAACGCCGAGTCGGCGGGGGACGAGTCGGCGGCCCACCAAGACGGAGGAAGGTAAACCGTTTTGGGGTCGCCCCCTCCCTCATCGCGACTTTGGGATTTTTATTTCCAAATTGTGATACTGAATAGTTGGCCCAAATGCCAGTCGGCGACACATTCGAGTCCTCAAACGTCATCACGACGACGACAATGCGTCGTTTGGTAGCGCTTTGGTGCATTTGCGCCTTTCGGAGGACCGTCGCCGTCTTCCGCTTTGGGGAGACTTTCGGAGGCGATTTTGTTCAGAAGGTCCCCAGAAGCACGACGTCAGAGGCGCCTCGCTTGAGTTGGGGGTCCGATGCCCACGGCGACCCGGCCGAGCTTTGGAAAGGAGCAAGAGAGGAAGGGAACGAACGTAAGCTAATCCAAAACGTTGAGTGGATGTCGGCACGTTTGGGTCCTAGTTTAGGATTTCAGTCCAAACGACGGACCCAATGCTGCAAAATTCCAACAAGCTCGCGCTCATTTGGATCAGCTACTCCCCCCCCCCCCCCAAAAAAAAAAAAAAAAAACACAAAACAAAAACGAGATGAATGATGTGTCATTCAATTACCGCTAAAGTTGCTTGTTGATTTTTTTTTTTTTTTCTTTCTCTGACGTTATTTCTCGGCGTCGGCGATTCAGATCCACGGGCGGACGCTACTTGTCCATGTCGTCGTCTCGCAGTCGCATTTTTGACGACGTCTAAGCGAGCAAACGCGACGGCGGCGGCGGCGGGGGCTCCACCGGACTTCCGTCCGCCACCGGACCGGCAGAGGGCGCCATCCACCACGTCTGCACGTTTTCCCTTCTCGGATGATGCCGACACGCGAAAACAACACTTTATAATTTTCCCTCTTTTATCCTGTGCCACGGATGCTGTTGTATAGCGATAGGAAATATTTATGGATGTAGTTTGTCATTTGTGCCGTCAAACTCAGTAAAGCTCTTCAACAGTTGGCGTTTGGTACGCTGCGTTTTTCGTCCAATCAGCGCTGATTCCCGGGGCCAATCGGGGCGGGAGGGCGGTTGCCGCGGCAACGGCGTCCTGTTTGGAGACGCCTCTCCGCGTCCCGACCCGAAAAAGGGTTTTTGGTGTCTGCGGCGGCGACCACTTCCGGCTCAGGTGAGTCCAGCGGGGTCAACAGGTAAAAAGTTTGAAGGACGAGTAAAAGCTGACGACTTTGCTGTCATCTTCCGGCAACTCCAGGAAGTTGTTAAGCACGACGACTTTTCATGACGTCATCGTAACGGCGTTCTGAGGAGGACGGAACCCTCGGAAGTTGCCCGAGCCATCCATCCGGTTTCTGACTGGGCCGCGCTTATCCTCACAAGGAGCCTCTCCCGGTCTAAACCTCAGGCCTGTGCTTTGGGTCGACGCGACAGATGGCGGGAACGTCCAGGCACGACCGACAGATGGCGCTCGACGCCAAACGGCAGCTGACGTCATGTTCCGACCCCCTGGAGAGACTCCGCCTCCAGTGTCTGGCGCGGGGCTCCGCGGGCATCAAAGGCCTCGGGAGGTGACGTCACTTGCCACTCGGTTTGTGATTGGCCGCCGCGTCCGGGGTCCCAATCCCGGCCTCGCCCGTGTGGGTCTTTTCTCCGGTTGGTTGCTTGCCGGTGGCCTGCGATTGGCCGGCGACAGATCAGCGATTTGGCTGATTTGATGACGTCGCCAACCAGGAAGCGAATCAGCATCACTCGGGAACTCATCGGCGCTCGTCCGTGCTGAAAACTTCCGGCCAGTCTGAAACGTTCCTTTCCTTTTCCTTTCCTTTTCCTTTCCTTTTCCTTTCCCTTTTCCTTTCCTTTTCCTTTTCCTTTCCGTCCAGGGTTCCGTCGTCATGTGTGCCAAATGTTCGGAACGTCAACTCCACGGACGCACGCCGGCTGCGTCCGCCTTTGGTTTTTGGACCGGCTGGAACTTTCGCTGACTCGGGACCGACATTTGGAGCACTCGTTCAACATTGGTGACTCCCAACCTCGACGTTCTCGAACGCCAATTTTGTCTCAGCTATTAATTTATCGCGTTTATGTTGTGTTGATGTTTGTCACATTAAGTTGGCGCATTTTGCTGGTTTGAACAAACGGGACGGAAGTCTACATTCACACGTCTCACAGCCGACTTTACGCTTAACTTTTGTTTTAAGGTTAGGATATAACCTATGGGCGGAAGATGCCAAAGCGTTGGCCTCACAGTTCTGAGGTCCTCGGTTCAATCCCGGGTTTCCTCCCACGACATTCGTTGGACGCTTGTGATTGCCCCGTCGGTGGCCGTTTGTCTCCGTGTGCCCTGCGATTGGCCGGCAACCAGTCCAGGGTTGACAGCTGGGATAGCCTCCGGCACTCCCCGCGACCCGCGTGAGGATAAGCGGTGAAGAAAATGGATGGATATAACGTATGTTATCTCCCTCGAGGAGCAATGAGAACGGGGGATTTCCCAGTAGGCGTCGGCTACGTAGCCAGAGTTCCCCTGTTAGCTACTCTTGCAGCGTTCATCGCGAGGAGACTTTTCAGCACGGGGGAGCGCTCAGACCGTCACACCTGCCTCTGAATCGAATGATAAGGGGGGGGGATCAATCATCAAGTAATTGAGGGGAAAAAAAAAAAAAAGTTCAACTTGTTAGCGTTTGCAACTAATTAGCTGGCACCAATTCATTGTCAGCGTTTTTGAAGCAAATGCCTTGCAAATTTCTTTTGCAATTAATGAATGTCGCCCACAGAGTGTTCCGGATCATGGACGACGACGCCAACCGCTCGCTGGACCTGAAGGAGTTCTTGAAAGGCATTTACGACTTCGGCGTACCGATGGACAAACGGGAAGCGGCGGCCGTCTTTCAGCGCTTCGACCGCGACGGGAACGGCACCATCGACTTTGACGAGTTCCTGGTCACGCTCAGGGTAAAGGTCACGCTACGTCCGCCCTTTGACGTGTCCACAAACCCGCACCTGATTTCGCACTACATAATTTTTTTTTGGCTACATTTTCAAATTGATGTATCCAAGTCTTCGCCGCTTATCCTCACGAGGGTCGCGCGGAGCCTCTCCCAGCTGCCAAGGGGCTGGAGGCGGGGCACACCCTGAACTGGTCGCCGGCCAATCGCAGGCCGCGTGGTCGCCCTCACAAGAGAGTCTGGGATGGGACGGGACGGGGGAGGGAACCGGAATGCCCGGAGAAAACCCACGCCGTCACTGGGAGAACATGGCGGGTCGGGGTCGAACCCGGGTCCTCAGACCTGTGAGCCCGACGCTTTCAAATTGATTTGAAGAAAAACCTTTTCTTTGCTTTTTGCCCCCACGGCAGCCGGCCATGTCCGAGGCCCGCCGGGACGTGGTCTTGCGGGCCTTCCGCAAACTGGACAAGACTAAAGACGGCGTGATCACCGTGGACGACCTGCGGGGCGTCTACAACGCCAAGTACCACCCCAAGTACCAGAACGGCGAGTGGAGCGAGGAGCAGGTCTTCAGGAGCTTCCTCGACAACTTCGACTCACCTTACGACAAAGACGGAAAGGTACCCGGCCCGAGGCCCGTCGGCGGGCCGCGTACGCGTCCTCTTCTTCTTCTTCTTCCTCTCCTCCCGCAGGTGACGCACGAAGAGTTCGTCAACTACTACTGCGGCGTCAGCGCCTCCATCGACAACGACGCCTTCTTCATCCTCATGATGACCAACGCCTGGAGGCTCTGAAAACGTCGCCGCCGTCGTCCGCTTTGGGGGCCTTCGGGCCGGGCCTTCCTCCGTCCTTTCCGAAAATCCTCGGTGATGTATCGATGCGGCGGACCGAAACAAACCCACGACTCGGACGCAATATTGTTGTTGGTGTATTTGACAAACGTTGTTACTTTTTGTCCACCTGTGCAAAACTTTGTCACAAAATAAAAAAAGACGAGGAAAGATGGAAGTCCAGCCTCATAAATACGGCGGCGCTCAGACCCTGACCAGGAAGCGGAGTCCCAGCGAGGCGGGGACGTGCAGCGTCTCCAGGCCGAGGGACGACGGCGCGTACGGGAAGACCAGCGGGAAGGTCTGCTTGGTGTCCACCAGCAGCTGAGGCGTCGTCGCCGCTGAGGCGTCCTCGCCGCGCTCCGCCAGCTGCTTCTGCGCGGCCCACAAAAGGACGCTTACGCCGGCTCCGGCGGGCGAGCGAGCGACCAATCACTCACCTGGATGTTCCTGATGAAGGAGACGGTGACTCGCTCCTCAAACTCGTTGAGCGGCGTGTACAAGTTGAGGATCTTGACAATCTGCGCGCAAACGCCGAGAAGATCAAGACCGGCGTCGGCCGGGGGCGGGGGCGGGGCCTGCGCACCTGCTGAGAGTTGAGGGCGCTGCAGAGCGAGCAGATGGCGTCGGCGTCCTGCGGCGTTTTCTTCTTGACTTGAAGCAGCTGCGCCGCCTGAATGACGGGAGCCAGACTCTGCGCTGCCCCCGTCTGGTACAACTGGTTAGCGCGCAGCCACTCCTCCAGCTGGCTGGTGTTGTACCTGCGCGGGTGGCGCCGTGAGCAGACGCAAACGCAGACGCAGGCGCAGTCCCCTCGGCCCTCACCCACCGGAGCTGCATGCCGGTGCTCCAGGAGCACACGTCCTTGCGCAGAAGGATGTTGTTGAGCGTGACGGCGTTGACGCAGCAGAAGAGCTGGCGGACCACCTGGCCGGCGATCTCGGGGTCCAGGCCCTGGTCCCGCATGACGCCGTGGAAGAGGCCCAGCCGGCGGATCAGCGCCCGCAGCGTGTAGCCCCCGGACGCCCCGCCGCCGTCTTTCTCCACGCTGGACGAGCGGTCGCGGTAGCCCGCCGGCTTGACGCCCGCCAGGCTCGGGATGCTCTCGCTCTCCAACATGGCCGAGACTGACGCGCCGCACCGGTTCCAGACGCGACAAAAGATAAGACCCCGAGGAAGCGTTTCTAAGTGCGGAGAGTCCGAGGAAATCCCAGAAAGTTCCCGCGCGTCGGAGAAGGTACAGGAAATATGGAAGGCCCGAAAGTGGCCAAAGTCCCGACGAGTACACAAAGTACAAATAAGTCAAGCGAGCACCGACCGATCATGGGCTGTATGGCGGCCTCCGCCACGCGGATCAGCTGCTGGTAGATCTGAATAGACAGGTCGCTGAGGACGGCCCGGTACTCGGCCAGGTCGAAGTTCTTCAGGCAGTGCTCGTTCTGCTTGGCCGTGTTCTGCGCCATGAAGGCCTACGAGCAGACGCGGACGGTTAACTTCCGCCGACGTCGCCTCCCGACGCGGCGTCGCGCCGTCACCTCGTCTCCGCTGTACTGCTTCAGGCAGTGCAGGAGGCGGCTGGTGTTGGCCAGCCAGAAGGACGTGGTCTCGAAGTCCTCGTTCCTCTGCGGACGACGACTGCGGAACGTCACGTTTGGGGCGGGGGTGGGGGTGGGGCCGCGCGGAGCGTGAGCCTCACCTTGAGAACGCGCTTGATGGCGTTGATGGTGGCGGTGAGCAGGGACTCCACTTTGCGGTCGTCGTTGACGTAATCGGCGTGGCGCACGCACATGAACAGGACGTACGCCGGCAGACACGGGACCGTGCCGGACAGCGCGCCGGGATGCATGTCTGCACGAAGGGTACGGACAGAGAGAGGGAGACGTCACGACGTGGCCCTCGGACATCTCCCGAACATCCGATTCAGCTACTTTGTCTCGCTGCGTCGATTTTTCTTCTGCTCATCGCAACCCTAACCCCAGCAGCTCAACTTATTCCAGTTCTTTCGAGGGGACAGCCGAGACGTGGTGGTGGCGGTTCACCCCACCGACAGGGAAAAGGCCGTCCAGTTCCAATCGGGGGTCCTTTCCACGGCCCCCGTGACTGACCTGTGATGAGGGTCTTGATGAGCAGAGGTTCATCTTCCTGGTCGTACTCCAGCATGCCCTCAAAGTCTTTCTCCTTGCGTTGAAGCATCACGTGACGACCCAGGTCGGACTTGACGTGACCGCCGCGACTCACTGCGGACACGGCGCCGACGGCAAGTCCGTCACGGCGGTCGTCGTTGCGGTCGTGCGAGCGTTTTACCTTCCAGCTCTTGGACCTTCTTCATGTAGATCTTCAGCTGTTTCTTTAGCTTGCGCTCGTTCTTCTCTAATTTCTCCACCAGTTCCTTTTGGTCCTAAGGACAAAAAAAAAAAAGAAAGAGCCGTCAAGCGCTGACCCGCCACAGCCCAGGACAGGAGACGGCTGACCAGGTTGTCGTCGGTGAGCCTGGTGATCTCCAGCTGCACGCTGTACTCCAGCAGGGCCTCGGGCGACAACGACGTGGCGTAGTCGAGCGCCTCCTGCTTCTTTTCCACGTCCTCCTTCAGCGCCTCCACCTCAGCCTGCAGCGCCTCCACCTCTCGGGCGCGCCGGTCCTTCTGCGACTCCAGATCGCGCTCCAGCAGTCTCCCCGGCAAAAACAAAACACACACCGTGAGGACCGCGACGAGACTCGGTGGCCGGCGAGATGCGACGAGCGCGAGAAGAAGCCGAAGGGGACGAAGAAGAAGAAGAAGAAGAAGAAACTGCAGCAAACGGCGACTTGTTGGAGGCCGGCGTACGCCAGCAGAACTTCTCCGTCCTCTTGACTGGAAGCCGCGTCGGGGAAAGGGGAAGCGGAAGCGAGCGGCTTCCGGACGACAGAGCAGAAACGTTAGCGACAGGAAGCGGGAGGGAGGGCGGGGCTTAGAAAGCGTCCAGCGAGCGTACTTGTTGGATTGGCAAACTCGTTGGTAAACCACCAGGGCCTGCTCTTTGTCAGACGGCAACGTCGCCGCGTCCACCTCGTCGGCGCTCGCGTTCTCCTGCGACACCGCATATTTTCTTTCAATACGCTCGTTGTTCAAAGACTTTCTTGAAACATTTCTGTACAGTAGCCCCCCCCCCCCCCCCCCTTATCGCAAAGGTTCCGTAGGTTTGGAACAACCAGGGATAGACTTTGCTTTTTATCCATATTTCAAAGCTTTATGCATACTAGCAATCCAAAATATGCATCCATTAGTAGTACCATAATTAAGTATTTGAATACTATAGAAATTAAAGTCAAAATTGTGAAATCTTATTTGAGAGAAGTACCGCTATTATCTTGGGCCCCCTTCAAAAAAAAAAAAAAAAAAAAAAGCAAAAAACAAACGGACCAGCCCTGCTTTAGCGACGTAAACGTTCCTTCCTGGAGCAGCCATCTGTACACGGAGGCTCCGGTGGTTCGAGAGACTCAAGTTAGACGTTGCACTTTACTCGCACTTGTATTTGTGGTTATTTGGATGAGTGTGCGCATTAGCTATTGATCAGGCTTAGGTTGGTACTTGTGAATTTATTTCTGAAGAAATCTGACTTTGGCTTGACTGCGGATCCTCAACCGTTTGGTGACTTAGCAAAAAGTTTTCTTCATCTGCTCCGAAAAGGAGCTTCAACGGACCTCATTTCGACCGGTTTAAGTTGAAAAGCGGACGAGATGAGAGACGTGCGGTGGAGTACTCGCACTACAACGCAGAGAATCTGCAGTGAGTGGGGAGGGATTACTGTACTGTCGTTTCCGCAAGTCCGAACCTGCGCCTGCTGCTGCGCAGCGCTGACGATCTGCGTCCTGAGGATGACGACTTCCTCCTTGCGTGCGTCCAGCTCCTCGTTTGCCGCCTTCAGCTGACTCATCAGGATGTCGTAGCCGTCCCGAAGCTGCCGGGAGGCGTCGCCCGCCCGCTCGCCCACGCCTCGCCGGAGCTCGTTCAGGTCGGCCTTCAGTTTCCGGTTCTCGGACTCCAACTCCTGACGCTGCGCGTCGCAAACGGCGGTCGGTCGTGACGTGTTTTGGGGGGTTTTCCCCCTCCCGCTGCGCTGGCGACGACGCACGCACGCTACCTTCAGGTTGTTGTAGGCCAAGTCCGCCGCGTCCCGCTCGGCGGCGGCGGCGCTCTTCAGACTCTTTGCCTTCTCCTCCTCCTCGCAGTCCTGGAAGTGGTCCACGTCAGGTAGTCGCCACGGTTTCCCCACCTTAAAATGACGCCGCGCTCACCTTGTCTCTGGCCATCTGGTCCACGCTGGCCTGCAGCCGCTTCCTCTCGTCTTCCAACTCTCGCACGCGCTTCTGCAGCTTGACAAAGATGCCGATGTCCATGGCGGCCTTGGCCACGCCCATCTCCTGCGACAAGGCGCCGGACGGTCACGACGGCCGCTCACCCGCCGACGCGAAGGCACTGACCTCCGCCAGCTGCGCGGCGTCGTCGGCGTCTCCCGCCTCCGAGGCGGAGATCGACGTGTAGTTGGAGTCCGTCTCGAGGCTGCTCTGATTGGACGGGCTTCGCTGGTGGCCCGGCTGGAACTGCGTTAGAGATCAAAGGTCAAAGGCCAAAAGGACTCCTTTTTTTCCCTTCCAGAAGGGGAAAAAAAAAAAAAAAAAAAAAACTAAAGAGAAAGACGAACCACCTTGGCGAGAGAAACTTCCTCCTTCAAGTTGTCGTATCGCTGCTCCAGTCGCGAATATTCCTTCAGAAGATTTTGGTAGCGGCGGCGCTCGGCGTCCATCTCGGCGCGCAACAACGCGCTCCCCACGTCCTCTGCGCACACGCACACGCGATACGATACGATACGATTGCGAGCAAGCGCCGACGCGTGAGCGCGAGCGTCGTCCGTCTGCAAACGCGTAAGAAAATGCGCTGACGCGATTGCACCGCGGCGAGCGAGCGTCTCTTCGACGGGATCTGGCCGGCGGAGATTCGTCGGCTCACGCGCGGCCGGCGACGGGTTCCAGACGCGAGATCGGCCCGGCGACGTACGATCGGCTGACCTGTGGCGCGGCTCGACTGTTGCTTAAGCTTCTGGTCGAGTTCTTCCTTTTGGCTCTTGAGCAAGGCGTTTTCCTTCTCCAGCTCGGCGACCCTCTGAGGAGAGAAACACACGGCGACCAATTACAGGCAAACGCAAAACAGGAAGTAGACCGCAAAAAGAAAACTGAAATCCCGTCCGTCTTGTTTCCTTCCAAGTCTTCCTTGAGATACCAGAACCAGTTAGCTTAACTTTGTCATCAAATTTTCAATTGTAGCCTTCTGCTGGAATTTGGCTCATTTTTTGGGGTTTTTAGCCATAGTGCAGATATTTCATATTCCAAGTGAAAAAAACCCAAAGAATATTTATTGTATTTGTAGTCCAAATGAATCATTATTCTTCATTTTGCGACTGTTTTAAAAAAAAAAAAAAAAAAAAAAAAAAAAAAGCGAGCGGGAGTCTTTATCGGGTGAGTTCGGACCGGACGAACGTTCTCGTTTTTGGCAGCGTACGGCGGTCGCACCCGGGTCAGTTCCAGCTTCTCGTTCCGGTGGAGGTCCTCCGTCTGGCTCTCGAGGGCCCGGGCCTCGTCGAGCCGGGCCCGGTTCTCCTCCAGCTCGGCCCGCAGCGACTTGAGCTGGGCCCCGCCGCCGCCCTGCTGGTTGTGCGCCTGCTGCAGCAGTTGCTGCACGCGGCTGAGCTCCGCGCCCAGCGTGTTGTTGGCGCGCAGGAGCTGCTCGTTCTGCTCGCGGTACTCCTTGCCCTGAGGCCGGCGCGAAAGAGACGCTCTTAGCGGGTCGCGCCCGAGCCGGGCCGGGCCGAGCCGAGCCGAGCCGAGCTTACCTGGTCGTCCATCTTCCTCTGCAGCTGCACGATCTTGTTCTCCATGCCCGTGTTGAGCTTCTGCAGGCCCTGGGCCGAGCGCGCCTCCGTCTTGAGCGCCTTGAAGCGGCGCAGCGCCCGCGAGCGTCTATAAGCGCACTGCAGCACCACGGCGGCGCGGCGCATCCGCCGGAACTTGAGTCTCCGCAGCCATCCGCGGACGCAGCTCTGGATGATTATGGCCTTGTGGTGCAGCAGGAACTGCGGCAAGAAGGAAGCTAAGTCGAGGACGCTCCTTGCCTTGCCGACCTCATCGGTTGCCACGTTTGCCCAGTCTGACTGGCGCGGCAATAATAATAAATAGCCGGTCTGCGCGAGCGCCGCCGGCCGTTACGGCCCTCGGCCCAAATTCTCCACATCTTTTTCCCGCGTGCGCGTTACCTCCTGGTAGATCCTGCGCGTGAACATCCCCCGCGCAAAGGCCTGGACGGTGACGGCGGCCCGACGCACCGTCAGGTAGGCGCGCCGCTCTCGGGCCATGCGGTAGTTCTTCTGGCACGCCACGGCGGCACGCGTCAGGCGCAAGTACTCGGCGTACCTGAGGAGGAGCGCACGGAGACGTGATGCACGGCGGCGCTCGCGAGCAGGCATGCAAAGAAAATGGAAATGGGGCGAAAACTAATCATTAGCTTCAAACGCGACAATTTTTTTTTGACGCGCGAGTCAAGTTGCCCATGCACTAGATGTCCCATTTTTATCAAGATGCACGCCGACGTGCACTCAAGCAGAGCAAAACGTTTTCCATTTCAAACACAAACGGCAACAACGTGTCAATAAACACAAAGCAGCTGCGCCGGGAACATTTCGTTTGGGGCGAGACGCTACCGACCTGCGCGCCAGGTAGCCCCGCCCGTATCTCTGCAGCAAGAGCACGGCCTTGCGGATCTTGCGGTAGCGGACCCTCTGCAGCCATCCCCGGACCGTCTTCTGGACGGCCACGCAGGCGGCGCGGAACTTGTCGGCGCGCAACTTCTCCAGGTAGGCCACCTGGCCCGCCCGGAAGAAGATCTTGCTCTTTCCCAACTGGAACATGTCGCCTTCCTGCGAGGCCGCAATCGTCCGTCAAGCCGTCGGCCGGCGGCGCTCGCGGGTATTCTCACCCTGATGAGCGTCTCCAAGAGGTTGCGGCACACCCATTTCTTGTCGGGGTTCGCCACGTCCGACTTGCGCATCAACACGCGGTACCTGCTGAAGAAGTCGCCGTACGTCCACCTGCACACGTGACAAACGGCGCCGTTCCGCTACTTTGCTCCAAAAAGGGGGACGGCTACAGAAGAAGTCGAGCTGACCTGGACGGGTATCCGGCGGCGCTGATCCGGATGGTCTCCAGGACGCCGCACGCTCGCAGCTGTTGCACGGCCCGACGAGAGTCGAACCTGAGAGGGGAGAAAAAAAAAAAAAAAAAAAAAACTCGGCTTTGGCGCGATCTCAATCACGCGCGAACCGCGGCAGGCAAAGGCAGCGGGCCCGGGCGTCCGCCGAGGGGGACCTTTTTGGACGTCTCTCCGCATCTCTTAACATACGACTCCGACGTTTACCTCCGACTTGCAGGAAGAGCGCGGACGGGCGGCGTACTCACGAGAAGGCCTCCTTGTCGTCGTTGGGTTTGATGCAGCGCACGTAATGCGGCGTGGTGGCGTTCAGCGTCTCCATCAGAAGATGCAAAGAGCTGCGGAACTGAACACGCAATTTGACATGCGTAAAAACGGGCAACGTCCACATTACCACCCGCCGCGAGGTGGTCACCTGCAGCCCGACGGTCTTCCTGTGGTCTTTGTTGGGGGGTCTGGGGGCGGTCTTGGCGGCGCGCACGTTGACTCTGGCCGATTTGGGGGCGGGGTCGTCCCCGCCGAACAGGTCGGCCACCAGTTGAAGCTGAGGACAAGCGCGACGCCCGTTCGCTCATTCCCGACTCTCCGGTAGTTCCGGTTCAAATCGGGAATGAGTGAAGGATTCCGAACACGGTGATTGATACGGAATAATAGCCGCGCTTCAATATTCAGACATTTCACGTTCGCCGATTGCTCAATTACTCCAACAAAGAATCCTTCCTTTTTACGTGCATCCTGTTCGGCCGTTACATCGAGCGGAACGGACAATCTGATGCCGGAAAGGTTGAACTGTGTCGCGGTGGAGTTTTTGAACTCCCTCGGAGATTTCGTCGCATTTGTTGAGTTAGGGTTAGGGGTTAGTTTCCCAGGGAGGGGGACAAAGACAAAAGCGCTAACTATAAACAGAATGAGAAAAGTCAGTAGAACCGGACAAGGTGGGACAAGAGAAGAAGCCCAAGTCCAAGCAGTCTTGGAAAGGAAAAAAAAAAACGACACGGTGGCGCGGGACACCACTTCGGGGATCGCGTCTCACCTGACTGGCCTTGAGGATGTTGATCTGCTCGTCGTACACGGTGTCGCGGTTCTTCTCCAGGAAGCCGGCGCACTCGTACGCCACCTAGAGGCCACGGCACGGCGCACACGCGCGAACCTTCAATCAAAATGGCTTCCGTCCCTTTCAACCACTTCTACTTTTCAGGATCCATTTTTCATCAGACAAATGGCGCTGTGTGATAATAACAAGACTACAAAAGACAACGGAAAGGCACAAAGGCGTCGCGACTCCAACCAACTGGTGCACTCGTAGCGCTGGCGCGACGCCATCGGCGGACTCCGGATATTTAAGATTTGCATTTCGTCGTCGTCGTTTGGCGGCTTCCTGTCAACCTTCTCAGGTTCAAACTATTTGTTGGAACTCAGACGAACGCGACACAACCCAAAATAAATACAAATGCATCAATAAAATCCCCGAAATGGAAAAAAAAAAAGACCCCCCTCACCTTGTCAGCGAAATGCAGGATGATGAAGGCCGAGTTGGACATTCGAGGTTTCTGGAAGTGCGGACTGGACGCGTGCTGCTTGTACAGTTTCTGCGCCCAGTTCTGATCCGTCCCTTTGGGTACCTGCCGGAAGGAAGAGGAGGGAAGTCCGTCCGGGCCGCATCCAAGCAAAATTGCCGTTCTATGAAAATGTGACGTTTCTCTATGACAACAAAATGAAAAAAACTTTTCCCAGGACCGACACCGATGAGCAGCACATCTTGGAAAGTTCTCGCAAAATTGAAATACATCAAGATCCCCGAAGATGATCAAGTTGGAAACCGATCACCGACTGGCCGTCGGACCATGAAGGAAAACAAACCAACCGCCGATGTCGAAAGGCCTCAAAAAAGACGAAGATCGGCCCAGCCGTAATCAGGTTCGCCTTCTTCATCAAGTCCGATTACAAGAAGACGTTTGCAGGATGAAAATCTTCTGCGCCGCTTATCCTCACGCAGGTCGCCGGCCAATCGCGGGGCACGTAGAAAGAAAACAATCGACCTCGATGCGGCGGGAAATCCGAGCAAACTAACGCGGCCCCGTAGGGGGAGCTACCGTCTGCCGGTGATTCCATGAGGACGCCGACGATGCGGATTCATCCATGACAACGTTTGGCAGAATCAAATTCCGGTCACTCAATCGACCTCGATGCGGCGGGAAATCCGAGCAAACTAACGCGGCCCCGTAGGGGGAGCTACCGTCTGCCGGTGATTCCATGAGGACGCCGACGATGCGGATTCATCCATGACAACGTTTGGCAGAATCAAATTCCGGTCACTCAATCGACCTCGATGCGGCGGGAAATCCGAGCAAACTAACGCGGCCCCGTAGGGGGAGCTACCGTCTGCCGGTGATTCCATGAGGACGCCGACGATGCGGATTCATCCATGACAACGTTTGGCAGAATCAAATTCCGGTCACTCAATAAATGGCTTATTCGTGTTAAAAACAAAAAAAAGAAACTTGGTACTGCTTTTGTTTGAATGTCACCGTCAGTGGAGCGCTAGTTTCTATCCGGGCCAATACGCTTGACTCACTTTTTTGCAACAAATTGTTGGCGTTTTTGGTGGAGGTTGGAAAGGACAAACTCATTTTTCTCTCGTAAAAATGGAGGCCTGGCAAGAAAGTGCGCAACGTCGCCGGACTGACTTTGCACTCCTCGTCCAGAAGGTCCAGCACGCCGAGCCGAGCCTCGATCAGGTCGATGCAGGGTTGGTTGTCGTGGAAGTCGATCAGGGTCCACGGGATCTGCTCCTTCATGTACTCCTCCTGCTCCAACTTGAACACGTGCTGCGCACACGCAGAAGGGAAACGACAAGCCGGCTCGCTCGAAGACGAACCGAATGTAAATCCGCGCATTGGCCGGGAGTCTGCTCTCATCTAGCGTATCGGAATCCAGTTTCAGACGGACCGTCGGAGGCCTCACCGAATTGAACTGCTGCTGCAGCTTCTCGTTGGCGTAGTTGATGCAGAACTGCTCGAAGCTGTTCACCTCAAAGGTCTCGAAACTGCGGAGCGACACCAGATCAGTCGAGACCGGGACGCGATCCCACGAGAGCAGGCGGACGTCCCGCGCACCCGTAGATGTCCAGGACCCCGATGAAGGAGTGCTGCTTGGACGAGGTGCGCAGCGCCACGTTGATGCGCGCCACGATCCAGTCGAAGACGCGCGCGTAGATGTGCTTGGCCAGGGCGTCGCGGGCGTTGGCCGCCTGCCGGGCCGACGTCTTCTTCACGTACGTCTCGGATGCCGTCACCAACTTCCTGTGGCACAGCCAGTGCTCCATCTGAGCCGGTTCCAGGCACAGGAGCCTGCAGAAGTGAGCCAGGTGCGCGTCGTCGCTCTGAAAGGGGGGGGGGGGGGGGGGGGAATCAACCAACCCTAACCCAGACCCAGACCCAGACCAGGCACACACCATTGCATCAAATGGAGTCCAAATCCGTATCGTAGGCCAAATGGATACAGTGTAGCGCAGACTCTGTACGTACTGCGCACCCACAGTCAATTCACGTCTCCTTTTCAATGCAGTCTTCCAAAGAAGTTCCTGCCATCAAACTCGCTGTCCTACTTTTCCTCAGGCAGGCCGCAGGCGCCCCGCGGCCACATCCTGAATCTTTAACTACCAAATCCGACTCACGAGTCGTCAACACGGCATACTGGAGACGCCTCTACGTCACACCGACATCTCGCTTTTGACGGACTCGACCTTGCGCTGTAAAAGCCACGGGGCTCGTTCCCGGGTCCGCGGAAAGTGCGAGGCTCGGTGACGGGCGGATACGACCGAAGACAATTGCAGCGCTATCCGAGCGACCGCAAAACGTCCGTAGCCGTTGACAAAAATGCAGCAAAGACGGCAAACCAAGGCGAGCTCGCACCGAGACGTGGCAGGACTCTCCATCCCTCTCTGCGTAGATCTCAATGTTGCCCAGATGCAGGATGCCCGCCAGGACCTTGAAGATGGCGTTCTGGCTGGCGTCTTTGATGCCTGCACGCACGGAAAACGCAAAATGCCGTGGAGATGTTCAAGTGCCGTCGAGTGGAAAACCAGGACACTGCATTTAAAAAGCAACTGACCTAGCAGCCTGAAAGCGTGCCTGGTCTTGTCCAAGTCATCAGCGTCGTTCACGCCTTCGATGAAGATGTTCTCCCCCATGGACGTGTACACAAAGTCTTCTGCGCTGGCTGGTGGCAAACGGCAGGGAAGTCAGTCCGAGCAAGGCCAAAGTCAGATTGTCCCGGCCGAGTCCAGACATTTTGCCCAAGACGACAGCTTGAGAGTCAAAGGACAAGACTCACCGAGGCTGAGCTCTCGCAGCTCCGGCAAAGAGGCCGACGCACACAACTGGTAGAAGATGTGGTAGTTGCGCTCCTCTTCGGCCTGTGACGGCGGCAGCAGCAGCGCAGCCAAAAATAAAACTAGTTGCTTCCCGTATTTGTGTGGCTTTTTCTTCTTTTGACTTGCTAACTTTGAAAACGTCGACGTTACGCACCTGGAAGACCACCCGCGACTTCTCCAGCAGGTACGTTCGCATGTTGGCCCCGATGATGCGGTAGCTGCGACTGAAGCCGATCTCGATATATTTGCCGAAGCGACTGCTGTTGTCATTCCTCGTGGTCTTGGCGTTCCCGATGGCCTGACCCGGACAGGACGTCAAATTCAAGGAACGGCGCGTCAAGGGCGCCCGCCAGACCCCACATCGCGACGACGATGCGCGATCGTTTTGATGAGACCGGAGTGAAAGAGGCTCGTCCAGACTAAACTAAATTGGCGGCCATTGCCACCATTACAACGGTAGACTAAGGCCTACACCGAACTAGAACGTGGACTGGACCGACCTCCATGATGGGACTGGAGGCGAGGACTTTCTCCTCGACGTTGGCGTCGTTGGCAGATCCGCCGACAGTGGCAAAGAACCTCATGGCGTACTTTGCAGAAACCGTTTTTCCAGCTCCAGATTCTCCGCTCACGATGATGGACTGGTTCCTCTCGTCCCTGACAAACCAAAGCCGGCGAGCCGTGAAAGCAGAAGAATTTCCCCGTGACGGCGAGGCGCCCCCTCCGCCGCCTAGCGTCCAAAAGGGCCCCCCCCCGCCACCGCCGCACGAGCCCGCTCCCGCCTGGCTCCCACCTGGCCATCTGTTTGTAGGCTTCTTCGGCCACGGCAAATATGTGCGGGTCCATGTCGCCCACGTTACGTCCGCTGTAAGCGTTGATCACCTCCTCGCCGTAGATCTGCAGCTCCTCGTAGGGGTTGATGGCCACCAGGACGATGCCTGCGCACGCAGACACGACAAACTCAGGACGGGGGGGTGCGGTCTGCTTTCATACTACAAATGTTGCGGCCTTTCAAGACACACGAAGCGTGCTTCCGTTGTCTCAGCCACTCATCCTCACAAGGGCCGCGGCCACACTTTGAACCGACCCGACGGTAAAAGCGCAATCAGCCATCGACGCGTGCAATGATCGAGTCAGCGCGGCAGCAACACGTTTGGATGGATGTTCCTGGGTTCAATAAGCCCGCTTAAGGCATTTTAACAAAGTTGACTCTTTGTATGATTGACATTTTTCCACTTTTACAGCAAATGATGATCAGCTCTAAATATGATTTGTCGGCCTTCTTCGGTGCTAATAATTGGTTTGAGTCCTGAAAATCTTGAATTTCGATGTGACTTTTTCACCATCTTTCTGGCCGGAGGAGCAGGCGGGACTGACCGCAGTAAGTGTAGATGTGGTTGGACTCGAGGAATCGCACTCTGAGGTTGTGCAGCACGGCGGGCTCGTGAAGATAACTCAGCGCCGTCAGGTCGTTCTCGCCCACCAGGATGTCGGGGTTCCGCAGGAACGGCAGCGGGTTGCTCTCGGGGCCCACCGGGTACGCCACCGGCTGAGGAGACAGAGAGAGAGAGAGAGAGAGAGAGAGAGAGAGAGACCAGTACCAGATGGAGCCCTTTCACGATAAGAGCGAGAAGGAAGGAAGGAAGGAAGGCGTCTACCGTGCCGTCCTCCAGGCACAGGTGCACGACCGACTCGCCTTGCTTGAAGTCTCGGCTGATTTCCGCTGCCCGCCACACGTTGTCCGCGTCCGGGATCCATACCCGGGTGTACTGAAACGGGGTTGCGGTTACACGGAGACACACATTGAACTTTGGGCATCTCAAGTGAACTTTCATCTTCTCTGAAGATATTCATGACATTTTCTCAGACAGAAAACGTGACTTTCAGCAACGACCATTTTATAGTCCGTCGTGTTTCGCTAATAAGCGTATTATCAGTGTAACGCACAAGTATGCGGCCGACTCCAAAAGATTCGACATTGTTGAAGGAAATACGCGAGGCTCCTGTGGATGCTTTGGCTCAAAATCAAACGTACCCGCCCGGCACTTTCACTCGGAAGTGCGAGCGAGGTGCCGAGAAGCTCCGGAAGCCCACAAAGCCGAACCGAATTAAGCGGAAGTATGGCGTCATCTTTCTTCCTCTCTTTTGTTGTCGACGTTATCGCGGCAGGTGAGCGACAGGTGCCTTCGCTAACTCGCTAACTAACCCTGGCGAGTAAGTGAGTGGCCAACTAACTCACCGTCGTGTAGAGCTCGTTGACCGACATGTTTCTTCTTCTTTTTTTTCTTTTTTTTTTTCTTCTTCTTCTTCTTCTTCGCGAACCGCCAAAGTCCACGTGCGCGTGCGCGTGCAACCCGGAAGCGGCAGGTGCATGTCACGCGCGTTCGCGAGCGGCCCAAACTTTCCCAGCAAGTCGAATTTTGAGCGCTTCCTTCGGCTGATTTGCTCGGACGCGGGCGCGAGTCCGTCCGCCGGGTCAATTCGGTGACGTGCACGCGCGGCGCTTAAAGAGACAGCGCCGCGCAGGTGCGCCACAGGCGAGCTGCGATTGGACGCCCGCTAGGACCACGTGGCCGCAAAAAAAATGGGGAAATTCCCTCAAGCCGTGTTTGAATGAAATTCAATGTCACCCTTGCGAGGATAAGCGGCTTGGATGGCTGGGTGATTGGTAAATGGAGTCATTTGAAGAGTGTAAGGTTAAAAGCTAACTTTCCGACACGTATATTCCAAGTTATTGCGTATTTTATTTCATTTCAAGCGTGTGTGCGATGACGTCACTGGCGGATTTTTCTTTTGCCCGTGCTGCTGTCAATTGAAAGGAAGCCGAGGGCGGCTGTGATTTGCCTCCGCGAATCTCGTCCAAAGCGGAAAGTTCGGCCGGTCCGAACCAGGCGGACCTTTTCTTACCTTGGCGTAGTGCTGACGATAATGCGCGCTCATGTCGGCTTCTTGCGTCTTGTGGACGAGCTGACGGGACGCTCGGTGTCCGGACGCCCCTCCCGTCCCCGGGCGCTCGCCCCTCCCGTCCCCGGGCGCTCCCTCGGCAGGTATGAGGCGCTCTCCGGGCGTCCCGCCCACATTTTGCCGGGACCTCAACCCCGGCGCCTCATCGGCGCCGCCGTGTGGTGGTTAGCGAGCAAGTCCTCGCGCGAGCCGCACTTGGGACGCCAATGAGCGCATTTGCAGGATTTGCGCCTTTCCAGCAGTTGCCTGCAAAGGCGTTTCACCGTCATGAGCGGGAGCGGAAGCGGAAGTTGCCGCACGTAATCGAGGAAGAGGAAGAAAGCCTTGAGACAAAATTGTTTTGATTGAAAACCCGAAATTCCTGCAGTCAAAAGTGGGGAATCAGAATCGGATTTAATAGCCAGGTACGTGACAACGGACAAGGAATTTGGCCAAATTCCATAAAAAAAAAAAAGTGGGGGCTGGTCTCATCAACCATTTTTTTTTTTTTTTAACCAAAAAATGTAGAATAAGCGCCACAACACAAATTGGATTGCATCCTCAAAAGGTTTTCACCCAAACATTTCCACAAAAAAAAAAATGGGAGTTCATCACTCCCCCAAAAAGGGAAAACCATCAGCAAATACGGAGGAGTCCACCGCCATCCGTCCCTGCCCCGACAAAATCCTCGAAAAAGTAACAGACCCCGAGACAACTTGTACCGATGATGCCGATGTCGGTCTGACCCAATTTCAGGAACCGTCACTGACTTGTGTGAGAGAAGAAAAATCAGCCACGGGAAGCGATGGGGAGTTACCGGAGTCGCCTCGTACCGACAAAGTCCACAATCGGGACCGGATCGATGAGAACTCGTTTCGTCACCGAGTCGGAAGAATATGTGCCGAGCTTTTACTTTGGGAGGGGATGTGCTGGCGTTTGGCGGTCAGTGTTAGCTTGGCGCAAGTCAATTTGCCCTCTTTGAAGAGCCTGGGAGCAGATTCCTCCCTTTCCTAAGAAATGGAACTTTTTTTTTTTTTTTGTTTCATAACGGGAAATTTTTGGAAGCTGTTGGTTGGGGTTACGAAAAGTGTGTTTGGGTGTGCCAGCAGGGGTCGCCAAAGTTCAACTTTTTGAAAACGGCTTTTGGAGACACTGAAAAACAAGACTGCCTTAAAAAGTTGCTAAAATTCAATTTGTCTTATTCCTTTGTTGTTTTCCCCCCCCCCCCCCACAACTATTGATCAAATTATATATACTGTATATAAACATTTTGGGCCACGGTAGACCACTGCATGTGACGGAAGACGTATTTGAGCGTCGCTCTCAGAACGTCAACGTCGCTCGCTTGCATCCGGTTTCTTGTCCATTTTGCGTGGGAAACGAGGAAGGCTCCCGCGCGCTCCTGAACGGGTGCGAGACGCCGTCGTTGGGCCGGGCCAGGACTTGGTCTTTCTTCTGCAGTTTTTCCTGCTGCAGGCGCTCCAGCTGCCGCTGCATGCCGAGCTCCTGTTCCTCCTGTTCCCGCCTGAGACGCTGACGCTGCTCCATCTGCGCTCGCAGCTCCGCCTGATACGCCAAGTACGCCTGACGCTGCCTGCGGGCAGCGCAGGCATCAGGCGAAGCCCCGCCACAGAGTTCGGTCCGAGAGACACGGGCCCAAACGCACCTCTTTGACAGCTCCCGGTCGGCCCGTTTCATGTCCCGCACGGCGGCGTCCTGCTCCGCCCGCTCTCTGGCGACGTCGGCCCGCCTCTGAAAGTCACGTTGCTCTACGAGACAACGAAAGCCCGGAGTCAACGCGAAAGACTTGACCCTTCTGGGGCGGCTCTTGGCTCTGATCACAAGGTTCAAGTCGATTCTTCCGGGTACTCGTGAAGTCGCCTATTCAGTTTTCGTAGCCTGGTCTGAGTTGACTCTCTTGGCTGACATGTCGAGGTTCCTTTTGATCAGAGCCCAGGATCAAGTTCATCCAGGTCATGAGAGACCCAACAACAGACAAGAGCTCCAGACAAAGCTAGTTGACTAAGACCAGGCATTGGGAACTGGGAACTGGAGCCAACTCAACCGTGAGAACCGAATGGCGGCCACGTCTTTGTTGGCTCCATTAAGACGACTCGGCTTTCGTGGTGGGTATGTTCGCTCTCTCGAGTCTCATCCCTCGGTTTCCGCAGGGTCAGTAACTTCAACCTTGTGACGAGAGCCGAGAGACTCCGCCTACGACGACAGGCGGTCCGCGGCCTACGTTTCTGCGCAGTCTGCAGTCGTCGCGACTCCGTGACCTCGTTCATCAGTCGCTTCCTGGCGTCCTGCTGCAGGAGGTTCTGGCGTTCGCGTCTGTCCCACGTCTCCTTCATCTTTTCCGCCATCATTTGCTCCATCCGCTCCTCGTCCTTCTTGCGCTTCATCATCTGCTCGGCCAAATACTGACGAAAGCGCAGCTGCTCGTCCCTCCGGTCGGCCTGCCGGGACAGCGCCAGTCGAGTACCGACCCCCGGATATCAGATCGTGGAAAAAACAAAACAAAAATTAAATGGTGGCATGTGAACCCCACGACGTCGGCGATTTTTCATATGTTGCCAGGAACGGAGTGGGCGCACCCTCTTGTCTGCGGTCTCCTGCTGGGCTTGACTCTCGTCCTGGAGCATCTGCTGCAGGATCCTGAGGTCCATCTGGAGCTCGTCCTGCTGCTCCTTCGCCACGCGCTCCATCTTCAGACGCAAACTGTCGTCCAGCGAGCGGCGCCGAGCGACCTGGGCTTCCTGCTCCAAGCGACGCTGGCGCTGCGCCTGCTGCTGCAGATCCTGCATTTCCTGCTCCTGCGTGCGCAGACGCAGGTGTGCACACACGTGGATTTGGGTGGGGCCACGGGCGGCACACGCAAAAAGTGGCCCAATTTTCAAAAATGCCGCGACCGGCCCGCCGACGTCAACCAGGCGATCGCCCGCCGTCCCCACCGACCTGCCGGCGCGCTTCCTCCTGCCGCCTCCGCCGCTCGCGCTGCCGCTGGCTTTCGGCGTCGGCCATCTGCCGGCACAGAAAGTCCATTTGCATCTGGCCGCAGCGCCGGGCGTCAGCCGCCTCGCGCCTCTCGCGGTCCTCCTTGGCGCGGGCGTCGGCTTGCCACAGCCGGTGGAAGGCGTCGTCCTCGCGCCGTTGACGGCGGGCGCCCTCCTGCTGGCTCCGCAGCTGCGCGCCTCGCTCCTCGCAAACCTGCAAAAGTCGCCGCTTGCTCTGCGCTTCCCGGAGCTCCTGGCACTGCTCCCTGAACGCAGGCGCCATTTTCACATCAATCAATAAAGCGGGGTCGTTCGTTTCTGCCGCGCATCGCCAGACAGGATCACGGAATTGATTAGACACGACGCTCGCTCCGCCTTCTTCCGGGTGAAACTCGTCGTTTGTCATCTTGAACCCTCCAGTCTTAAAACATGTCACTCTTCCTTCCGGCCGGCGCAGTATTTCCGGGTTCATACGTGATCTCAACTACTCAAAGTTACCCACAATTGAACTCATTCCTACATACCAAAACAACATATGAAATGCAAAATGGCTGCCTCACAACGGGCAACGTCACAGAGGCTGGAATTACGCGCATAGGAAACGGAGCGGTCGCCAGGGTGTGTAGATCCTTGTACCTGAACTGCTGGTCCAACTTTTGCGCCACCATTTGGCGCCGCTGCGTCTCCCTGGCGTCCTGCAGACTTTTGGCCCGCTGGCGCATCTGCGCCTGCATTTGCGCGGCCGTCTCGCGCTCGCGGCGAGCCGCCGAGACCAGCTGCCGCTCCTCGTCGTCCAGAAGGTCCCGGAGCCTGAGAGCACGCGGTCGCCAATCGTCCGCAGATTGGGGGGGGGGGGGGGGGGGGGATCAAATTCATTCAGAAACTCTTGGAAGATTTCTTTGACTTTGTGGGAGAAACTTTACAAGAACACGCAACGCATGTGCTTGAGCGCTCATTATTTTGATGTTGACGAGTTACTCTACACTTGAGTAGTTTTTCCTGAACGACTACTTTCTTTACTTTTTGTTTGGCTCATCTTATTGTAAAGTAAGAGTACAATTGCACTCAGTCAGCGTGAAGTCTAACGGTTTGTGCCGTTGCGGCGCCCCCTGCGTCGTCGCGGGGAAGGAGGTCCCCGCGACGACGCAGGCGCGAAAAACTTAGCCCTTGCATGCGTTTGCTAACCAGATCGCGAGCGAAGGAGCCAGAGTCCTTTCCCGGCCCGCCGGACCCCCCCACACACCTTTCACGTCGCTCCTGGACAGAGAAGCCTTGCTGCATCAGGACGTCGTCCGTGTCCCGCCTCACGGTGCGACACGCGTGGCGATCGCCGGTGGCGCGAAGCCACGAGTTGACGACGCCCACCGCTCGCCGCTCGGCGGCGCAGTCCGCGGCTCGCTCCAGCGCCTCGTCCCGCTTCTGCCGCAAGAGCGCGGCACGGCGCGCCGGAAGCATGGCGGATCCCGCGACGCTCTTCGGAGCCGTCGTCTGCTCGTTTGCTGACCTTGAACTGAATGAAACTGAAGCCCGAGCGAAAAAAAAGTTCACGCCGAACAAAGGTCAGCTTGACAAACTACGTCGAGCTGAATTGTGGAGGGGAGAAATCCGCGTAGTCAACAATTCACGCCCGAAATGACTTTCATTCGAAATTGCCCAAACAAAAAGCGGTCCGTTCATTTTCTGAGCCGCCGGAGTGCCGGAGCCTATCCCGGCTGTCGTCGGGTAGGCGCGCCCTTGACTGGTCGCCAGCCGATCGCGGGCCGCACGGAGACGGACAACGGTCGCAATCGGACTTTTAGGGGCGATTTGGAGTCTTTTTGGGAGGAAAGCGGAGAAAAGCCTCCAGGCGCGGGATTCGAACCCCGGTCGTTCCGCCTGTTAAAAAAAACAAATCACTGAAAATCAGACGCGTACAATTTCAAAAATCACCAAGTAAAAAGTAGGTTGTGATGAAAATAAGTTCAATTGAAGCCCAAATGACGGCAGCTGGTTTCGTCTCTTCTTCACGCGAGAATTTTGACTGCTCTGCTTTTATTTTTATTTTTCCTGGAAAATCACCCGAGTACTTTTCCTCCGTGTCATCGACCGTCGTCATTGAATTCAGACTTATTGATTTGGAAAATCCTTTGACTGGACCTGACCTAAACTAGCTTTCAATTTTCAGGACAAAAAGTGTCCTGTTCCGTGATTTTGGAGCACATTTGTCATCAACGTACCACAACCACAATTGACTCTTTAGTCCGCCAAGGGGGCTTCGTTTGGACTCACCTGGTCCAGGTCCGCGTTCCCTGGTACCCTCCCGGGCTGCGGGTCGCGGGCGGGCGGGCGGGCGGGCGACTCAGGCGGCCGCCTCAGCTCGTCGCCAAGGTGACGAGCAAACAGCGGCGCTGACGTCACCTCTACACCCAAGGACGCTCGCGAGCGCCGCGTCGGGGCCACGTGACCACATCACGTGACGCTCGGGCCGCCCGACGTCACCGGCTCATTTGCATACTGGCCAAAACACACACAAAGGGTCAAAAACAAAGAAAAGTAGAAATCAACTCGTGCGGAAAAGAAAGGGGGAGGAAAAATGAAAACACGGAAGAGTGAAGAAAAGAAAAAAAAAGGACAACAGGAAAAAAAATAAACGATTGGAAAAGCAAAATACATGAAAAAGACGAGGAAAAGGCAAACAGATAAGAGCAGAAGAAACCCAAAATAAAAATCAGAACGCACATGAAAAGAAAAGCTGAATAAATGGAGCCACTCAAAAGATGAAAAACAAAAGCAGAAGAGAAGAGGAGAGATCAGAAGATACGCAAAAGCCAAATAAATCAAGGATGAAAAATCGGAACGGAAAAAGCAAAAGAAGGAAAAGGAAGCGACCACGCTTGAAAACTGAAAGATTCGTTGATTTGATTGCTTGACGCGCTTAACCGACAGAAGGGAAGACAAATTTGGGAAATACTGCGCCATTCACACGGGGGAGAGGCCCCAGTGTGCCCTCCAAGTCCGGGTCTGGGTCAGTGCACGATCGAGGTCCTCTTTACAAGGAATCAGCAGCAAGATCTTGTTTTCCCATTTTGGCTTTTTTTTTTTTTTAGGAAATACTTGATCCTTGATACTTTATCGGTTTTACCCCCACTTTGCCCGTCGTTGCCCTTTTGATGACAAAACGGTCGGTTTTACGCATCTTGAGCGGGGCCGTCGGATTGGTGGACGAGGTCTGGATCACAGCTTGACAAAATTCAAAGTGTCCAGTTGGCCTCGAAATGGGGCTGAGTGTGTGTGTGTGTGTGTGTGTGGGGGGGGGGGGGTTGAGACCTGCACTGTAGACCCTGCGCTGCCTAACTGGGCTTGGTAGCAAGTGAAAACGAGAACCTGAAGACACCCCCGGTGACAATCTCTCCTTGTCTGCGCGCCAGACCTTCGCAGTACCTCAATTGCGGGATTTTTCCCACTTGGCTCAAACCGTAACTGAAAACCAAGAACAAGAACTACGCAGCCATGAAAAAAATTTGGAGTATTTATTCATAGAATAGAAAAATTTGACAATTTGAGAGTACATCTAACCAGCATGCTCGCGCCAGCCGTCGGGTTGGCTCCTGCCGGACTTTGAGGCGCCGTGCCACCTGGAACCTAACCAAACTCTTTTGGCAGCCCTCGCTGAGACCACGTTTCTCGGGGCGCCCTCCTTGGTGCCGACCGGAGGAGTCGTCTGCCTCGTCACGCTCGGTACAGTCTCGAGCCTTCCGGTGGGCGTGACCGCCCTCGTCGTCTCCGTCCGGCCCGTCGGGGCTCCCCTTCTCAGTCTCGTGAGGGCCTTCAATCGTTCATTGGGGCGGCCACGCCGGTGCTTGGCACCGTCAACGCGGTCCGCCTCATCGCGGCCATCCTCCTGTTCACGCTCGGCGTCATTTGCCTTGTCGGTGCCTTCCTTATCGTGGCTTCCCACAGCGTTGTCTTCCTGGCTTCGGGCGTCCAGGTCTTTGGCTCCCTCGTCACTGTTCCGCTTGAGATTGTCTCTCCTGCGACGGTTGCCATTTCCTTCATCGCCGCCTGCCTCGCTCAGGCTGCCCTCATTGTGGCCGTGCTTGTCTGGATCGGTTACGACAGTGTCATTTGTCTCGGCTTTCTCGTGGGGGTTCCTCTTGTAATCTCCGTTGTCGCTGCCCCTTTGACCACTTTTGTGCCCGCCCTGTTGTCTCTGGCCCTCACACGAATGGACACATGACTGCACTGGAGGAGTAAAGGTCAGCGATGGGGAGTGAACTGTTTTCAAAAGCGCCACTGGAGATGGGACAGCCGGAGCTGGAGCCAGGCTGTTGCTCGTTCCTGGTGCTGAGACCGGAGAAGTTTTACTGATCAATTTCCTCGACATTTCTGAAGGGCGGACATTGGGACTGCTGATATGGCCACGGTTCTTGAGAACTCTACGGTGGGTATAGCCCTTGAAACCTCCGCGACGGCTATAAGCCTTCTGACCTCTACGACGACCGGGTGCCTTTTGAACTCTGCGGTGATTGTAATTCTTGGACACATGTCGATACTTCGGCACTGAAGAAAACGTAATCGGAGATGGAAAGGAAGATGTATTTGGAGGAGATGTAGATTGGATAGCAGGGGCTGAAGTCTGGCGACTGCCTAGTTCAGGTATTAGGATGGGTGCAGTTTTAGTGAGCGATTGTGAGGGACTTTCTGAAGAGTGGCCCTTGTGGATCCAGGAGTGCCCCTTGTGGCCCCAGCGGTGGCCCTTGTGGCGCCAGCGACGGCCCTTGTGGCGCCAACGACGGCCCTGCCCACCAGTTTGAGTGCATATTGCCTTTGGAGAAGTAGCCAGGAATGGGAAAGGAGTTGCATGTTCTGAAAAAGATGTTTCAGTCCGACGAGCAAGTGTTGGATTCCGGCTATTGGTTATTTTAGGTCTTGAGACTGCAGAAGTTGTAGTGGCTGATTGTGAAGGAGCGTCAGAAGAGCAGCCCCTGTGTCTCCAGCTGTGGACGTGGCTTTTGTGACCCCGGTGGTGGCTATGACCCTTGCGGTGGATATGGCGCCTGTGGCCCCAGCGACCCCTGTGGTGGTGGGCGTGACCCTTGTAGCGATATCTGCGATCATGACCACAAATATGACCACTTGTCATTGGAGTTGTCGTAGTCAAAGATAGGGAGGGAGTGATAGCAGGGACTGAACCTGGACCATTGGTTGTTCCCTCTGTTGAAACTGCAGGAGTTTTCTTGAGTGATTGGGAGGGAGGTGCTAAAGGGCTGCTCTTGTGGATCCAGGAGTGGCCCTTGTGGCCCCAGCGGTGGCCCTTGTGGCGCCAACGACGGCCCTGCCCACCAGTTTGAGTGCATATTGCCTTTGGAGAAGTAGCCAGGAATGGGAAAGGAGTTGCATGTTCTGAAAAAGATGTTTCAGTCCGACGAGCAAGTGTTGGATTCCGGCTATTGGTTATTTTAGGTCTTGAGACTGCAGAAGTTGTAGTGGCTGATTGTGAAGGAGCGTCAGAAGAGCAGCCCCTGTGGCTCCAGCTGTGGACGTGGCTTTTGTGACCCCGGTGGTGGCTATGACCCTTGCGGTGGATATGGCGCCTGTGGCCCCAGCGACCCCTGTGGTGGTGGGCGTGACCCTTGTAGCGATATCTGTGATCATGACCACAAATATGACCACTTGTCATTGGAGTTGTCGTAGTCAAAGATAGGGAGGGAGTGATAGCAGGGACTGAACCTGGACCATTGGTTGTTCCCTCTGTTGAAACTGCAGGAGTTTTCTTGAGTGATTGGGAGGGAGGTGCTAAAGGGCTGCTCTTGTGGATCCAGGAGTGGCCCTTGTGGCCCCAGCGGTGGCCCTTGTGGCACCAACGACGGCCCTGCCCACCAGTTTGAGTGCATATTGCCTTTGGAGAAGTAGCCAGGAATGGGAAAGGAGTTGCATTTTCTGAAAAAGATGTTTCAGTCCGACGAGCAAGTGTTGGATTCCGGCTATTGGTTATTTTAGGTCTTGAGACTGCAGAAGTTGTAGTGGCTGATTGTGAAGGAGCGTCAGAAGAGCAGCCCCTGTGGCTCCAGCTGTGGACGTGGCTTTTGTGACCCCGGTGGTGGCTATGACCCTTGCGGTGGATATGGCGCCTGTGGCCCCAGCGACCCCTGTGGTGGTGGGCGTGACCCTTGTAGCGATATCTGCGATCATGACCACAAATATGACCACTTGTCATTGGAGTTGTCGTAGTCAAAGATAGGGAGGGAGTGATAGCAGGGACTGAACCTGGACCATTGGTTGTTCCCTCTGTTGAAACTGCAGAAGTTTTCTTGAGTGATTGGGAGGGAGGTGCTAAAGGGCTGCTCTTGTGGCCCCAGCGGTGGCCCTTGTGGCCCCAGCGGTGGCCCTTGTGGCCCCAGCGGTGGCCCTTGTGGCCCCAGCGGTGGCCCTTGTGGCGCCAACGACGGCCCTGCCCACCAGTTTGAGTGCATATTGCCTTTGGAGAAGTAGCCAGGAATGGGAAAGGAGTTGCATTTTCTGAAAAAGATGTTTCAGTCCGACGAGCAAGTGTTGGATTCCGGCTATTGGTTATTTTAGGTCTTGAGACTGCAGAAGTTGTAGTGGCTGATTGTGAAGGAGCGTCAGAAGAGCAGCCCCTGTGGCTCCAGCTGTGGACGTGGCTTTTGTGACCCCGGTGGTGGCTATGACCCTTGCGGTGGATATGGCGCCTGTGGCCCCAGCGACCCCTGTGGTGGTGGGCGTGACCCTTGTAGCGATATCTGCGATCATGACCACAAATATGACCACTTGTCATTGGAGTTGTCGTAGTCAAAGATAGGGAGGGAGTGATAGCAGGGACTGAACCTGGACCATTGGTTGTTCCCTCTGTTGAAACTGCAGAAGTTTTGAGTGATTGGGAGGGAGGTGCTAAAGGGCTGCTCTTGTGGATCCAGGAGTGGCCCTTGTGGCCCCAGCGGTGGCCCTTGTGGCGCCAACGACGGCCCTGCCCACCAGTTTGAGTGCATATTGCCTTTGGAGAAGTAGCCAGGAATGGGAAAGGAGTTGCATTTTCTGAAAAAGATGTTTCAGTCCGACGAGCAAGTGTTGGATTCCGGCTATTGGTTATTTTAGGTCTTGAGACTGCAGAAGTTGTAGTGGCTGATTGTGAAGGAGCGTCAGAAGAGCAGCCCCTGTGGCTCCAGCTGTGGACGTGGCTTTTGTGACCCCGGTGGTGGCTATGACCCTTGCGGTGGATATGGCGCCTGTGGCCCCAGCGACCCCTGTGGTGGTGGGCTTGACTCTTGTAGCGGTATCTGCGACCATGACCACAAATATGACCACTTGTTGTCATTGGAGTTGTCGTTGTCAAAGATAGGGAAGGAGTTGCTTTGGAAGACATAGAAGTGATAGCAGGGACTGAACCTGGACCATTGGTTGTTCTCAGTGTTGAGACCTGATGGCTTTTGTTGCGTGATTGTGAGGGACCTTTTAAAAGGCTGCCCTCGTGGCCCCAGCGGTGGCCGTGAGGCTTTTGTTCCTGGCTTCCTATTCGATCATATATCTTCATTGGAGAAGTAGTGGTCAGAAATGGGGAAGTTCCATTCTTTGAAGCGGTTACAGGCCAAAGACCAAGGTTTGGAGTCAGCCTATTGGTTTTCAGAGTTGATACTGGAGAAGTTGCTGTGAGTGATTGGGAAGGATTCCCTAAAGGGCAGCCTTTGTGGCCCCAGCGGTGGCCGTGGCCCTTGCGACCCCTCCGGTGGCCCTTGCGACCCCTCCGGTGGCCCTTGCGACCCCAGCGGGGGCCCTTGCGACCCCAGCGGGGGCCCTTGCGACCCCAGCGGGGGCCCTCCCCACCAGTTTGACCATACATTGTCCTCAGAGAAGTTGTGTTCAGACATAGGGAAGAATTTGCATTTTCTGTAAAAGATGTTGCAGACCAACGAACAACGGTTGGAGTCAGACCATTGGTTGTGTTGGGTGTTGAGACCGGAGAGGTTGCAGTTGCCCATTGTGAGGGAGCGTCTGAAGGGCAGCCCCTGTAGTGGTGGCTGCGATCTCCGTGCCCATGACCACAAACGTGACCATCGGTTGTCATTGCACGAGGAGTCGTGTGCGATGTGGAGTCAGTCGTTTCCCCAGTGTACATTTCACTTCCGATTGCTGAAATTAAGGTCAGAGGACTGATTGCTTCTGATGTCGCAAATGCTGCAGCAGCTGTTGGAAGTTTTGAGGGTGTCATTTCTGAAAGCATTGTAGATCCGATTGCAGTAGTTGGAGAACTGGTTGTCCCAACAGTTTCCCTCAATGGAGGAATTCTTTGCACTCCAAACAGTGGAGAAGGAGTCCTCTGAACTGGGAAGGGAGTTGGCATTCCTTTTGAGGATGGAGACATGATTGAAAACTGACTACTGGTTATTCCGGGTTTTGCAGACACAAGATGTCTCCTTGTGAAAGCCCGAGAGGGAACTGTGGTTCCTACCGGGGATGGTGATGACAAGATTGCAATGGTTGGAGCCAGAATACCCGTCGGTGACACTGGAGTAGTTTTCCGAGCGGGGACGGTTCCGATGGTGGCTAAAGGAAACCTTGTCGACGTGACTGCCGCAGCTTTTCTACGCGTCGTCGGTACGCTTGTCGACAATTGAAAAGTAATTGGTGTCGGAACAAGGAAGTGAATTGTGGGTCCCGAAAGGGACGTAGCCCTGAGTCTGGTGGTTGAAGTCAGTTGATCGGTTGTACTAAGTGTTGCTGTCACTAGAGTAGAAGTCACAGATTGGAAGGGAATTGTGAGCCTCAAAGAGGTTGCAGTTACTACAGAAAGACTTCCACTAGGTCCAGCTGTCGTCCCAGAAGTTGTTCCAAGTATTTCCGTCCCTGCAGAAGTAATTGGACCTTGATTGGGAGTAATTTTGTTCGTTGTTCCAGAAAAGACTGGAGTGGTCTGACCTAAACTAACTACCGTTTCCGCCATTGTAGAGATTGAATGAGGCGTTGCCAGCACTGGAGAATTAGTTGGAGCTGGGGAAGAAACTGTTGCTTCTATAGAGGACGTGGACCTGAACACTGATGTCGGAGCCTGACCTTCGCCTATTCCAATGGTTTCTCTCATTGGAGAAAATCTTGTAGGTATCGGCACTAAAGTAGCGGTTTCCAATGATGTTTTAGACCTACTTACAATTGTTGGAACTAGACTACGGATTGTGTCAGGTGTTCCTGTGATTAGAAAAGGTCTACTGGATATTTCTGACGTCGGAGGAATAGTTGTCAAAATCATGGAGGGAATGGTCCCTGAAGTGAGTGTTGAGCTAATTGTGGTGGTTAGAGTCAGATAATTACTGATCAAATTTGTTGCATCCACTGAAGAAGAAAGTGGTCCAGGTGTCGGTGACACCGGAGAAGTTGTTGCTGGCGTTTCCGTCACTATGGTCACAGTAGTGGTTTTTGTTGGAACTTGGGGAGTGATCTTTGCCGGAGGAGATGTAGCTAGGATTGCAGTGGTTCCATCTGGACTTGGGGTTATTTCGGGCGTTGCAGTTACTGCAAGAGTAGATGTCAAATCTGCAGAGGGAATTCTCTGAGGGGACATAGACAGGACTGGAGAAATTGTCACAGTTGGGGAAGCAGATGTGACTGCAGTGGTTGGAGCTGGACCGTTGGTTGTTTTTGATGTCGCTGTCACAAGAGACGTAGCTGCAAGCGCTACTGAGGGAACAGTCATTGATGGAGTCAGACCAACGGTTCGTTCATGTACTGACACTGGAAAAGTAATTGCCTGGGCTGGGCCATTAGTTGTCATTCCAGAAAGAGTCGTCGTCTTGATTGCTCTGGCTGGACTCGTTGCAACAGGTATTGCTGATACTGCAGAAAAAGACGTTTGGTCTTTAAAAGGAACTGCAATTCCTGAAGAGTATGCTGTTGACAAGATTACAGTAGTTGGAGCCAAATTACCGTTTTTTCCAGTTAATGCTGAGTCTTGAGTAGTTATTGCAGTGGAGGTGGTAATTGTGGATCGCAAAGGCGGTGTGGGAGCTCTAACTGTGGTGAATGGGGCCGGACTATGAGTCTTTTCAGGCGTTGTAATCGGTGTTCGGGGAGCTGTGCTCCCTAAAGGAGAGCTTGTAGACCTGACTGCAGTGTTTGGACCCAGACTACTCGTGTCAAGTGTTGCTGTCCCTGTAAAAGTTCTTCCAGATGATGATGGTTGTGTTTTGGAGGGAGTTAGTGTTTCTGACTTGATTTCAGTGCTTGGAGCCAGACTACGAAATGTCCCCCCGTATGTCACCGTCAAAGTTGTCAACAGATCTGGAAAGGTGGTTCTCGTCCAAGATGTTGTAGACTCCATTCCAGTGGTTGCAGTCAGACTACCGATAGCTCCTGCTGTTGTTGTTACTGAAGAAGTAGTTGGTGTTGCTGACACTCTTTGAGTCGGAAGTTGGCTGAGAGTTTTTTCCAATGTCCTGGAGATGACGACAGCGGTCTGGTCTAAAAGTACAGTTTCTCCCACTGTTGCAGCCATTGGATAAGTGCTTCCACGTGTTGCTGAAACTTGACTAGTTGTTGGAAGCTGGGAGGGAATTCTGGTTTCTGAAAAGGATAATGTAGCCCTGCTTGTGGTGGTGGGAGCCTTGCTCCTTGTGTTAAGTATTTCTGTCACAGGAAAAGTTGTCCCTGCTATTGTCGAAATGGGAGAAGTTTTCTGAGCTCGGGAGGGAGTTGTATTACCGGAGGTGGATGGAGACTTGATTGTGGCAGTGGGAGTCTGCTGACTACTGGTTGCTTGAAGCATCGTCATCAATGGAGAAGTTCTTTCAGGTGTTGCAAAGACTGGAAAAGAAGCTGTCAGGGCTGGTAAGGTAATTGGTGTTCCTGAAGGGGGTGTCGTAGACTTGATTGTAGAGGTTGGAGACATGCTACGCATTTCAGGTGTTGCTGTCATTGGGTAAGTTGATTCAGAAATTGGAGTCGATGAAGACGTTGTCGTCGGTACTTGGGAGGGAGCTGTGGTTCCTGAAGGGGACGTATACCTGATGACGGCAGTTGGAGCCTGACTAGTTGAATCTGTTGAAGAAGGACTCATTATTCCCGGATATCTGGTAGAGAGGATTTCAATCAACAGAGTTAGACTAATGGTTGCTTCAAGTGTTGCCATTACGGGAGTTATTCTTGAGGTTGCCGGCACGTAAGTCGTCTGAGCTGGAGAGGAAACTCGAGCTCCTGAAGGAGATATTGTTGACCCAACTGTAGTAGTGGGTGTCAAACGACCGGCTGTTTTAAGTGTTATCAATGGATGACTTCTTCCGGGTGTTCCAGACACTGGAGAAGCAGTCATCGTAGCGAGAGCAAAGGTGGTTGTGAACACGGGACTGGTGGTAGGAGACAGAGTAGTGACTTGTGGAGTTGTGGATACAGAAGTTGAAGCGCTAGCAAAGATAGTTATGGGAATCACAGTGGCTGGAACAAGAGCTGTCATGGTTGTAGAAAGTGTTACCGTGGAGGCTGTTGTGGGTACAGGACTTGGAGTAGAAGCGGTCATCGTACTTGCAGGAAGTGTTGACTCTTGAGAGGTTGTGGTTTCAGCAGTAGTTGAGGGAACAGAGGTGGATGGGGGTACAGGACTTGTGACCAGAGTGGTCACAGCAGTTGTGGAAAAAGTAGAACTTTGAGTTGGAGTAGAAGTGGTCATCATAGTTGTAGAAAGTGTCATTGAGGCTTCAAAAGTAGTTGAGGTTAGAGCAGAGGTGGTCGGAAAGACAGTCACAGAGGCAACTGGAGTTGTGGGAATCATAATTGTAGTAGGAGGAAGGATTGTCATTGTTCTTGAAAGCGCTGTAGTGGCGAGTGAAGTTGTGGTTCCAGTAGTCGAGGAAATCGCAGGCACCAGACTGGTGGCTAAAGAGGTAATAGCAGTGGCCGGTTGAGTTGTGGGCGCAGAAGATGGGTTTGTGGGAATCATAGTTGTGGTAGGACCGAGAGCTGTCATTGTGGCTGTTGAAAGTGCTACAGTGGCGAGAGAAGTTGTGGTTCCAGTAGTCGAGGAAATCGCAGGCACCAGACTGGTGGCTAAAGAGGTAATAGCAGTGGCCGGTTGAGTTGTGGGTGCAGAAGATGGGTTTGTGGGAATCATAGTTGTGGTAGGACCGAGAGCTGTCATTGTGGCTGTTGAAAGTGCTACAGTGGCGAGAGAAGTTGTGGTTCCAGTAGTCGAGGAAATCGCAGGCACCAGACTGGTGGCTAAAGAGGTAATAGCAGTGGCCGGTTGAGTTGTGGGCGCAGAAGATGGGTTTGTGGGAATCATAGTTGTGGTAGGACCGAGAGCTGTCATTGTGGCTGTTGAAAGTGCTACAGTGGCGAGAGAAGTTGTGGTTCCAGTAGTAGAGGAAATCGCAGGCACCAGACTGGTGGCTAAAGAGGTAACAGCAGTGGCCGGTTGAGTTGTGGGAGCAGAAGATGGGTTTGTGGGAATCATAGTTGTGGTAGGACCGAGAGCTGTCATTGTGGCTGTTGAAAGTGCTACAGTGGCGAGAGAAGTTGTGGTTCCAGTAGTAGAGGAAATCGCAGGCACCAGACTGGTGGCTAAAGAGGTAACAGCAGTGGCCGGTTGAGTTGTGGGAGCAGAAGATGGGTTTGTGGGAATCATAGTTGTGGTAGGACCGAGAGCTGTCATTGTGGCTGTTGAAAGTGCTACAGTGGCGAGAGAAGTTGTGGTTCCAGTAGTAGAGGAAATCGCAGGCACCAGACTGGTGGCTAAAGAGGTAATAGCAGTGGCCGGTTGAGTTGTGGGTGCAGAAGATGGGTTTGTGGGAATCATAGTTGTTGGTAGGACCGAGAGCTGTCATTGTGGCTGTTGAAAGTGCTACAGTGGCGAGAGAAGTTGTGGTTCCAGTAGTCGAGGAAATCGCAGGCACCAGACTGGTGGCTAAAGAGGTAATAGCAGTGGCCGGTTGAGTTGTGGGCGCAGAAGATGGGTTTGTGGGAATCATAGTTGTGGTAGGACCGAGAGCTGTCATTGTGGCTGTTGAAAGTGCTACAGTGGCGAGAGAAGTTGTGGTTCCAGTAGTCGAGGAAATCGCAGGCACCAGACTGGTGGCTAAAGAGGTAATAGCAGTGGCCGGTTGAGTTGTGGGCGCAGAAGATGGGTTTGTGGGAATCATAGTTGTGGTAGGACCGAGAGCTGTCATTGTGGCTGTTGAAAGTGCTACAGTGGCGAGAGAAGTTGTGGTTCCAGTAGTAGAGGAAATCGCAGGCACCAGACTGGTGGCTAAAGAGGTAATAGCAGTGGCCGGTTGAGTTGTGGGCGCAGAAGATGGGTTTGTGGGAATCATAGTTGTGGTAGGACCGAGAGTTGTCATTGTGGCTGTTGAAAGTGCTACAGTGGCGAGAGAATTGTGGTTCCAGTAGTAGAGGAAATCGCAGGCACCAGACTGGTGGCTAAAAGGTAATAGCAGTGGCCGGTTGAGTTGTGGGAGCAGAAGATGGGTTTGTGGGAATCATAGTTGTGGTAGGACCGAGAGCTGTCATTGTGGCTGTTGAAAGTGCTACAGTGGCGAGAGAAGTTGTGGTTCCAGTAGTCGAGGAAATCGCAGGCACCAGACTGGTGGCTAAGAGGTAATAGCAGTGGCCGGTTGAGTTGTGGGTGCAGAAGATGGTTTGTGGGAATCATAGTTGTGGTAGGACCGAGAGCTGTCATTGTGGCTGTTGAAAGTGCTACAGTGGCGAGAGAAGTTGTGGTTCCAGTAGTCGAGGAAATCGCAGGCACCAGACTGGTGGCTAAAAGGTAATAGCAGTGGCCGGTTGAGTTGTGGGTGCAGAAGATGGGTTTGTGGGAATCATAGTTGTGGTAGGACCGAGAGCTGTCATTGTGGCTGTTGAAAGTGCTACAGTGGCGAGAGAAGTTGTGGTTCCAGTAGTAGAGGAAATCGCAGGCACCAGACTGGTGGCTAAAGAGGTAATAGCAGTGGCCGGTTGAGTTGTGGGCGCAGAAGATGGGTTTTTGTGGAATCATAGTTGTGGTAGGACCGAGAGCTGTCATTGTGGCTGTTGAAAGTGCTACAGTGGCGAGAGAAGTTGTGGTTCCAGTAGTAGAGGAAATCGCAGGCACCAGACTGGTGGCTAAAGAGGTAATAGCAGTGGCCGGTTGAGTTGTGGGAGCAGAAGATGGGTTTTGTGGGAATCATAGTTGTGGTAGGACCGAGAGCTGTCATTGTGGCTGTTGAAAGTGCTACAGTGGCGAGAGAAGTTGTGGTTCCAGTAGTCGAGGAAATCGCAGGCACCAGACTGGTGGCTAAAGAGGTAATAGCAGTGGCCGGTTGAGTTGTGGGTGCAGAAGATGGTTTGTGGGAATCATAGTTGTGGTAGGACCGAGAGCTGTCATTGTGGCTGTTGAAAGTGCTACAGTGGCGAGAGAAGTTGTGGTTCCAGTAGTAGAGGAAATCGCAGGCACCAGACTGGTGGCTAAAGAGGTAATAGCAGTGGCCGGTTGAGTTGTGGGCGCAGAAGATGGGTTTGTGGGAATCATAGTTGTGGTAGGACCGAGAGCTGTCATTGTGGCTGTTGAAAGTGCTACAGTGGCGAGAGAAGTTGTGGTTCCAGTAGTAGAGGAAATCGCAGGCACCAGACTGGTGGCTAAAGAGGTAATAGCAGTGGCCGGTTGAGTTGTGGGAGCAGAAGATGGGTTTGTGGGAATCATAGTTGTTGGTAGGACCGAGAGCTGTCATTGTGGCTGTTGAAAGTGCTACAGTGGCGAGAGAAGTTGTGGTTCCAGTAGTCGAGGAAATCGCAGGCACCAGACTGGTGGCTAAAGAGGTAATAGCAGTGGCCGGTTGAGTTGTGGGCGCAGAAGATGGGTTTGTGGGAATCATAGTTGTGGTAGGACCGAGAGCTGTCATTGTGGCTGTTGAAAGTGCTACAGTGGCGAGAGAAGTTGTGGTTCCAGTAGTAGAGGAAATCGCAGGCACCAGACTGGTGGCTAAAGAGGTAATAGCAGTGGCCGGTTGAGTTGTGGGTGCAGAAGATGGGTTTGTGGGAATCATAGTTGTGGTAGGACCGAGAGCTGTCATTGTGGCTGTTGAAAGTGCTACAGTGGCGAGAGAAGTTGTGGTTCCAGTAGTCGAGGAAATCGCAGGCACCAGACTGGTGGCTAAAGAGGTAATAGCAGTGGCCGGTTGAGTTGTGGGCGCAGAAGATGGGTTTGTGGGAATCATAGTTGTGGTAGGACCGAGAGCTGTCATTGTGGCTGTTGAAAGTGCTACAGTGGCGAGAGAAGTTGTGGTTCCAGTAGTAGAGGAAATCGCAGGCACCAGACTGGTGGCTAAAGAGGTAATAGCAGTGGCCGGTTGAGTTGTGGGAGCAGAAGATGGGTTTGTGGGAATCATAGTTGTGGTAGGACCGAGAGCTGTCATTGTGGCTGTTGAAAGTGCTACAGTGGCGAGAGAAGTTGTGGTTCCAGTAGTCGAGGAAATCGCAGGCACCAGACTGGTGGCTAAAGAGGTAATAGCAGTGGCCGTTGAGTTGTGGGCGCAGAAGATGGGTTTGTGGGAATCATAGTTGTGGTAGGACCGAGAGCTGTCATTGTGGCTGTTGAAAGTGCTACAGTGGCGAGAGAAGTTGTGGTTCCAGTAGTAGAGGAAATCGCAGGCACCAGACTGGTGGCTAAAGAGGTAATAGCAGTGGCCGGTTGAGTTGTGGGAGCAGAAGATGGGTTTGTGGGAATCATAGTTGTGGTAGGACCGAGAGCTGTCATTGTGGCTGTTGAAAGTGCTACAGTGGCGAGAGAAGTTGTGGTTCCAGTAGTCGAGGAAATCGCAGGCACCAGACTGGTGGCTAAAGAGGTAATAGCAGTGGCCGGTTGAGTTGTGGGCGCAGAAGATGGGTTTGTGGGAATCATAGTTGTGGTAGGACCGAGAGCTGTCATTGTGGCTGTTGAAAGTGCTACAGTGGCGAGAGAAGTTGTGGTTCCAGTAGTCGAGGAAATCGCAGGCACCAGACTGGTGGCTAAAGAGGTAATAGCAGTGGCCGGTTGAGTTGTGGGCGCAGAAGATGGGTTTGTGGGAATCATAGTTGTGGTAGGACCGAGAGCTGTCCTTGTGGCTGTTGAAAGTGCTACAGTGGCGAGAGAAGTTGTGGTTCCAGTAGTCGAGGAAATCGCAGGCACCAGACTGGTGGCTAAAGATGTAATAGTAGTGGGTACAGCAGAAGATGTCAAAATAGATTTGATTGCGGCTATTGTAAATGGATAAGGAGTGCTAATGGTAGCTGCAGTTGAAGATCGTGAAAGGTTTGAGGTGCTTCTAGATCCAGGACTTGGAGGAAAAGTTGGCATCACGGCAGATTGGCCATTTGTGGGAATGCTAGTTGGGGTTGGAGCAAGCTTTGTCACAAGTGTAGAAACCTTAGTAGTTGTGGTGGTGGAAATGGTTGTGGGTTCAGGACTTGCGGTTGGAAACACTGAAGTAGTGGCCTGTACAACCATAGAGGAGGTCACAGCATGAGCGGCTGTGGAGATCAGAGCAAGAGTTAGTGTTGGTATAGAAAGTGCCACGGTTGCAGTTCTATTCATAGAGGAGGTTGTGGGCACAGGACTAGTGGCCTCGGAGGTCATAGTACTCGCTGGGGAAGTTGTGGGTACAGCAGTAGCTGTCAGAGTTGAGGTAGTTGTGGGCATTGTAAAAGTGGTAGAAGGAGCGGCTGTAGTTTGTGAACGGCTCGAAAGTATACGGCTCTGGTGTTGAGCAAAGTTGGTCATCGTGACAGACGGACTGATTACGGGCATCGGAGTTGTGACTGGAGTTGCAAGAGTTGTCATTGTAGTAGCAGTAGAAAGGGTCTTGGTGAGCGCAAAAATTGCGCTCCCAGTCCCGATGTTGGCGGTGGGTACAGGACCTGCTGGCACAGGAGTGGTCAATGCGGTAGATGAGCGGTTTGTGGCCGTCGTACTTACAACAGGAGCAGGAGTGCCCAATGTACTTGAGTAAGATGTCATTGAGGGTGCCGCGGATGGGGTTTCAGTGGTAGTTGAGATCAGCATAGTGCTCAATTTAAACACAGGTCTCGTTTTTGAAGAGACAGTCCGAGAGGCAGGCGGAGTTCCAGGCGGAGCCCGAGATCTGCTTGTACGAATTATAATGGTAGTTGGACCAAGACTTGTCATTTTGGTTGTAGACATTTTCCTTGGAGTTCGAGTAGAAGTGGTTGTGGCCACAGGACTTGGGATTGAAGAGGCGGTCATAGAGGCAGTTGACGTGCGTGCAGTCGGCGATGTGCTTGATGTTGGAGAAAGAGTGGTCATTGCGGTTGCACTTGAGGTGGTAGTTGGCAATGTAGTAGTCATGGTGAAAGATGTAGTTGTGACAAAAGCAGGTGTCATTGTGGCTACAGCAGAAGTAATCGTTGGAAGAACAGTTGTGGTTGGAGCAAGAGTTTTCACTGGGATTGTAGAATCTGTAGAACTGGCTGAAGCAGTTGAAGTTCTATTTGAAGCCATTGTACGTACACGACTTCCAAGCGCAACACTAGTCTTTGTGGGAGGGTTAGAAATGAGTTTGTATACCGCAGCAGACATTTGTGTGACCAGTGCAGCAGAGGTGAATGTGGTTCCTGGATTTCTGGTTGAAGCCATAGCAGTCATCGTGGTTGTAGATGTAGTCATGACATCAGAAATGCTGGCTTCAGTGGTAGTTGAAGTCAAAGCAGAGGTGGTTGTGGGTAAAGGAGTTGCGGTTGGAGATTTTTTTGGAGGGACGAGTGGAGTCGCGGATACGACAGAATCTAAGGTCACAGCCGAGGTGGTTACGGGTCTCGTAGTTGTGGTCAAAGTAGCAGTGGTCACCGGGACTGCAGTAGTCTTGGTCAAAGCAAATAGGAGCCACTCTGGAGTTGCTGATTTTATCGTTAGCATTGGGACGGTTTGTGAAAGAGGGCCTCTGGGTGGAGCAGTCGTGGTTGTGGGCGCTGCAGTTGAGACCACAGCATTTATTTGTGGAGTAGCAGTCAATGTCAGTGTCGCGGTGGTCGCGGGTACTCGTGTTGTGGTTGGAGGGATTGTCGAGGCAGGAATGCTTGTGCAAACATCAGAAGATGAGGCTGCAGCAGAGGTGACTCTCAGCATTGTAGAGGGAGCAAGAGTAGGCAAAAGAACGGTTGTAGGCAGTAATCCAGTCGTGGTCAAAGGAGAGGTTGTTCTGGCCAGTGCGGGAGAAGTAGTTGAAGCCATTATTGATGTAGTTTGCGAGAAGGCCGGTTCAGTTGTGAGCTCAGGAGTCAGGGTTGGAAAGACTAAAGTAGTGGCTTGTGCAGTTGTGGGTATAACAGAAGACGTAGCAGACTTGGTTGTGGTGGGAGCAACACGAGTCATTGCGATCGGAGATGAGCTGGTTCTGCTCATTGACATCGTGGAAGGTGTAGTTGAGGTTGCACGAGTTGTGGCGCAAGTAGTCGTCGTGGGTACAACAGGACATGATGTCACAGTAGTCGCGGTTGAAGACACCGTAGTCAAAGCCAAGGGACTTCTGACCAATTTAGGAGAGGTTGTTGCGCTTATTGAAACCGGTGAAGCGGTTTTGAGTACAAGACGTTTGGTGGGAGTAAAAGCGGTCGTTACGCTTGGAGACGAGGCGCTCGTGTACGTCAGAGCTGTCGAAAATGGAATTGAGGCCGCATCAGTTGTGGTCGAGGTCAGTGACTCGGCGGTTGAGGGTATACCATCTGCAGTTGGACAGACTGCCGTCAAAGCCGGTGAAGTCGCGGGTACACCAGGAGATGAAGTTTTCGACATTATGTTCAGAATTACAGTTTTCTTCTGGGTTGTGGGCACTGCTGCAGCTGTGGTCAAAAGAGAGGTTGCTGTGACAAATTCAGGAGGGGGTCTGGTTATTGAAGGACCTGGGTTGCTTTTCAGTACGTGGCTTGTGGTTGAGATAGAAGAAGTGGTCATCGTTGGAGATGAGGCAGTTGTGGTTGAAGTAGAACCCGTGGAAACTGCAGTCATGGTGGTGAAAACAGAGGTTGGCATGAGCAATAAAGGACGGGAAGTCAAGAAACGACGGGTTGCGGTCAGAGCAGAGGTTGATATGGTTAGCGAGGGGCTTGATGCGGCTGAGAGTACAGGTACAGGGCTTGTCGTCGATGGGACTGAAATAGTAGTGGCCTGTGCGGTTGTGGCTAAAGTAGTACATGAGGTTGTGGGCTTTGCGGGCACATCAATAGTTGTTGCGGTTGAATCAAGTGCAGTATCCACAGGAGTTATGGTTCCTGGAGTAATTGAGGGTACAGGACTCGTGATTGTAGTAGTGGTTAGTTGAACTGCAGATAGAGCAGGAGCTATTGCAGGCATTGGAACTGTGATAGGAACGCTTGTGGGCCACGCAGCGGAGGATGTGACTTGTGAAGGGTCTGATGCGCTCGTGGGTAAATGAGGTCTGGTCGGTGAGACTGAAATAGCGGGAGCAAGAGTGGCCATTGCATTTCTAGAATTTGGAGTCGAGTCCGTGGCAGTTGTGGGTTCAGTGATAGTTGAGGTCAAAGTAAAGGGGGTTGTGACTAAAGGAGCAGTAGTCACAGAAGCAGGAGCAGCACTAAATGTGGGCAAAACGGTCGCGGAGGTTGGAGGCATTTGAGGATTACGAGCAACAGCCCACGGAGCTGGAGGCAGAGTTTGTGGTAGCGCGTCTGAATTTGGTTTCGTAGTTGCAGTCGTCACCGCAGAACCAGAGGTGATTGTCGGCCCCGCAGTAGTCGTGACAGCAGGCGTGGCCGCGGCTACTACAGAAGAGATCGGTGTGGCCACTGGAGGAGGATTTGTGTTCCGAGTGGAGGTTGAGGATGAAGGGGCCGAGCCGGTTGCCGGTACCAGCCTTGCGGTTGTTGAAAGCTTTGAGACTGCACAAATTTGGGTTTCTGTAGTTGTAGCCAGAGTAGAGGTCCTTGTGCTTGGAGAGACTCTCGTCAGTGCGGGTGCAACAGGATACGAGGCGCTTGCGGGCATCGTAGTTGTTAAGGTAGGAGTGCTCGTCTGCACTTTACGCATCTTGGTCAAAGAGAATGTGATCATTTCAGGATGGGGAAATGTTGTTCTTGAAGGCACTGGGCTGGATTTGGGTACAGGACTTGTGTCGGGAGCAGAAGTGATCATCGCGGTAAAAGGGCAAGTGACGCTGGGTGTTACGGCTGCCGCTGTTGTGCTTCCTGTAGATGCTGAGGTCAGGGTAGAGCTGCTTGTGGGTATAGGACTTGGGGTTGAAGAATCTGTGGTAGATGCAGGTGTAGTTTCTGGTACAGTGAGAGATCTCGTTGTAGTTTGAGCAGGAATCGTGATCTTGCTGGACGATGAGGTGGTTGTCTGTACTGCAGCAGTCCAGCTCAGAGATTTCGCCGATACAGGACGGGTGGATGTGGATACTGCAGTTGACAGTGGTGTCATCAATGCACGAAAAGTGGTTGGAGTGGAGCTAGATATTAACGGGGATGAGCTGGTTCTGGGTCCAGGACTTTTGGTTGGAGGGACTGAAGTTGTGGTCTTTGGATTTGCGGATCCAGCACACGAGTTGGCTTCAGGCGTTGCAGTTGCACTTGGAGCACAAGGTGCCATGGTGGTTCTAGAAATTGCAGTAGCGGCTGGAGCCGTTGTGGTTTCAGAAGTTGACGTCGTTTTGGTTTGAGCAGGACTAGCACTTGAGGTCTGAGAAGCGCAAGACGTGTGCACTGCATTAGTAGTAGTCAAAGCTGAGCTCGTGAGACTCGCAGGTTTAGTAGCTGCAGGCAGAGTTGTTGGCACCGTGTCTGAACATTGCGTTGTAGTCGTCCGACGAGCTGACCCAAGAGGGTCAGTGAGACTTGCACAGGTGGCGGCTGGAGGTGGCGCTAATGTTGTGGGACACGGTCTTACAGTTGTGGCACTAAATGTACTGGACAGAGTTGGTGCAAGACCACAAGGTAATTGAGTAGCAGTTGCGTCATCGCTGTTATCCTCCGTAAATTGACCTGTGGGGATGTCAAGAAAACCCCACATTTCAAAAATGGACGCGTAAGCTTGAGCCACTGGCGCTGCGACGCTTCCACATGCTGGTTCTTCTGTTCTTTGATTGTCAGAGTCCACCGCAGATCTGGGATGAACTTTGTGTGGACTTTGCACATCCACGTTGTTGCAAGCTGCCAGCATGGTGAATGTTTCCCCCAGAGACTCAAAATCAATTTCTACCATCGAATTCTAAAACCAAAAATACAAAAAAAAAAAAAAAATAAAAATCAATAAACAAACGTGTGGACCTTCGTGTGCGCAGATCTCATTTGAGAGTTTCCTTACCGCGTTGGCTGCAATGGAGAAAACCACGAACGCAGAATCCCCTCCCGCCCTGACGACCGCAGAGTGGTCTTGAGCGCCGTCGTTCACGTCTTTGACCTTCAGTACTTTGGACCCTACGGGCAGCCGGACCAGGATTTGCACGGCTCCGCAGAGGATCCAGGCGGTCGGCGGACGCGGGCCGGTGGCCGGATCCTCGCAGGAAGCTACGGCTACCGTGCTGGTTTGCAGCAGACTGTCAAAATAAAAGACCTGCAGCCGGTGGAAGAGTCTTCCATTGATCACCTGGAGAGAAGCCAGAAGGAAACTTCGTACGTGAGACGCAAGCGCTGCACTTTCCTGGCACCCGTCAATCCGGTGTCAGCAGCTACAACATCGCGTGCGCAAAATGATAGACGCCGGTCAAGGGCGTCGGTGGCGATGGTTTTGACACCTGGCTAAGACCTCTTGCGCACAAAGCTGATCCTGACGTTTTTCCTCCCTTCCTGAGCCAAGATGACTAATGCCAGACTATATTCAATATTCTAATTATCCTAAGAGGATCCTGCTGTTCTGGGAAATTTGTCCCAAGGACCGGGTCCGAAAAGGGGCGAGGCTGACGATAGGAAAGATCCCCTTTCCTCAGAATCGGGGTTGTTGTTGTTTTTTAGCTCCTTTGAAGTCTCTCTCCAGGTCTGGGTCCGCGAGCCACCATTTGGGAATCCCGGTTCTGAAAGTTTGTTTTCCAAATTTATTTGAAAAATCGGGCCAAAGCAAAGCGTCCTCAATGAGGAAACAAGTTGGCGGCCGTGTGGAGGCGCCAAAGCGAGCCGGCAAATCTTCAATCACGCCAAATGATTTTGGGGACTGACTTCAATGATACTTCCTGTCCAGCAGGTGTCGGTATTGCGCAACAGTTGGACTCCTGGTTTTGTCCTTGGGTTCACGTACCGCCGTGATCGTCAAAGCGCGGAACAAGCGGCCTGCAAATGCTTCGACCCGAAGGCGATCGCCACCCGGCCTCGGAAACTTGGTGACCTATACATGACCTGCCGCAGACTGGCGCTCTTGCGCCCCTTGTGAGGATAAGCAGCTTGGAAAATGGAGATGGAGGGTTTGCAAGTTGAGTTGTCGTTTACTTTCAAGGACAATTTTTGGAGGAAGTCCATTTTTTATTCTTTGACTCGATTTCAGGGCAGGGTTCATTTTCAATTTCTGCGGAGTCGGACGGCGTATAAGCGGAGGAAAATGAACCCCGGGAACGAGCTCGCTTTTACGTCTGCCTGACTTTTCAAAGCACTTTGGGCCTACGACACCGCGGCATTTGCTGTCAAAACTTTGCCAAAGGCAAACGGGAAAAAGAAGCCAAAGTCCACAAGGCCAATACGTCCGAATAATTGGAGCAGAATTTCCTTCATTTCATGTCTAATGAAACTTTTGGGGAAAGAAAGAAAAAAAAAAAAAAAAAAAAAGGGGTGGTAACTCCTTCCTTTTGGCATCAGCGAGTTCCAACCCTGGCGGGCGAATTGACGTTCTCAACATTTGTTGCCACCTACCGCCGGCCGCAGGTACGCGTCCCCGTAAGGCAGCTCGAGCAGCAGCGCCGGACCAAACCTCCGAACGGAAGCGGACGAGCCGTCGGCCAGCGCCGGCAGGAGAACGCCGTCTGCGCAAAGGGCAAGTGCCGTCGGGCAAGAGACGTCCACCGGAAGCAGAAGAAGAAGGACAGACTCACCCGCCAGCTGCGCTTCCGAGTGTCTGACGAGGGACAAACGAGCCCAAAGCCCGGAGTCGCCGCAGCGGAACTGCGGCCGGCCCAGGTCCGCAGAACCTTCGCCTTGGGACACTGGAACAGGCGAACGGCGCTTGTAGACGACAACAACGGGACCGGCGGCTTAAGATAGCCACGCACCTGCCATGAATTTCCACACCGGGACCGCAAAGAACCCGGCCGGGCCGCGCGGACCCGAACCCCCGGCGTCGCCGTCGCTCTCGTCCGCCGCGCCGAGGCGGACCGAAGCCACGGCGGTGACCCAAAGCCAGCCCTTCAGCCACCCAGGAGGTCCCGACATGGTCGGGTCGGCCGCGCTCCGGTGCGTTCGGATTCTGCCGGGCTCTGCGAGCGCCCTAACGAAAAAAGAGAGAAGAAGAGTCCGGCCGCACCCGGGACTTTTCAAACAGAGCTCGTCTGTTGATTGGCTAATTGGAAGCGGAAGTGGGCGGGGCCACTTAGCCTCGGCTCCTCCCACGAGTGCCGGTTCCCTCCCGCTCCATGAGCTCCACCCCAAAATATTAGGGACAGCTCTCTTCTCTCCTCTCGCTCCAAATGGCGACAGAAATTGTGCCCGGAGGCGGCAGAAAGCCTGCGTCGCCGAACCCTGCATCGAGTCGTGGACTCGCACTTTCACATTTTAGATTTTGGTCTGTGGTGCACAACAGGCGACGTAAAAAAAAAAAAAAAAAAAACAACATAAAAACAAACGTGCGTGTTGTGGCGTGCACGTTGACTTTTATTGTTGAGCAGAGAAACACACATCAAGAAAATCAAACGTTCCAAAAGCTCGGCCCTTCAAAATAAGAGCAGAGCAAACTACTGAACTCCTCCTCTTCGTCGGCGCGATGCCGCTGGTAACTCTGGCAACCAATCCGGGATTGAATAAGCGTGTTAGTGTGCGTGCGTGCGTGCGTGCGTGCGTGCGTTTGCATGTGCGCGTCAATGCTCGTCCATCCCGCACGCGCGTGCAGCAATCAGGAAACGGCCGTGACGTCACTTCCTCTTAGAACAGCGACGCCCTCTTCTTCAGCTCGTTCCGTCTCCATAGCGACAGGCGCTCAAACTCAGAGGCGCTCATCCCGAAAACTTGACGGAACTCCTCCGGGTCCAGATGTCTCTGCGGGCGCACATGTAAACGTAGAAAACACGCACACGCACACGCACACGCACACGCAGAGCACGCTACGTCGGCCCGCCCCTCACCTCCAGCCTCATTCGGTCCACTCCTGGTGGGAGCCTGCAGCGCCCCCTGCGGGTCACCACCAGCGCTTCGTAGGGATAAACCTGCAGGTCGGCGGGAAACGCCCGTGCGCGTCACCACTGGGGGGTTGGGGGGGGGCGTTCGTGTGCGAAAATGGCAACCCCTTCTCACCTTTTGCTCCAGGATACTCGGCAGCGAAGTCCCGCGGTCCAGGCCCCGCTGCGGGGCGGCCTTCTGTCCACGCCGCGCACGCGCGCGCGCACGCACGCACACACGTACACACACGTACACACGCACACACAGAAATCATCAAGCGGTATTGCTGGTCTCGGCCAGCGGGGGGCGCCAATTGCTGGCTGTGATGACATCATCAGAGCGTCGCACACACCTGAGCCGCTGTGGACACACACACACACACACACGCGACAATCAAGCAAGAGAAATCGTCATTAAGAACCTCGGACAGGACGTCGCGCTCGGCCCGCCCACCTGCGTCGGCGCCGTCTGTGGAAAACTCGGCTGACTGCCTCTGAAAACGCAAACGCCGTCAAGTCCTGAGATCCTTGATGCACGCGTACGAGGACGAGCAGCAAATCGCCACAACAAAGAGGAAGCGGCGAGTACTGACTCTGCTCATCCCGGAGCTGGAACGAGACGGCGACTCGGACGCGTTGGCCGACAAACCTTCGGACGGGAAAGAGGAAACGGGCCGTGAGCCGGGACGCGACCGCGGCCGGCGCCCGTTCTCGGCTCGGTTCTCACTGGCGTGCGCGTGCGTTCTGTCGGGCAGCGAGCGCGTCTTTCGCCGGAAGTCGGCGCTTTTCTCCTTCTCCTTCTCCTCGCGCAGGATCAGACGGCCCAGGTTGGACTTGATCTGGATGCGACAGACGACGTTGGCGCGCTCATCATCGTGCGTGACGTCATCCCGAGCGAACCTTTTCCAGCTCCTGTTCCTGCAGCGCCCTGGCCTCGTCCGTCAGGTCTTCAAAGTCGTCGTCGTCGTTCTCCTCCCCCTCCTCCGTTTTCTTCTTCCGCCACTCGATTTCTGCCGGAAAAAGAGCGCGTCAGTGGTGCCGGTGTGCCTCCTTGTGCGTACAATTGGAGTGCGTCCACCCTCTCCCGGAAAGTCACTTGAACTACCTGAGTAACTGGAACATGTCAAGTGTCCCCAACTGCCCTTCGGTAGCCTTACTGGAGGTCGGCTGGTGCTTTGTCTCCTCCCCCCGGCCTCTTTCTAGCACCTGCCCGCGATCGGCTTTTTTGTCCTCAACTCCCCGATCGCCATCTTTTACGCCTCCCGTGTCTCTCCACATTGTCACTGTTCCTCCCGTTCGGTCAAGTACTTTTTAGGTGCGATGACGCTGCACTTCGGGGGTCTATCTCGCGGCCTCTCGGAACAACTCGAAGATCGGGTCGCAGTCCGGGATGAGCGGTCCTTTCTCGCGGACGTCGAGGACCGACGCTCTTCCAAATGTGTCCGTTACGCGTCCCTCCCGAAACCGCAGTCTGCCTTGCCTGTCCTTGTCCAAACCTCCTCGTCTTTGAACGCCACGGACATCGTCTCCGACTGGGGTCCCCGGTTGTCGTGACAAGTTTGGAAGGAATTCCGGCTTACCCTCGGGACCTCCCCCTCAACCGAACGGTCGCACTACGGGCTAAGCGGTCAATGGAATGGGCTCCTCGCTGTCTTGCCACACCCGTGCGTCGCCGCGTTCTTACCTCCCGTGGATCGAGAAAGCTCACAATTCCCTCAGCAGCTCCGATACCGGTTTGTCCCCCGTTCACGGCTCGCCACGGTTACCGACCTCCCATTTTTCGAGGACCGGGAGCAGGCGGCGGCGGTTTCCGCTGTGAAAGAGAGTCCAGGCGGTTTGGAAGGACGTCCGTCCGGCCGGGGGTGACCCTAACCGCTCCACGCAACGCTCCCCGACGGCCAAATTCTAACAGAGTCCCGTAAGATTTTCCCATCACTGAAATGATCAGTCCCGCTTGCGTCCAATCGCAAGTTCCACAGTCTTTCAAAATCCGACCCCCGTTTCCACCTGCGAACCTCATCACTCGACAGAAAGCGTAGAATACAAAGCAAGTAACTGGTCGTGTCGCTCACCCATGGCGGCCAGCGACGGGGGGCAGGGCCAGGAGTCAGTCTCGATCTTGGAAGGCCGGTCCGGGTCCGGAGGCTGAGCGGCCGGGAACTTGGCCGCCCGGATGACGCCGCCGCTGTCGTTGGCCGCTTTGCAACTTTCTGGAGGACATTGTTGATTTTTTTGGGGAAAGTGACGGAGGCGGGACCGCGATGACGACGCGTGAAGAGGAACTGACCCTGTTTGTAGATGGGAGGCTTCGTGTAGATGTTTGTCCCGTTATCTGCAATACAACATATCGTGACTATACGAGCGGCCGTCTGAGCGCGTAAACGTTTGTTCGCGCGCGCTAGCGTCCCGACCGGGCCGGTGGAAGTGCTGCAGACTGGCGCTGATCTTGCGTCCGGCGTGCAGCCGCAGCACCGAGCCTCCGGGGGAGCCGCAGTCGCTTTCCGCCCGCCGTCCTTTGCCCTGAAACAGGAAGTCGCGCTCGAGTTGGCTCATCGCGGCGGGGGCGGGGCTCTTACCTCCGGAGACGTGGCGGGCGAGGCGGTGGGAGGAGACAGAGAGCGCTGAGGAACGCAAACACGCGTCACACGCGTCGCACGACGGCTCGACGCCGTCGCCGTCCCGCCCTCTCACCTGTCTGCGCGGCAGGTCCAGCGGCGAGAAACTGAGGTGAGGCCGGTAGGTCATGAGGTCGGGTCGCTCCACCTGCAGGATGGCTTTGTCGCGCGGGAGGGCCGCCAGGTCGCGGTACGCTACCAGCTGGTCGTCCACGCGTGCCTGTGCCGCGCGCGCGCACACACACACACACACAAACGCGTGATGCACGCACACGCCACAAGAGTCTCGACCAGACCTTGAAGTTTTCCTCAACATTAAGTAACTTAGCGTCGTTAAATTAGCACGTAGCCATTTACCGTGATGGCAGCGGGAGAGGACGGCGCGCTCTGCCCCCGTGAGGACGGCGAGCCGACGGCGGCGGCGGCGGCGACGACGCGACCGTCCGCCTGACAGGAAGTCACGTGCAGTTAGTGTGCGCTAACAATGCTAAGTGGCTAACCCGGGCGTGGCCGCTTACCTTGTTCATGATTGGCGATCGGCGTGAACCTGCCAATAAAAGCGCGGGTCACGTTACACGCACACAGCACAAAGACGAGACGCGCGGGGCGGATACTGTAACCGCGGCGATAAGTGCGGAGGGCGTCGGCCAGGCTGGCTGAGCTGATAAACAAGGAGGCTGACAGGAAGTGGCCACGCCACATTGGCAAGGAGCTACTTTAACCACGCTGGACGTTGCTAGCAAGTCGCACATATTCCCGAGGCGATCGGCTGCGTAACGTGCCGTGCAGCTCGTCACCAACGGAGGCGCCAAAGAGTCGACGTGGACAGAAAGAAAGGGATTTGTAGCCACAGAGTCGATCGGCGCTCAAGGCCTAAAGTCCGCTTCAAGCGCTTTTCCCAAAGCTGTGAAAGTTGCCACCTTGTTAGCAAACCGCAGACCCGACTCAAAGCTCCCGTCTGAGGCGAGATTGCGACAAAAAGCTTTTCAACGCGCCGGATTGTCTTTCTTGACCATAAATGCAAGTTGTGACACATTTTGAATGTGATTTCTGACTTCATCGCTGGGCAACGCAACGCGCAACGCTCGAGATCTGCGGGTTCGAGATCCCAACTCGACTCACGGCTGCGGTGTCCTCCGGCAAGACTCTGGCGACGACGAGACGTGATGAGTAAAATGCGGAGAAGAAACAACGAGCGGTCCGCTTCCGGTCTTCGAGAGCCGCAAGCTGACCGCGACCAGCTTGGAAACTAGAAAACTAGAACTGAAAGAAAACGGTGACGAAATTGCCATGGGAAGCAACATGTAGACAAAGTCTGAACTTTCTCTGCTGAAATGATGCCAGTGCTTTCGTGGCCTTTCTTTCTTTCTTTTTTTTTTTTTGAAAGTTCCATCAATCCATTTCTTTCCCTGCATTTTGCGACTGCCGACATCGCGTTCGTCTTTTGCTTTTCTCGCCCTAACCCGGCCACGACTTTTGGCGCTCCTGGCTCTCTGCGTTCCCGTCAATAGTCAAGAGCATATTTGGATATTTGGGTCCTCCCACCTTTCCGTGTGGTGTATTTCATCCATTTTCCCAAAGTGACACCATTGGTCGGTTCCTGTTGATGGTATTATTTTTGAAAAAGGGTTAGGGAAACAGCTGCAAGATGAATTTAGAAGTGAAATTTGGCCATGTAAACCGTCAGCCTGTACGCGTAGGTGGGTGAGGTTGTTGTTGTTGTTGTTGTTTGCGCACGTCAAAAAAAAAACCAAACAAATGGAAGCTTTGGCCAGTTCGGATGCGGCCCATATGAAACATTTGCCATTGACGCTTGGCGGAATGAGACGATGCCCATAAATCACGTGACATCTGCAAACCAGCCGCCCAGCACGCGCGATCGCGACATCGTTGCGCGTAAGGCGGGTCACTGCTCCCGAATACCGAATACCGAACCGCTTCCTTCGGCCTTTCCGACGACCGCGACAGACAAAACAAAACTGATGGAGGAATCGCAAATAAACGAGCACGCGCACGCCCATTTTCACGATGAACCCAAAAAGGACGAATCGATAAACAGCGAGGATGAAGCGGGCGTCACGTGACCTTTGAGCGCAAACCCAAATAAAAACGTCCGTCGATCCATTTTTTTTTTTTGTTTAGTGTTTTTTTTTGGGTATCCTCGCCCGCGCCGCGAGAATGCGCGCTCACCTGAACCGAGCCGAGCGGACGCGCGCGCGCCGACGCTCGTGCACGGTGTCACGTGACTGCCCCGGGAGGCGGACGCTGTGACGTCTCGTCTGCGAAACGCCACATTTGGCTTCATTTCGCGACTCATCTCTTCTGGGGCTTTCAGGGTCGCGCTAGTGACGTCACAGACGCAATCAAAACGTCGTCAAATCATGATTTGAATTTGGACAATCAATTCATATGAATGGAGGAAGCGGCAGCTGTAAAGCTTTGGACTCACCCGGGTTCGATCCTGTCCTCGTCCTGGGTGGGTTTCCTCCCGTCCGTCCGTCCGTCCATCCATCCATTTTCCACTCATCCTCACGAGGGTCGCGGGGAGCGCTGGAGCCTATCCCAGCTGTCAACGCGCAGTAGGCGGGTCACACCCTAAACTGGTTGCGAGCCAATCGCAGGGCACGTGGAGACAAACGGCCGCGCTCAGAATCACACCTACGGGCAATTCATGTTGCATGTTTTTGGGGTGCAGGGGGAAAGCGGAGAAAAAGCACGCAGGCACGGGGAGAACATGCAAACTGGGGCCGGGATCGAACCCGGGTCCTCAGAACTGCGCGGGCAGGGCAACGCTTTACCAGCTGCTCCCCCCCCCCCCCCCATCCACCAAAAAAGAAGTCACTGAAGTGCGACCGGTCGAGGGTTTACCAGGCCTCCTTCCCATTGACGGCTGGGATAGGCTCCAGCCCTCCCGAGAAGCCTTGTGAGGATAAGCGGCTCGGATAACGGCAGGATGGATGGCGCTCAAAGATGGACTGACTCTATAACAGACGCTCATCCAGTCATTTTGCTCCCCGCTTCTCCTCACTCAAGTTGGGGTGCTGACGTTCACCCGCAAATGGTCCTCAGATTGTCGTCGTGTACGTGCATGAAACGTGCGTGGCACTTAGCAAATGTATTCATGTAAATGCGCATATTTAAATATCAAATATATGGTATACTTTCTTTCTTTTCTTTGGTTGTGGAACTTCCAAAAGCGGCCACCACGGCCACGGAAAAAGGCTGCTGGAAATGTCTGCTTTCAGTCCCCCCCCCCCCCCCAACTTTCATTTGTTTTGTATCACTCCCGCCAAATTTGCTATTTTGCGTTCCTTGGCGTTCACGCGTTATGATTTGGACGACTTTGTCCCTCCTAGCTTACCGTCATGTAGTCATGCAAGACATGCAGTAGGCGTCGTAGCTGTCTATCTATCTATTAATATCTATGGTCCAAGTTTGATTTTTTCTGCTGGAGACGTCAGCTCTGATGTGTCGATGCGCATGTAGAAATGCCACGCTTTATTGACTTTATCATGAGTAATCGTAGTACAATAGTTTCCGAGTACAACGACCCGTATTCCAAATAATCGCATTCAATGGCGAAATGGAGAGATAAAGACGGCCCGTCCCGCTGTTTTTCGGCCATCTTCACGCAAATGACGATCTTTGGCGAGGCAAGATGGCGTCGAGCGATGGCCTCTCCTCTTTGGTAGGAATAACCAAACCAAACCAAACAAAAACGTCAACAAAACCGATAGACGTGTCAGTCAATCGTCGATTAAAGCAAATCGTGATAAGGAGAATTTAAACGCCCAAACGTGGGCTTCTCTTAATATTCACGCGACGACGGCTAACCTGGCTAAGGCTAACTAGCCGGAAGCTTCAAACAAAACAAAACCAAAAAAAAAAAAAAAAAAACGTGTTGTGGTTAAACGCGGTCGGCCTCCCGCCCGGCCGTTCTAACTCCCATTTCATATTTATTCGCAGACACCGAATAATTGAAATGTATCGTAATAACTTGAAAAATCGTACACGTGACTTGTAACCAACTGTAAGGTTTGTGAATTTTGTGGGCAACCCGCAAGGGCACCGATGCGGTTAAGCCGAAGCCGTCCTCCGTCCTCCGTTCTCAAGGGATCGAAGTCATTTCACGGAACGAGTACCTTACGGTTGTGAGCACCGGGGTTCGAATCCCCGCGCTCCACTTTTCTTCCCGCTTGCGTCGGCGCCACTCTTGTCTGTCTCCACGTGCACCGCGATTGGCTCCGGCCTCCCGTGACCCTTGTGAGGATAAGCAGCTCAGAAAATGGACAGATGGATGATTTCGTTGTGAAGCATTTCACGTTACGGCATTTTGGAATGTATTTGTTTTTTTTCACAAGTTGCCATCAAGTCAACCCGCGGGCCTTTTTTTCGCCCCTCCATAAATTCCCGAACGCCTCAGCAAAAGCCGGGCCGCAGACATTCAACTGACAAGTATTCGAAAATTGACCGATCGATGAATCATTTTTTTCAATTACTCAATGATCGAGATTTAAAAAAACAAAAGTTTACATTTTTCAAAACACGACGGCGATTTCAACCACGATTGCGACTCAAGTTTGTCAGGAAACGGGATTTTCCAAAGTAAAAGCAGATGTTTTTCAATTCCGGATTTCAAAACAAAAGACAGACGGACAGATGATCGGTCGGCACAAATCGAGCCCCCCAGAAGCATTTCTGCGACGCGTCAAAACGGTTGCGCCTCCATTTTTGCGTGCCGTCGCAGGCAGGCCCAAAACGGCGGCGGACGAAAACCAAGACCGGCGCCCCGCACGTGCAAACTCGTCCCCCCCCCCCCCCCCCCCCCCCCCGTCCACTCGACGGGCCAAGTTGATGAGGTGCGACGCTGACGTCATTTTGGGTTTTCAGGGACCGGACGGAGCTTCGGCCGCCGCTCGCGCGCTCTCCCTCCCCGCCGAGGCTTACGGCAACGACGTGAGTACGCCGGCCGGCCGGCGAGGTTCGTCGAGCGAGGAGGCGACCCTGACTCGGACTTTGCGTTTCAGGAGCGTCTGGAGGCGATGTGGGCCGTGAAGGCCTACAACCACGCCGAGGTTTACTTCAACGTGAGCCGCTTCACGTGCAAGAAAAACAAATCTGGGAAAAAAATGCTGACGCTTTTGCCCGTTTGCCGTCCTTCAGCTCATCTCCTCTGTGGACCCGAAGTTCCTCAAGTTGACAAAGATGGACGACGACATCTACGCCACCTTCAGGGCGACCTTCGAGGACCTGGACATCAAAGTGCTGGACCCGGACCGGCTCAAGTCGGCCGAGGCCAAAGAGGTGAACCGATTAGGCCTTTCGTACAAATAATTTGCGTTACAAAACCATTTCCGAATTCCTGATGAGCAATTCATTTAGTTCCAAGAAATATGGATTAAAGAACCGACCCCGTTTTTGGTCCCTCGCCGCTTCCGAGCGGAAACCTTCCATTCCCAACCTTTGACTTTGGAAAGGGAAAATATTGGGCGCATTTTCCGACGACGACGACGACTGTCAGCCGCCGGTCGCGTTCCGCTCTCGTGCTTCGGTCCGAACAGCGGGCGGGCGAGCGCGTATCTCGACGGTTCCGACGTGCGTACGGACGGGGCCCCTTTGGAGCGCCTCGTTGTCGCCCGGGAGTGGGCGCCACGGAGAGAAAGGTGTAAAGTCTTTGTTTGTCACCAGAGGTGGCGCCCTTTCTGCAACCACTTCCAAGGACTGGTGGAGGACTTCAACTACGGGACTCTGCTGCGACTGGACTGCCAGAAGGACTACACAGAAGAAAACACCATTTTCGGTGGGTTTGCAAATCGCGTCGCCCGTCCATTATTGCCGAACCAAGTTTACGAGAATCCGGACAGAGGCGGGAAGGAGCTCGGCGTCGTCGTTGCCGTAGCCACTCGGGGAGTCGAGCGATTCCCGACTTTTTCCAAACTGACTCTTGTCTTTCTCTCTCTCTCTCTCTCTTGGCTTCGGTCGTCGGGGGTCCAGCCACCCGGATCCAGTTCTTTGCCGTGGAGATCGCCCGGAACCGAGAAGGCCTCAATAACGCAGTCTTCGAGTCAGAGTCCTCCAAGAGTTAACCTACGACCGCCTTGTGCTCGTTTGGATGCGGACCGGCGGAGATTAAAAGTTGTCACGGTGCCGATTGGAATTCTTTTGGGAACCGCAAGGTCGCATTTTGCAAGCGGTCGGTTAGCATATGTGCCTCACAGTTTTGAGGTTGCGGGTTCAAATCCGGCCTCACCCGCACGCTCGGGTCGAATGCGAGCGGTGGTTTGTTTTCGCCTCTCCTTGTGTGGATAAGCGCTGAAGGAAACGGATGTAGCCCCTGCCTCCTGCCCGGATAGCGAGGAGCGGCGCCGGCGGGCCCGCGTGGAAAACGGGAGGATTCTGGATAGAAAGCAACAATGAAAAGCAACCAAGATGCAATTCGAGTGTAGACGGATTTCTGCTGCATCCGCACGCGACCGTACAGGAGGCTCGCAATCTATTAATAGCTCACAAAAACGACTCGCTTGAGACCTCGCCTGTCGTATTTTGTGCCATATTTGAGTGATTGCAAAAAAACCCTAACCCGAACCCTGCTCCAGAAGAAGAAGAAGAAGAGAGGAAAAAAAAAAAAAAAGTCTTCTCACCGATTGGCGCACCGACAGGATGTCGACACGACGGCGTTGTCGCTTTGGGCCGCGCCGAAAATTCATTTGAGTGTCGTCGACGGTACAAAAGGAAGAAGCGGGCCTCGGAATTCAAAGACTGCGTCTGGAGTCTTCTGATCGACCGGCGACCGAGCAGGATGTTCACTTTTATAAACCAAAAACTACGAGGCCGTTTATGCGATCGTCGCACAAGCGGAGGCGTGTGGTAAAAAGGATGAGGTTTATTTGCAGTCACAATGCTGACACGACACAGCAGCTACTCCACATTCACATCAGTCACGAACCGGGAAGTCCACGCGCGGCTGAGCGCCTTCCTGCCCCCCCCCCCCCCCCCGGGGGGGGGGGGGGGGGGGCGCCGCGACCTGGTCCCGGGAATCCAGAAAGTCAACAAAAAGTCGGAAGAAGGTCTTTGCGGAGGGACCCCGCTCCGCCGGTTTCTTTTTTTGGATTGTGTGTTTCCAGATGCTTTGTAGGAGTGCAAAGCGAAGGCGCGCGCCAGACCCGCCTCCGACCACTATTTACACGTTCGGCTTCCTTCCTCCCTCCCTCCCTCCCTCCGTTTTTTTCTTCTTCCTTTTTCTCACGGCGTAAAAAGCGCAATCATCCCGTCAATATATAAACATCGTTGAAAATGTTAGCAAACAAAATGTACACTCGACTTTGTGGTCTTCTATACAAGGCAGGTGAGCGCGTGACTGTTTTGCCCCCCCCCCCCAATCTTCCTGTGACTGGCGTTAAAATAGATCTGTATTTATATATGCTCGTATCAACAAGGAGCGGGCGGGGCCGGGGCTCACTGGCCGAAGGCGGCGGGGCCGCCGGGTCGAGACGCCTTCGCGTGGAATGTCAGCTCATCATGTCGTTGCTGTTGACGCCGCCGCCGCCGGCGCCCGTGGAGTTCTTCATGCTGTCGTTGACCTCCCGGCGGAACACCGACAAGTTCTGCGTGAACCTGCGGGGGGACCGAGGACGCCTCATGAGGAACAACGGAGGACTGCCAAGGAGTTAGCATAGCAGGCGCGGACGTCGTCGTCGTCGTCACCTGTCTCTGTTCTTGGTGAGCAGGTTGCGTTCAATTCCTTCCATGAGGTTCTCGAAGCAGAGATGCATGGCCTGCTGCTTCTCTGGAGGTTGACTGTTGACGATGCTGTTGCGCAGATCCGCAAAGTACTGCAGGCGCACGCCACACAAAACACTCGGCATCAGCGCGCTCTTCACGTACGTCTTCGCCTTTGAAAAGTTTCGGGATTTGCGCGGCGTGACCGCAGAAGAGGACGAATGTTCGGGTCCGTCCGTAAACCCCGACCGGAGCAAATGCGGGACGCCATCCGCCGAGCGGCGCGTCGGTTTGTAAAGTCGACCTTTTGACGCGCTCGCCGATCGGTCCCGAGACGGCGCGTACCGTACGCGCATTTGCACGCCGATTGAAGGGAAAAGACAAAACGCGAGTCCAGGCCGACTTCGCCGTTTGTTTCCAGTGCGTTTATGGCGACGGAACGCGACTGCGCGTAGTTTGCGCTTCGACCGAAAGTTGCGGCGCGCCAGAGTCGCTCGCCACAAAACTTGCTCGGCGAGGGATGGGAAAGACACGGACGATTGAATTTTCTTTTGAAAGGTCACGGCAAAAATAGCGCAACGATGACCTTACCTTCTCGTTCAGGAGTATGAGTCCGAGCAGCGGTCTGGACATGGACCACTGGTTCCGGCAGTCCTCGAAGATGATGATGTTCAACACGGTGGACAGCATCTGCGCCCGACACGGTCAGCGGAATGTCGAACGGCGAGCGCCGGCGGCGGCGGCGGTTTACCTGCTGGATCATCTCGGGGTGCTGCTGCATGATGTGCAGGAAGCGTTCATCCGTGGCCATGGGCGTGGCCCTCTTCTTGGTGGAGCGGGACAGCTGCTTGAAAAGGTAGGTCACCATGTGGTCCAGGCTGGAACAGCAGCCCGTGCACACCATCGTGTCTGCGGGAGCGGGCAGAGGTGCGTCATTCGTTCCTTCCGCGGATCCGACGGCGGGGAACCTTCTCCTTCAAACTTTGGTTGTTCATTTCGAACTACGTCGCACTTTGATTGTTTTGCATTGCCGAACGCGTTTTGGCTGGAGCACTTTAGCGAACCCCCCCCCCCCCAAAAAAAAAAAAAAAAAAACTAAAGCGGCTTCCCTTATCTAGGATGCCTTCCTGCACCGTTTCCATGCCGTAAAACGCGTCCGGCGACATCCGCTTCGACTAGTTAGCAGCAGCTGGCTACGGCGAGCTCTCATATATCATTTGCTCCAATGTGTCGAGTCCATCACGGACACGGCGGCAGCTCTTCGCCGGACGTCCCGTCCCGGGAGAGAACGGCGCCGTGATCCAATTAAACAAAGGAAGTTCACAGGGCCGCCGCTGCCGCTTGTTACTTACCAAGTGCGGTGAGTCCTTCCGATATGGACGACAGGATGTACATGACCATGTGAGGCTCCAGACTGGCGATAAAGTTCATGTGGTCCTGAGTCAGGACCTCCAGCAGGGAGTAGAAAGACTGGCTGAGTTTGGGGTAGTCCTGTTTTAGGGGAAAATACAACGGAGGAAATATGACATGGAAAAACCTGCAAAATGTCAACATTGCCACGTGAAAGAAAACACGGCAACGGACCGCTGACGTGACGACCGGCAGATATTTATGTAAGCAATTATTCCCAAAAATAAAACTGCAGAGTCATTTGTCATTTGTGTTAAACGTGCTGTAAGAAATGAAGACGCTGAGGTTGTGGTTCGGAGTGAGGATTGCAAATGAGCTCGTGAGAGGGAGGGACAGACAAAGTTGGACGTTGGATCCAGAGAGCAGAGTTGCAGACGGCCGGAGGCCCGAGAGCGACTCGGCGCGTAGAAGGTTGCCCGATGTCGGGCGGACGTGACGACGTTAAGAGAGGAAGATGCGCCGGATGGGGAAATGAAGAAGGATGCCATTTTAAACTTTTTCCACGTATGACTCCATCATTTCATATTTGAGCGCAGCAGGTGTGCTCCCAAGTCACGTTTGAAGGCTTGGAATGGGTGGCTAAGCAGGTCCCCCTGCTGGCCACTTTGATTATCGCTTGCAATATTAAGCCCTGCGACGTTGGAGCACATGCGCGAAAAAAAAAAAAAAAGAAGAAAGAAAGAACGTACGACACACACAAAAACAGGTCGGACGCCTCACCAGCAGGTCGCTGTGCGGGATGGACAGCAGCAGCTTGACGAAGGTCTGCAGGGCGTTGTCCAAAGCGTCGTCGCCGTACAGCCGAAAGACGCCGAAGTTGACGTAGTTGCCGCTCAACACCGCCTTCAGCAAGGCGAAGCACACGCTGACGCCCTTCAGCTTCACGCTGTACGCTTGCTCCTTGGGAACGTCGCCCAGCGTCAGGATGCGGTTGCCTGCCGGACGCACGGCGGTTACGGACGCCGGCGTTGCCGCTTTCATTTCCGACAGAGGACAAACTCACCGTACGTGGTGATCATCTTGCTGGTCTCTCGGAACAGCAGGATGCCGTTGGGGGACGACACGTCAAACAGAAGCCTCTGCGACCTGCGACGCAAAGGTCACCCGCCGGAGGTCGAGGCCACAAGAAAACAAGAAGAAAAAAAAAAAAAAAAAGAGCCACGCCAGCGTACCTGTTGTGCACGAGCTCGGCCATGAGCTTGAGCACGGGCGTGGTGCACGCCGGGTCGTGGTACCACAGCTCGACGGCCCTCTGCAGGATGGGCATGTAGGCCGGGTATCTGAGCCGAGGGGGGGGGGGGTCAAGGGTCGTCGGCAACACGATCAGGCACTGAGCTAACGCGAGCGGAGCCACGTTTTAAGAATACATCCAGTCGAAGAGCATCATGAAGCTGGTCTTGGCGTTGAAGGCGAACGCGATCCCTCGCAGGTCTCGGACCAGACCCACCAGCGTCCTCTGCGGAACAAAATAGTCCCACAGGGCTCTTTGCTGAGACCGCTCAGGGTTTCAGCTCGGCGGGCGGGTCGGCGTCACCTTGGCCTCCTGCTCGTTGAAGGTGTTGGTGCTCAACATCTGGGCCACGGCCTCGAAGGCCACCGTCAGGGGGAGCATGAACTGCTCGAACTGCTCCTCGTCCTCACCTGTGTCAAGTATTAGTTCCCCATTTTAAGTCAGCGCATTGGATTAACCGAGCCTGCGAGAAAACGTGTCCCCGTGAAGCCGTCTCGATACCGTCGGGACTTTCAACGGACGGAAATAACGAAGGCGACGCGACTGTCTTAATGTTTTCAATCGGGGCTCATGTCTCTCGATGAAAGGAAGGGAAATGCAATCGACGCGCCCCAGCACCAAAGTCAACTTTTGGGGGGGGGGGGAGGGGGAGACCCTCGCCACCAAAATGCTACTCTTACGCACCAAAACCAACAAACCACAACGCAAAAGTTAGCGTCAACGTGCGGGCACTTACCCAGATCGACCATCAGGAGGCGCCCCAGCGCGGTGTAGAAGGTGGTGCGACACCTCATGTCGCTCAGGTTGGACTGGTTGTTGACCCCCAGGAAGGAGAAGTGCTCGCTCTGCTGACAAACCAAAAGGCAGATGGACGTGGGCGGGGCGAGGGACGTGCAAATACTCACGGTGTGATTGTTGAGCATGAACTGCACGGCGCTCAACTTCACCAACTTCCTGACGCTGCTGTACGTGGAGCACGTGGTCAAGGGGGAAAAAAAAAAAAAAACCAAAAACAACCCGCGAGGACCGTTTGACTTTGGCCCCCGCCAATATCATTTTACACAAAACATTTTCTCCCGCCGCCGGTAGCAATTGTTACAATCGCCTCTTTTGCGTCGCGGAAACGGTCAAAGGATATCCTAAGGAGAGGTCGTTGAGGAGCTGGAGAGTCTTGGAGGTGATGGGTTCACACTGGCCCCAGTACTTCAGGTTTGTGATGCTGCAAAGCCGTTTTAGGAAGGGGGTGAGCGAGGGAGAGGGCCTCCAAAGCGGCCACATTTGGCACTCACATCTTGCCGATGAAGACGCTCAGCACCATCGTCTCGTCGTTGAGGCCCAGAACCTCGGACAAGCGACGATACAGCTGCAAGCAAACACGTTTCGATGACGACGACAATTTGTCCTGAAAACGAACTCATGGGGGGTGGGGGAACGCTGGAGATGAGTAGAGCAGGGTCACCTTGGACGACTTCTGCACCTGGTCGCCGATGTAGATCTTCCTGAACTGCTCGAAGAAGCTGAGCATGGCCAGCTCCAGCCTCTCGTTGCCGGCTTGAGCCAGACGAGAGTCCGTCAGGTTCATCAGTTGCAGGACCCTGAGGACGGACAGACGGAGGGGAATGAAAAGATCGCGCGGGACCGGGAAGGACAGAAACAACCGAGAGCGAAAAAGATGGACGGGAGACAACAACAATGAGCAGAGCGACAAGGCCAAGAACAAGAAGAAAAACCCGACGGTCCCCTCGCTGTCGCGGTCTCGCCACGCTGCCCGACTGCTGTTGACCGCAAGGATCTGCACCAGCAGCACAATTGACACGCTTCCAGATAGTCATACGACGAGTCACTTGTGACTGCTTACATTTCTTGATCGCCGTACCAGAGTATTGCTCCACTCGTCTCTTCAAAGTGTTGGAGATTTGGATTCATTTGAACAATTTTAACCCCCCTAAAAATCTCTCTGCATTCCCCGCAACCTGATGTTGCTCAGTGACTCTCCGTACCGGTTCATGCCTCAAAAGCATCGTCTGTCAACCGGAGAGAAAAAAAAAAAAATTCCAATTCTACAAATAATGTTCCCGATTATTCGAATTGTAATTGTGAAAATCAAGGAGAGGAGGGGGGGTGGGGGGGGGGGTGGGGGGCACGTACAGAGTCTGTTGATCAGCAAAGACGAGCGACCCGCGACCTACCGACAGACGAGCTCGCCGTCCATAGCGTCCTGTTCGTCCGTGCTGGCGAAGGACACGCGGCCCCCGATGACCGCCCCGATGATGTACACCAACCACGTCAGACGACCTGTGCGCGCGGGGGGGGGGGGGGGGGGGGGGGAGATAGGGGTCACCGTCGGGCGAGCTCGGCCGGCCTACCGCTTTACGTACCCTCCTGCACGGTGACGTCGGCGGCGCTGGAGTTGGTGGACTGGAGCAGCTCCTGATAGCTTTGCGCCGCCTGGTCAAACAGTTGCACCAGGAGGGCGCACGTCTTCTCGTACTCGCACCTTCCGATGGTGGACAGCTGGTCCAGCTGCTGCTGAACCAGACCGGCGTCATCCAGCGGGTCCTCCAGGCCGTCCCTGCGCAACCCGACCCCCGACACGGGTCTTACACCGGAGTTTTTCTCGGCTCAATTCCCGACGAAAACCAGGAACGGGTTCCGGATTCCGTTTGGCCGCGTGTATTGTACGTAACATCTTTTTAAAGTAAAAGTAGAAGCAAGGAACGACGGCGTCACCCAACAATTTTTTTTTTTCCCATGAATCAAAGACTCCGTCTTGTGTCTTTGTGTTAGGGGTGCAGTGTCGCGTCCGAGCTTTTGGAGTCGGGGGCGGGGGCGGCTCCCACCTGAGGATAACGTGGACCGACTCCAGCCGCGATGTGATGTAGGCCTTGGTGACTTCAGGGGTGTAGGTCTCCAGCAGGTGCGGCTCGGTGGCCTTGACGTAGGGCACGGACGCCGCCAGACGCTGCCACAGGCTCAGCAGGTAGTGCACGCTGTTGGGGGCAAACTCCCAGTGCTGAAACACGACGACAGCCGATTTGAACCCGGGATCTCAGAACTGCTCAGACCACAGAGGGCCAACATTCCCCAGACTCACCGTCGGAGTCTTTGAGTTAAGCAGCGGATTCGAAAATAAGAGAAGGGACAATCTCGGAAAGCTTTTGCGGACCCTGCCACGTGATCGGGTGCGGCCGACTCACCTGCAGGCTGGTGACGGTGAAGTTGGCGATGAGGCGGATCACCTCGGGGTAGTTCTCCACCTTGACCAGCTCGCCAAGCTGGTAGTTGCTCTTGAGCCGCGCCAGCAGCCGGCAGAACTCGTGGTAGTTGTTGGGGTCCGGCAGACACTGGGCGGGGGGCACGGGTGGGGGAGGCTCAACAAGGTGCACGCGCAACAGCGGCCGCGCCCTTCCCGACGACAAGACCGACCTGAGGGTTGGCCAGTATTCGCTTGACTCCGTCCACCAGATGCGACAAGAACTTGGCCCGCTCCGCATTGTTGAAAAGGGACCGCCTGACAGAAGCGATCTGGACCAGACACGACAGCACCTGGGGACACACGCGCGCACAGACTCAGCGCCTCGCGGGCCGCCGGACGCTCACGAGGGCCGCTCGCTCTCTGCAACTCACCAGCGGGGAGAGCGAAGGCGGGATGGAATGATAAAGGTTGAAGAAGAGCTGCAGCGTAGAAGAATCCAGGAAGGCTACACGAAGCAAAAACAAATCAATCTCAAACTGTGCTGCACGGACCTACCGAGAACCCGGGCCAGCTATCGGGCCGATCGAGACCCCATTTCAATGCGTCGGGGCTTCCCATCACACTCAATCGTCTGACACGGAGGAGTCGGCGCTCCTTGGCGTGTTTCTTCACCATTACTCGTCATTCCCATTATTGACATTTTACCACAAAAGTTTGCCATCGCTGTTCTGTATCCGTGAGGACTCGAGACTCAATTCTCGCTTGAAGAGTTCCAGCAGGAAGTCTTTGTAAGGTCGGGGAAAAAAAAAAAAAAAAAAGAACGCTTGGCCCTTCAGGACAAATGAGGAGTTCCTAGGCAAAGTCCTGGACCCTCCGAAGAAGGAAGACCACCGCTCAGCTTTTCTAATAGAGGAGCAGTCATGACAAGCTCGCTCGGATAAACCATTTCTTGTCGTTTGTTGACGGGAATCCCGCACGTCCCATATTTAAGAATCACGGAGATGCCGCTAATATTGACAATCCAGCTTTTATTCACATCTGACCAATTTTTCAGCTAATTCAACAACAAAGACTTCAGCCAATCATGGAGCGCTCACCCCCAAATTCATCAATGAAAATGAAAAAAAACAAAAAAAAAAACCCTCAAATCTTCCCAAGTAGATGAATAATTTTCAATTCGCTAACATATGGAGAGGGGAGAAAAAAAAAAAAAAAAAAACCCTGACACAGCTGGTCAAAATCACATCCAATAATAATAATAATCAGCGATCCCGTTCCAATTTCTCACTGCTGAAAAAATGTTTCACAAGTTGAAAAAGTCCATTACATACATTTTACAACGGTGATGTGGCTCATTTAATGGCGGCAGCCAAAATCACAAAATTGGGGAGTCTTAATTTGGTTTGTGGAATTCCTCTTAACGTACATTTTATATCGGATAGTGACAGTATCAGCAAAAAAAAAAATAGCAAGCTATCTTGAATTGAACTGAAAGTGAATTTGCAAAATCTGACATTTTGCATCACGCAGCTTCGCCCGCTTTGCGGGGAAAGCACCGGGCCGGGACGGCCACCTACCCGATCGCCAGGAGGTGGGGATCTGCACGGTGCAGAGGTCGTCGGACGACTCGTCGGTGGACGTCCCGATGAAGTCGTAGTTGAGGCAGTTGTAACTCAGCTTGAGCAGCTGCATCAGCAGACCGTGCTGGGACTCATCATTCAGGTTCAGGTTCTTCCCGGACGCCTGACGCATCGCCACAAAACCACAATCAGCCGACGACTAAGACGACAAAAAAAAAAAAAAAAAAAAAAAAAAACATCCGGCGCCACCTCGACTAAATAGCTGAACGAGTCGCGTGATCGATCTTAAAAGCCGACAGCGGCGATTCCCCAGCGACGCGGACGACCGACCTGTTTGAGGAGGTTGCAGGACAGCGTGAAGATGTCAAAGAGGGAAGAGTCTCGAAAGGACGACGCGATCTTTCTGTGTTTGGTCAGCGGGTACGCGGTGTCCGCCTGCAGACACCGAGACACGGTTACGCGCCGCGCCCGACGGGCCGCTCCCGCCGCTCGCCGGCGCCCCCCACCTGGTTGATCTCGTTGGTGAGCTGCGACAGGACGGTGACGCCGATGATGCAGTGCTCCACGCTGTCCTGCAGGAAGCGCGTGACATCGGCGATGACGTTGCGGAAGACGTAGTCGTCCTTCTGCGAGTCGAACCAGCCCAGCTTGGTGATGCGGGCGTACAGCTGGATGAGCGCCTGCGTCACGAAGGCTGCCAGCTTGGGCCGCGTGGCCAAATAGTTCAGCACGTAGTTCCCTGACGGCACATCGCAGGCGTCACCGACTCTCTAATCCCTCCAAATTCATTTGGCTTAAATGCGCACTCACGGATGTCGACGCGCTGCTCCAGCGGCAGAGGGTTGCTGGTCCTCGACACCAATTTGGACAAGCAAGTGGCCGCCAGCAGCTGCGAATACGACGACTGCCGACGCACAAATCGGCAGAATTACACCGGCACTCCCCCCCTCCCCCCCCACCACGGAATTTCATCGAAAGGCGATGAGCCGATTGACCGCACGATGGGCCATTTTGACAGATCAATCGAAAGTTTGCCACTAAGCCAGACCTCAGGAGGGACGGCTCCTCCGGGCTGAAGCTTGCGGAAACCGGCTCAGTCAACCAAAACATTTCACCCGAGTCGAGCACGATCCTACAAAAATCTATCGAATATTCTCTCGCTCTCTCTCTCTCTCTCTCTTTATTGTGCCATTACACTAAATTCAAAGAATTTCGGTGATCAATGTAAAGATGCCAAACACAGCACAGCACAGCGACTCCAATTGAATGCATTTGATCATGAATACACGAGGCCAGTCCAGGTTCCGACAGGGCCGGCCGGCCCACCGCCGCCGCCGCAACTCGGCTGACGGCGGCCCAGCTAATCTTCATCTTCTACTTGAAAGCTGCGCCGAGCTAAGCGATGCGATGTGACGCCGCCACCTACGGGCGATTTGGCAGTCACCGCAGTGCTTTACAAAGCTGAATTTGACAAACAAGCTGGCCGGGACCCTGGCGGACTCGTTTAACATGCTTGCCAGGGGCCGTAAAGGCACGGTACAAAGTTCCACGGCGGCTAATTTGGTGGAAGCTGAAAAGGCGAGCGCTCTTTCTTTCTGTGTCTGGATTTCCAACTGTATTGCCTAAGAAAAACGTGGAAAAGCGCGGCTAGCGTTGGTGTCGAATGTGTGTTTTGCCGACTCACGCTTCCTCTCTCCAGCAGCAGCTGACACTTGCTGAGGCAGTCCGGAGCGTCGGTGAACTCCACCAAGGCTTTCTCGGCTTGGTGGCGCACGGCCGTGTCGGCCGTCTCATACAGCTGCTTGCACAGGATCTCCAGCTGGGCGAGGCCCTGCGGCGACACGGCGGGCGCTTATCAGCGGCGAACACGCTCGCCAACGTTTCTCTTATTTCAGCCACTGCGAGATTTGAGTGGCTTTCTGAGCTAGCTCTTCTGGGGGCGGGAGGCACCTGTACAAAGGCTGGAATGCAAACCAACTCTGCTCCGCTATTCTCATTTAGCCACGTGCACCCGGAACCCTCGTTTGGAAGAATCGGACAGAGGTGAAGGATTTTAGGCCACAAATGCCAGCGGTTGGACTCGTCCAGAAATCAACCCGATCCAAGAGGAAATTTGTCTATACAACTTTGACTCTTTGGTAGAAAAAATGCTCGGACGTTACTTAGGAGTTGCGACCGAACGCGACGTTTAAAGAGGCCGCTTCTAAAGTTTTCTATGATGGGGTCCTCCTCCGGCCACCTCAATGGGAAGCGAGCAAATTGTCGGATTAACCGAAAACAAGAATAATAATAATAATAATTCGATCCACCGCCACAAATCCAGGTTTGGCAGAACCACAGAAAAATCTCTTCTAAATTGAACATTTCAAAAACAACCTTAGTGAAAAGAAAAAAAAAAAAATTGGGGATCTTAAGCCCCAAAAATGAGATAATTTCATTTGGTGGTGGGGTGGAAAGAAAATGGCCGCCGCTTTTCTGGATTCAGCAACATACCTAATTTATACATTTTGTGACTTTTTTTTTTTTTTAGTAGCACGTTGCGAGATATTTCTGATTCAAAGGGGGCGACTTGTCCCGGTAAAGGTTGGGAAACAAAGTTTCAGTCAATCGTCAGCCGAAACTCCATCAAGCTGGCTCGTCCGTTGTTTGAAGTCCACAATAACAACCACTCGGCATGAGCATAAAGGCTAACGCAAAACGACAGGTGTGCATCAGCGATCCAGATCAAGTTTGATCGAGGGCGGCATATGAAAATAATAACAAGAATAATGATGAAGACTCGAGCAACGTGCGTGTCGGGTGGCGGCTAAAGTTCATTGCGAGCAAGGCGACTGACTGTTCGGGAGGCTTGAAATGGACTTGGCCGAATTCGAAGCGAATGAAAAGCCGAGCGTGAGACTTTCCATCGGACTGAATCGAGCGTCCGCTAGCGCGAGTAGCTGCGCTTAGCTTAGCTTAGCTTAGCCAGCCGGCAGGCTAAGTCAACAACACGGCGCTGCTTGGTAACGGACATAAACAAGACGGCAGCAAAACGGAGCTTTTACACTCATTTGCAGCCCCCGCACGCCCGACTTTTTGCCCATTTACTGCCCAAAAGCAGCGAAGCGACTCGTTGCCAATCGGGCGGGAGAAGTGGCTGTCGCGGCTTATGCTAACGTTAGCACGGCTAGCTCGCAATTTCCAGAATGTCCCACGAGAAGAGGCAAAAAGTGCCTCCAAATGTGTCGTTAGTCGGCGTCCGCGTCCGCGTCACGCCCGCCAGCGAACGGGGAGCGCCGCTCGAGCGCTTGCTGAACCGACCGCCCGTTCATTTGGTTCTCCGGCACTCGGCGTCCCACAAGATCGCGCTCGCCCCACGCACCAGAGTCCCCTTTCCGACTCCCACGCCGCAGCGGGTCGACCTCGGCCGGGTCGCCGGGCGTCAAATCCCCGCGCGGCTAAAGCCCCACCGAGCTAACAGCTTGACAGCAGGCCACGCAGCGGCATTATCGGCGGCGGCGTTCTTCGCTCCTCCAAGCGGGCCCGGCCGCTTCCGTCGGCGACCGCGGAGCTCCGCGCCGGGGCCGGCGGAGCTCGCGTAGCGCCTTCGTCGCGACGGTTGAAAACACGCCAAGCCCCCGCTTACCTGCACATGATCCGCCATTTTTCTCCATTTCATGCGCCTCTCACTCCGTTTATGGCGATACAAGCGCGCGACAGCGCCCCCGGCGGCGGCCCAAAGGCAAGCGGGGAAAAGCAAGTCTGCACAGTAACACGAGAGGGCGCCATGATGTTGCCACCAGGCCTGACTGGTTTCGACGCGAGATTATCCTCATAGCGGGTTAGTGAACGACAAAAGAACAGGCCGCCCCGATTATGATTAAAACCGCCTTCGGTTCGTTTCCCATCGACCCCTCGTCCGAAGCGCTTCTCCCCCCGCGACTCCAATACAGCCGTGCTGGGGCCGATCCCAGCTGACTTTTGAGCGAGAGAGGCGGACTGCGCCGCGAACCGCTCGAACACAGGGGAAGTAAATCTGGGTTGCGGTTCAAGTCACAACCCGGAGCTGAAGGCACGACAGACTAGAGATGACCGCGGAACTCAGGAGGCGTCCGTCGCCGGAGCCGCTCGCTCTATCTACCCTTTATGACAAAGTCAGCGTTCGAATCATAATCATATTTGCGCATGCAGGCTGTAGCGCTCCTTCTTGAGAAGCCTCTGTGTTGCATCTGCTCCAATTTGATTGGTCAAGATTTCAAAATTGTTGCAGGAATCTCAGATCCAGCACCGGGTAGGGAGCCAACCGAGACCAAATTGACATCGGCCCCGCCCGGGTCTCGGGACCATCTCCGGAGTCCATTCCAAGTGGCCTCGTCGGTCTCCTTCGTGTCCTTTTCCTCTGAAACTTTCTCGAAGAGCGCGGTTGGATGACATCTCTCCCGGATGAGGTCGCCTGAAGGAGGTGCGGCTGGCTGGGCAACAACCCAGATGAGATGATGATGATCGAGCACGTCATCTAACACAGGACATCCCGAAAAAATAGCAATCAAAGAATGCAGACAAAATAAATGCTAAGTAAAAAGATTGCGAGGACCGAGGTTCGAATCCCGGCCCCGCCTGTGTAGACTTTGCACGTTCCCCCAGTGCCTGCAAGCGTGGCTTTTCTCCGGGTGGGCACTCCGGTCCAAAAAAAAAAAAACAACCAGGCATTCATTGGAGACTCTAAATTGCCCCGAGGTGTGATTGGGAGTGACTCGTCTGTCTCCACGTGCCCTGCGATTGGCTGGCGACCAGTCGAGGGTGTGCCAGATGACAGCTAGGATTGGCTCCAGCACTCCCCACGACCCTTGTGAGGATAAATGGCTCAGAAAATGGATGTATGGATTATCGTAAGAACAAATACCAAGTTACGTCGCAGTTTACTGAAACAACACAGTTGACGTTAGCATGTTGTGGTGGGCCTGGACAACACGGCTGATTGACGTTCATTCAGACACCCATTTCAGGACACAAGCGATCTTTAATAACTTGAAAGAGTTAGCTAGCCAGCAAACCGTTAAGCCTTGAGCCTCGGCAGGTCGCTTATTTCCTCTGCTCAATTCTGCGAGCGAGCCACGCGGTGCTAAATGAAAAATTTCAGAGTTGTCCATCATACGAAGACCAACAAAAAAAAATGTCACGTGAAATTTCAACACCACCCCTGGTCATCACCATTTTGCTGATTGGCCCAACGGGGGATGTAGCGAGGGAGGACGGCCGAGGGGCGCGGCCCCGACTGGGGTCGACCCGCCCGGTTGGCGGCGCGGGGCGACGCCTGCCCGTAGAGGCGGGCAGGGGGCCGTGCGGGGGGTGAGAGAAGGCCGCCCAAAAGCGGGGGCTGGTAACGCTGGGGGCGGATGTGTGGGGGTTGGTAACGCTGGGGGTGGTTTTGATGGGGGCGGATGCGCGGGGGTTGGTAACGCAGTGGCTGCTGACACCGGGGGCGGATACGCGGGGGGCCGTCACGTCGGGGCCATTCGGGTGGCCGGCGACTTTCGGCTCCTGGCGGGAAAAATCTGCGAGGGAAAAACAACGTGGGTGAAGGTGAGACACGACGTCGTCAAACGCCCCCAAGATGGCGTCCGTACCTGCGGCCGTCGTCGGAGCCGCTCTGACTCCGCCGACCGTTGGCGTTTTGCGGGCCGTCTCGTCCTCGCGACGACGGCGACGGACACTCCCTGTCCATGCCCTTGTTGCTAGGGAGACGGAAGCAGGGAAGCGCACGTTCACGCACACACAAAATATACGCAGACTCACGTAATCTTTGCAAAGACGCGCGAGGCGTTACCTTCTTCTGCGTCCGCCGCGAAGGTCGTCGATGTAGTTGCTCCTCTCCATGTCGTGACCGCGACACGAGTTGAACACTGAAAACGCGCACGCGCCGTTTCCCCGCAACGTCAACGAACGGATTTCTATTCATAATGCTTTTTCCGATACAATTGCACACAGATACTTTCTTGAGTAGCCACAGCCGCCCTCCAGGGGGCGGTGTGACGGAAGCGTGGCCGCCGTCGTGCTCCTTGGGCGCCCCCCCCCCCCACATTCGTTCGTTCGTTCGTTGGACCCTCAGAGCCGCACCCACTTTCTTTTCCTACGATATTCCTCCGATCCGCCGCCGTGGCAACTTGCAGACTTTTTGCGTGAGCTAAAGGACATCAATCGCTACTCGGAAATGACGCGCGCAGCCGATTGACTTGTAACGAAACGGATGTCAGACGGCGACTCGATTCCACGTCCCCGCCCGCGACGTCGTCAGACAAAAGTCGGCAAACGGCGGCCGCGTCTTGAGCAAAAAACCAGATGATGGGAAACGCGCGGTCGGCCGCATTTTCTCCACAATAGCCGAGACGCGGCCCGCTGAATTTCCTTTTGCGTGACCTTTTTCTCAAGTCGGCCGTTTCGCACATTCACTGGCAAATTGTCTTTAGCGCGTCCCAAATGAAGTAAGTGGCACGATGCCAATGAATCTATGGCATTTTCCCCCCTCTCGCGCGACGGCCACTCGACATTCTTTCCGTGCTGGAAAAACAACAACCGCATGAGTTCGACTCCCGCCACGCGAACCTCCCATTTTGCTTCGAATGCAATCAAAGTCGCCCCGAATGTTCCCCTTTCTTTTTTTATCTGGCCTCCCGATTCCCACCCGAGACGCCGGGAAAGGTCACCCGCTTTCCGGAGCGCAGGTCTCGATTTCACACCCGCCGGGCTAAAAACGTAGCGACTGGATTCCCGGCTCGCCAATCGGGCCTAATTCGTTCCGCCACTCACGTTGGATGGCCTCGTCGGGATCCATCCCGTCCACGTCGATCAGGTACCTGCCACCAAGAGACGGAGGTTAAGTGCGGGCGGGGCGGGCTGTGCCGGGCCCGAGCGTGACGGCCACCCACCTGCAGATCATGTAGCCCGTCCGGTTGAGTCCGTGCGTGCAGTGGACGCCGATCAGCTTGTCTGCAAGGCAAACGGCAAATCTCCATTTTTTTTTTTTTTTTTTAGCTGGCGATTTTGGGGCTCCAGATTGACTTTTGACCCCCGGACTCCAGAGCAATCCCGCGTACTGCCGAGCACTGCTACTCAAGTTACTTGGGCCACTTTTTTTCCCGGAACATTCGAGTTCCTAAAAGGTTCTAAGCGGCGAGGCTACGGAAGCACTGTTGGTCGGTTCTGCGGGGGTCCCATTTGTTCCCGCGCGACCTCCGCACGTTTGCCTCCTCGTCTGCTTTGTCCACATTTGTGCCTTGCGACCTACCGGAAGCACTTTGAACGAGCTTTCGAAATGAAAGCCGACTCACGGCGGACCGACAAAGCTCGTATCTTGTTGGCCCTTCTGAGGCGTTTGGCATTCCGTGTTTCAAATATCCGCCGAGCGCGCTCACCGTTGTCGGCGTTCTCTCGCAGGAATCGGCGGACGGCTCGCTTGAAGGCAAAGATGGCGTTGTCGGCGGGCACCACGTGACCCTTGGTCAAGACCTTCACGTGGCCCAGCGACGCCGGAAGGTCCTGTTTCGTCCGGGTGGCAAAATTAGGACAAAATTGAAGGTTAACGAACATTTACCAGTTTCGGTGGAAACTGAATGAGGGAGCTACTTCCAAGGGAAATTTGCTTCTTCATAAGCTTTGAAAATTTCCCCCGCTAAACTTTGAATGAATGAGCGGGATTCATTTTGTCAGCATCATAAATCAGACGTCAATCAACAACAACAACACATTTGTGACATTTTCATTGATAAGTACTGCAGGTCACTATAAACTTATTTTACTGGCGAGCACACAAGCCCAAACCGTCCGCTGAAATGACTGCAGGGAATAATAAATGTTTCATCTTTTATGGGATTATTGGTGGCTTGGTAAACTTTTGAAGGTGCACGATTGAGCACCACCATTATTGGAGTCGCGTTTCTTGCGTGCCGAGTTATTGAAAAAGACTTGACGTGTTTTGTTCTGAAACTAATTTCATCTCCAAAAGGGTGACCGACCGAAGCCAACCTGCCAAGGTTTTCCAGGAGAAGGGGCAAAATCACGTCATCGCTTCTCGACGGGACATTTTCTGAGCCTTTCCTAGTCCAAACGAGCGAGCGGTATACCTGCGGCCGGTAGTAGCGGGTGGTGAAGGTCAGGTCCACGACGAGACCCAGCTCCTGGCCGTCTCGCCGGATGGCATCCAGCAGTTCCCACGGTCCGAACGCCTCGGAGGGCGTCAGCTGCCGGTTGAGAGACTGACCGAGACGGCGGGTTAGGCGGGCGCCGGCGTTTCCCAGCGTCCGCCGATCCGGGCGCTCACCTGATTGAGGGGAACCTTGAAGGCCACAAAACGGGTCCCGCGGAGTCGCTTGCCTACCGCTCGGTAATCCAGCCACCTGAACACACGCACGCCCAGCTAAAGAGTCAGCAAAGCAAACGAGCGCTCTTCAGCGGAATTCAAGTGGCTCAAATTGGCCCCCAAATGACTTCAACATGATTGCAAGATCTTGAAATCATTCGTGCTTGTTGAAATGTTCCGCGAGCGTTTTCCCGAATCAGAAACGCCGGATGACCGGCCGGGTCCGTTCGCTCCTCGAGGCCCGCGCCGCCGCCTTCGGGTCAGGTGACGGCAAAAAAGGAGTACGAGAGGAGGACAGAGCCCAATCTTGGCAGAAACAGAGCTCAGGAAAACGGAGTGCGTGCGGAGAGACTTTGCGCATTCAGCTTCCCGGGCCCGAGTCCTGATCTCTGAGGAACTTTCCTGGACAGCTCATCAAGTAGCTTCGATCGCAGTACGTGTACGTCCCCTCTTAACCGCTCCAAATGAAGAAGACACAACTGTGGAATAGTTTCCTGTTAATTCAATGTCTACTGTTCTTCGTTCTTGTTAGTTTGTTCCTTCTCCGTCAATGTCGTACCAGGGTGGGAGGGAACGACTTGTGTCGACGACGAAAAAAAAAAAAAAAAAAATCTGATTCTGATTTGAAAATACTTATTATTGCTAAGAAATTGTCTTACCAATCGTATACAAAAAATCTTTTGATGATGTAGACGAGTACGGAAGTATGTGATATTTCGTGTCATAACGTGGTTCATTTCACGTTATAAAATGAAATACATCCCCTTATAACGTGATAGCGACCTTCCGTAGAAGAAAAAAACAATCGTATATGTCAAGAAAAACAACGATATTTTTCTACAATATTGTGAAATTGATGCATTTACGGTGATCGGTTAAAATCCAAACTTTAGCTCCACTTATTTACTGTACGTCCAAGTTTTGTTACCTGTCTGGAATCCCGTTTTTCCGGCCGTGACGAGACATGTCCCAACAAATTGTTTTCTTCTTCTTTGACGTAAGTTAAATCCAAATAAAAGCATTAAAAACCAACTTTGGAATTCATAAAAGATTTCGTGTTGCTGATAAATCGCGCAGCCTCCGCCACATTTTCATTTCACCTCACACGGCGGAGCGTCGCGTGTCGATAACGTCATCAGACCGTCCGGACCGAGCTGCGTCCAGGGACCGAAACGAGGCTTGGGAATTGTGACTTTTTCGTCGAATGATATGGCGATCGTCCTTGCGTTTTTCTAGTTATTAGGATTGCTTCCTGTTGACTCTGAGGGTCGAAGTCTTTGTGGTTGAATTATCGACTCGTCAGCAGATAGACGGGTTTGCACTCAATTGAACTGAAGACACTTATTGCCAAGCGGTGAACGTGAACGCGGCATTGCACAGGAAGTCACGTGTTTGCACTCCCCGAGAAACTTCTCCGGATTATTGTCTGAAAATATTTTATTAGTGGATAGAGACGGGTCCCGACAGCAAATAATTGAAAAAAAATATATACAGTATCTTAAAACTGTATATCTATATACGGGTCGATAAATATATAGATACAGTATTTTTAACATTAAATTCTTAACTAAGTCGGGAAACACCGCCAGTATCGTATTCGGGGATGGCCAATAAAAAAAACAAAGAGAAAAGTGTAAAATTCAGGACATCGATGAATCCAATGTGGTGGGGTCGGTCTACTTTACTGATTTGGGGGGGTCACAACAACAATGGCTGACAGAAAAGTTTGATTCCAGTCAAGGTGAAACGATGTAGCTAGACGTGTACCCAACGGAAAAAAAAAAACAAGTGGAGCATCTTGTGCAAGAATGATGGGAGGTCTAGCCAGGAGCCTTGAGGAACTCCCTGGACCCTCAGGCCACTCCATCAGCATGTCAGGACCCTTTTTCGCAACTTGCATGACGTCACTACCCGTTTTTAGATTTGAATCCATTTTCCACGTGAGGTTCGGATATTTGTTGTCGTTCTCCTGGCACCAAAGCCAATTTAGTGACACGCAAGCGTTGTGTCCACCAAGCATCGACAAAAAAAAAAGGAAAATCGGATATTCCTCGACAGATAATATAAAAATAAATGCTTCATCTTGGGAAGGAACAAAAATATCCCTTTAAGACGCTTCAATAGAAAAAGCAGCTTTTAACTCATTGAAATATTCATCGCTGGAGCTCACAAAGCTTTGACGTGTCGACCTCGGGCCAAAAGTTGCCAACGTGCGGCAAAAGGGCTGCTTTTGCTCGATGTTTACATACAGCTCTGTTAAATTGGTGACACTTATCCCAAATACTTTGTCTCCATTTTAATGAATCCGAATCCCAATAATCCGTCCTAAAAAAAAAACAACATAAAGTTCAGACAAACATGCAGAATAACAATTCAATAGAAACGGTTTGTGCATCAAGATCGATTCACTCCGACTCCTTCTGGTGGGAGTTTAGCCGATGAATGCCGTGCGCGTCTCGGCGACGTGACGGGTAACCAAGGTGACAGCCGACAGGCCGGCGTCGTTCTTGCGCGCTCTGGCGAAGGGGAAGACGTCACGGGTCATGCGGCTCAGGAGGCACGGCATCTCTTTCTTGCCCTCCAAGTCGCGACCTTTGGCCCGGAAGGTGAAGGCCACGCGGTGCGACAGGCGGGTCATCAGGCGCGTCAGCTCCGTGTCCGCGTGCTCCTCTTCCTCCAGCAGGGAGCAGAAGGTCTGCAGGAACACGGAACCCTTGCGGTGCATGAACGCCACGTAGCCTAAAATCAAAATACCGGGTCAAGATGTCAGGGAAACCAAGACCGAGACGAGAAAACAGCGCGAAGCCGCTTTTCCCAAGATGGCTGTCACATTGGAGTTAGCGAGGCCGAGGACGAGGCGCTCAAAGCTAGCGGAAAACTCCAGTCCACCTGCTGGCTGTCTTTTCAGCTTTTCAAAAAGGGAGAAGGCGCTTTCGAAACAGCCCCGTTGCAGATTCCACGGACGTGGTCGGAAGCCGTGAGGGCAACAGAAGCGAAAAAGGAAGAAACGAAGCCGAGTTCACGTACCTGCGACGGTGGCGTACATGACGGCCGCGTTGACGGGGACGGACACGTCGTGAGCGACCCCGCCTCGGCCCCGCTCGCCGCACGAATCCACGGTGACGCCTTCGTCCGTGGCGTCGCCCCGACACGCCTGAGGGAGACCGCGCCTTCGTTAGCTGGGGGGGGGGGGGGGACACCACGCGGCCGGCGTCTCACCTGGACGATGAACACTTTGGCCACGCGCTCCACGTCGGCGCGGTCGAAGAAGCCGAAGATCCGCGACAGCCGCACCGGCTCCCCGTCGGCCCCAAGCACGCAGCCGTCGTCACCGTGAGACGACAGCACGGCCAGGAAACACTCGGACGGCGGGCGGCGGCTCTCTGCGCGCGCGTTTCGCGTTAGGTTGCGGCTAGCGAGTCACGCGGCACTGACAAAGGTCAACCAGTAAGCGCTGATAAGAAGTCGACTTCTCTTTTGGTCAACTTCCGACGTTTACCGCCGTTTATCGTTTTACTGCGACGTCGTCTAGCTTGTGCAATCAAATGCATTTTCGGTCACTTCTGTAATGTAATATACATCTGCGATTCCGATGACGTAATGGACAATACTATCGGGTAATGTCATACTTTATGTTTCCTATAACGGTGTGCCAAGTGTAACTATAGATTAGTACACTGCACGTAGTACGACGCGCTACCGCGTACAGTACTATAACGGCTAACGCCGCGTCGGGGTGCGGACCTTTTCGGAAGAGCCGGTAGATCTCGCGGCTGTCGAGGTCCTGGTAGATGTCCACCCGGAAGTCGAGTTTGCTGAGGACTCGGTGAAGTCTCCTGGTGTCCTCCTTAGCTCCGTGCCGAGCCCCCAGCGGCACACCCGGCTCAAAGTTGGCCACGGACACCAGCACCGCCCGCTTGGCGACCTCCTGCATGTTGTCCCGGAAAATGTACGTGCGGAGGTTCCGCTCCGTTATAAGGATGACTCGGGCCGCGCACCCGGATGACCAAATATGGGCGCTTCCTTCTGCGGCGTGACACAACTCGGGAAAAGTCAACGCGATAAACGCGCACCCGCAATCTCGTGCGGGATGTGAACAATTTTTCACAACGATGGCTCAGACGCACGCGCTCATAAACACGTACTGCGTGTGTGCCAACCTCATGCGCACGGACTGTCACACCAACCCACGAGCGACGGCACGCCTCCGATGACGTCGTCGAGGGTTTGCGCATCGATGAAGCGACACGTGCTGAAGTGGTGAAGATTTATTAGAGTTTACAAAAGCAGTTTTGTGAGTGAAAACACAAAAATTAAAACACGCCTGACGACAAAGTCAAATATTGACCACAAACTTGTCGTTTTCGCACTACAAGAAACAGGATTTAAAAAACGTTTTTTTTTTTTTTTTTTTGGCCGGTCGGTGACCGATCGGCTCACGCGTGAGAGGACGAGGGCGGGGCCGGGGAGGCGACGGGCGGCCGCGGGGGCTTCGCGGCGAGGGCCGGCGGCCCGTCGGCGCACGGGGACGCGCGTCCTCCGCACGAGGCCGACCGCGTGTGTTCGGTGCTCGTGGGCGCCGGGGCGGCGGGCGACGCCAGCGCGGCGGTGGGCGTGGCCGGCGAGCCCACGGAGGAGGCGGGGCTGGCCTGGGACAAGTGGCTGTGCGTGAGATGGGAGACCGCGCCCGGGCGCGTGTGCACGAGGGGGCGCCCGGGCCGCTTGGGCTCCGGCGACCAATCGTCTGCGTTGGCTGGGAAAAAAAAGAACGTCATGTACCTTTGTCGTCACACGTTGCCCCGACAACGGAGGCGCCTCACCGTGCGGCTGCGCTTCGCACTTGCTCTTCTTCCTCTTCTTCTTTTTGCCCTGCGCAATCGTCACGCTCGATGAAATCGACGCGAGCGAGCGTCGAAGATGCGCGGCGTCGCAGGCGTACTCACGTAGTTGTCTCTGGCCGACCATCCGGGGTAAAGTTGAGAGTGGAGCAGGCGCTCCTTCCGGGCCAGCTCGTAATATTTGGCCTGCTCGTCCTTGCTCAGGGAATGCCACTGGACACACGGGACACACACGGGGGTCAAAGCGGGACTCCAATTCGGGGAGTCCCGCCACTCCTAAAAAAAGATGGCGGACGACGGCACGAAGCCGAGCGGACGCGTCGGATCGGCGGGAGATGGCCAGACTGAGTAGCGAGGCGTATCAACGGGCGTGACGCGGACTTACAAATTTGCTGTCAAATATTGTCGGCCTCATTCCCAATGTTTCTTTTTGGTCAGACTGAAATATTCCCCACCTTCCAATCAATTTCAATATTCAAAGACAAAAACAAAACGCAGTTTGAAAACGTTTTCTATTATTAAGGAGGACCAAAGCAAAATTCCAAACCTCCAGCGAGTGCCCCGCCCCACCACAGAAGGAACTGGTGAATTCCTCTGGCTGGTCAGAGGGCAAAAGAGACGTTTTGATCGCAAAGAGCCTCAACCGCCGAGACCCGAAGTCATTCAGGAACCCGAAGCCATTTTGAAATGAGCCGACCCGACAGGAAAACCTTTGCTCAGCCTTTCGCGGTTGCCCCTTTTCTACTCAATCCCCACTTGGGGCGTTTCCGGATCGTTCCGTCTTCTGTCAACCCTCTGCCGGATTTTTTGGAACACGTTCCAAGCGTCCATTTTTATCTTCTTATTGTCTAGGATTACGTTGTATTGCTTATCTTTTGTTTTAGATTGTGTTTATTCAAATACACGGGAGAAGGTTATTGATGGGTTGGCTCCAAAAGCCACATCAGATCATAAATCATTTACAGGATTTATTGGTCGGCATCCGCATTCCGCGATCAGGAGGAAAAGGATTTGGCGTCCATCAAACGCAAAATATCAAGCCGAGCGCTGTGATACGGGGGCAGAAGGAGAAACGTCCAAAATGATTTGGGGGGGGGCCATCAATCACAGTTAGGTGACACATTTTTTTCTGCCACGCACTGACCCGCTGTCCCAGGATCTGGTTGATGGTGGCGCTCTCCTTGACTTGGCACTGCGCAACCACTTTTGGTCTCTCGTCCCTCATGAACAACATGAAGGCGTTGAGCGGTTTCTTGATGTGACCTTTGACCTTCCGGTCGACGGCCCGCGCGCCCGGCGGCGGCGACTTCCTGTGTAGGGAGACGGTCTGGTGAGTCGAGATCCGAAAACCGACACGATGCATTTGAGGTGCAGACGTGATTTGTGTCCACTTGGGGTCGCCACGCCCACGTTCTCCACTGATGTGGATGCGTCTGATGTGGGCCAGTCAGCCAGCCAATCAGAGGGGAAACCTGTCTGGCTGCTAAATGGACGCCGGTTTTACATCTAAAGTAAGTGTTGAACGTTGATTTTGATCCATCTTGAAAGAAGAGCGGCCGCTCGCTCGCCCGCAATTTTCCATCATCGCCGCCACTTAAACCAGCTGCCAAAGTGCACAACATTAAAGTACTTTCGGGGTGCGGACGCCAGTTCTCTTTTTGGAGTGTCGCAAAATCCTGCCAAACGGATAATCTTCCGCACCGTAACATTTCATATGCGTCGCGGTATAATCGAAAATACGGCGAGGGACTTTCAAAGGATGAGTTTGTATTTCCCGGCGTCCAATTAAAAGCAAACGCATACGTGCCAATGAGAGCCTTTCAGTTTGTTGACGTTCATTTACGGGGCACGTCTGCCGCGCCGACCCGCTCCAGGTGGATCGCGGGTACGTCCGGAGACCCATTCTAAGCGCGCCGTCTACAATCGGGACCGTCCGTCGGGAAACTCGATTCAAAGAAAGGGAGCGCCCAAGGTGGACATTTTGACGATCGCGGGACCGAGCCTTACCTCGGCGATCCCGCCTCTCGGGGCTCTCGGGGTTCTCGTTTGACGGCCGCCGAGACGGAAGCCGACGGCGAGGGGAAGAAGCCGCTCGACACCAGGCTGACGTCACAAATGGGAAGCACGCCCCAAACGTCACAATCTAATCAATTGATCAAATCAATAAATCGCCCCGCCCTCAAAAGGTCGCCACGTCGACCGACGCATCCCATTGGTCGATCCAACCCTGAGAGCTCGCCCCCTGATGTCACTCACCCCGACGCGGAGGCGTTGATGGCGAGGGCGGCGGACGAGAAGCCTCCCGTCATCGGGTAGGTCGGCTGACCCTGCCTGCGCGCGCACGCACGCACGCACGCACACGCACGCACGCACGCACGCACGCACGCACGCACGCACACACACACACACACACACACACACACACACACACACACACACACCGGTTTTCTCACAGGCCGACGGTCCTTCTGACAAAAACAGCCGCACGTTGTACTCACAGCCAATCAAACGCGTGCGGCATCTGAGCCCCGCCCCCGGGCGAGACGGGATAGCGTGCGACGTGCGGCGGGCGGGACGAGCCTGCCAGAGCGCATGTGACAATTTCATTTTCCGAGCGCCCGCGGGGTCACCGCCGCGTCTCACCTGCGTCGGGCGAGAGGCCGGGCGACGCCTTCTGGGGCGGGAGGAAACCTTCGGGGCGGCGGGTCAGCAGCGGGTGGAGACGACCCGCGCGTGCGTGCACGCCGCTAGACTGCGCGCGCACACGGCAAGCGAGGTGAGCGGCCGCAACGGTGTCACGTGACCAGCGGGCGTGATCGTGTTATCGTACCAGGTGAGCGGGCGTGGCGTCTCTCACGGCGGCTCTTCCCGGAATGTCAAGCAGGGGCCACTGGAGAGGAAAATACTACACGTACACGACACACGCACGCACGCACGCACAAGCAAAGCAAAGCAAAGCATTTTTGTCACGACTGCGGTTCAGTTCTCGAAAAGCACAACAGCGCCACCTTTTGGTCACTTTAACGCAATTCAACTGTTAAAAAAAAAAACCTCATACAAGGCCCTCATCCTGTTTTGCACATCAACCAAGCACAAAGTTTTCAAATCCAACTATTCGTGCTCTTAGCCGCTTATCCTCACAAGGGTCGGAGGAGTGGCGGAGCCTAGCCCAGCTGTCGCCAAGCAGCAGACGGGGTACACCCTGAACCGGTCGCCAGCCAATCGCGAGCACCTTAAGAGTCTCCAATCAACGACAGTTTTTAGGATGTGGGAGGAAAGCAGAGAAAAGCCACGAAGGCGCGCGGGGGGGGGGGGTTCCCAATCCCGGCCCACGGAACGCTTTACAGCCGTTCTTCTCTCCTCGCGTCGCCTCTTCTTAGCTAAGCCTTTTCCCTGTACGACTTCCTGTAATTTGGGGCTCTTCTCCCCGTTATACCAAATATGAACGCCCACGACAACATAAATGTCATAAATATATTGTTTGGCACCACGGGTATCATACACCAGAAAATACGAGGTCGGGTCTCCTTACCGCACGTGCCGCCGCCAGTCCTCCGCCGGCGAGATAGGACGCGCGCAGGTCTGGAATCAGGAAGAAGGGGTAGCCCAAGTAGGGCGAGGGCGCCAAGAGACCGCCGGCAGTCCGCTGCCTCCTCAGCGCTGTCGGGGCACAAAGGTCAAAGGCACGTCAGCAGGGGGACGACCTCGGCCGGCTTCTTGCTGCGCGTATCGCGTGGATGGACCCCGCCGAAAGTCCGAGCGAGTGCTGTGCCTGAGGAACTGGTCTTATTTAGCGCTCTCTCTAAGCTCCGCTGAGCCACTGCCGTGTTTGTTCGTTTGAGCATCGATCATTGACGCGCCTGTCAATCGATGATCAACATATTTGTACACATAGTCGCCAGTTCATTGTTGCCCTTGTAAATGGATTCTAAAAATCAGTCTCAGTCCCTTTGATCTCAATTATTCGCTGTTGCACGTCTGCTGTGTAGCACAAAAAGTGTCCGATGATGACCTCTCAACTTGTTTCCAAACGCTGAATTGGGTTCGCGGCCTTCGTCGCCATGGTGACGTGGCCTCCTTCAACAACAACAACCACAACAAGGCGTCATGATGCATTCACCGACTCGAGCGGTACCTTCTCCTGCCAGCCGGTTGTACCTGGCCCGGCCGGGCGCGTCCCGTTCGGTTCCGCCTCGCCTGCTCGCCGCCTGCACAGACACGCGAGCGGGTCAAGAAGACGCGCCGAAGTCCAAGCAAATGAAAAGTAGGACCGGTTCGCCGACCTCGGAAGCCGACGCGTCGGTGGACTCGCTCTCGTTGACCAGGGACGACTTGACGTCGTCCAGGTCCGTCCCGGCGGCGGTTCCGCTTCTTTTGTCGTCGCGCTCGCCTTCATCGCGGAACCGGATCAGCTCGTCGCTGGCGCCCAAGTCGCCGTCGTCCCCCAGCTGTGGCATGCTAGCCAGTTAGCCGCCTTGCTCCCCCCCCCCCGATCAGTAAACTCGAGCTTTCTTCTTTTCGTCTCCGGGGAACGACGACGACGACGCCGCCGGCGGCGGCGGCGGCATCGGGCGCCCTCTTCGCTCGCTCGCCGAACGGACGCAACAAAAAGTGCCTTTGAAAGAGTTTGTGGAGGCGGGCCGCAGCTAGCCGTTAGCTGCCCGCCTCGCCTGGTAGCGCAGCGGCGTCCACTGGCGCGGTGAGCTTCGACAATCCAAAAGACTTCCGTCAAAGAGCGAACGTGCAACAGCGTCGACGAGGAGAAAAGTTGCCTCGCGTCCGCTTCAGGTTCCTCGCGAGGAAGCAAAGTGCAACTTTTCCTTCATTGTTCACGTCATCCGGCGCAGACTGCCAGCGAGCGAACCAGGGAGCGCGCGCACGTGCCCGCTGGCTGCGTTTGTGAGCGCGCACGCACGCGCGTCCGGCTTGAACTCAAAACAAGCGAGACAACGCTGACCCAGGATCGGCGTCCTACAACCCGTTTGGTTGCGAGAGGCCGCCGCGCTGGTCCCGGATCAGCACAGCGGGTCGGCTGATGGATGACCTTTCAACTCTCTGCCTACGTCATCACTCGCCACTTTTATTATGTTTCAGCACGAATTCGCGCATTACAGCTCAGTTTTGCCCTTTCACTCTTGACACCAGAGATGCAAACTGTCCAAATTTCAGCCTGCTGACAGTAAAACATGTTTGTTGTCCTGCTTGGGAGCGGACTGGCTTCAAATCGAGACATCGGCTGTTATTTTGAAAGAACAACGCTCAACGGAAGTGAATCTTCATCCTTTTGCTGCACTGTCAGTCTGAAGTTTTTCCAAGAGAGCAATGAAAAACAACAAAAAATAATACACGTGGTTTAATTTTGACACGTCGGAGTATTCCCGAATCAGCTTTATTGGCCAAGCGTGTCAAAACACACACACACAAGGAATTTTTCTCCGGCAGTCGCTGCTGCCGGGCCTCGGTGCGACATTTGGGTTTCTCGGAACTTTTCGGGAACGCGATTTCACAATTGACATCTGGTCGTTCATCCAACTTCAATGGACAAAAATTGGGATATTTGCACGGGTTTCTGGCGCTTTTTGACCTTCAAGTTGGGCAAATTCCAATTTCCGCCACTCAGCGTTGGAATATTTATTCTCCCGTGTGTGTTGTCCTCGTTGCACTTTGGTGTCAGAAGTGGTTGTGTGCATTCATCCAGTACAAGATTGTCAATTGGAATGGAGCAAAATCCGCCATTTTCTGGGCTTACCGATGACCCCAAAATCTTGGGGAAATGTGCAGCAGTATTTTACAGGTTTAAATTCATATTTTACAGTGACCACTAATGTAAGTGTTTTAACAGTGGATTGCGGGAGTGGGTCGGTCTCCCAGGTCGGAGGATCGGGGTTCGAACCCCACCCGTATGGAGTTGGCGTGTTCTCAGAGTGCCCGCGTGACGTTTTGTTCCCCGAAACACGCTTGCCGCGTGCCCGTCGCGCCCGTTTGGTTCTCCGTGCCCTGCGGTCGTCTGGCGACCGGTCGAGGGTGACGAAGACGGCTGGCGCGCTTTTGGCAGCGGCTGTTGTGAGCAGACCTACCCAGAATGCATTGCGACAAACTCGGCTCAACTCATTCTCCAGCAATATCATCGCAGACAATAATATTTGGAATCTTTTGAACAACTATTTCTACAATATATGTTTTGAGTACTCATCTTCTGAGCCTCTCACAGGGGTGCCCGAGCCCATCCCAGCTGTCACCGGGCATGAGGTGGGGTACACCCTGAATCGGTCGCCAGCCAATGGCAGGGCGCGTGTAGATCATCACCCACGGGGGCAATTTAGAGTCTCCGATCAACGGCTGTTTTTGGTCGCCGTGACAGCATCCTTACTTACGTCACAATATTGTACACGGCGAGCCGTTGGTACGCCGGAGAGGGAAGCTGCGTGCGAGCAGAAGAGCGGCGGCACCAGCAGACATGAAGCCGATTCGTCGGGCACGCCCGCCCCGAACGGGAGAATGCGGCCCGTCGGGTTCTCCGGAAACCGGTCGGACTGGACCGGCTTTTCTGTCGCGGACGGGAAGGGAGGCCGCCGCCTCATCTCCGTCTTGGTCGCGGCAGCGGCAACATGGCGGTCGACATGAGCAAAAACGGCGCAGAGCTGATGGCGGCCTACAGGGACGTGGTGGACGGACGCTCCGACACCAACTGGTCGGTCAAGTGGGGTAACTCCGACGACTATCCCACGTGCGCGCGACTATCGTGGATGTGTGCGCCTTTCAGGGTTTTGTTCACCTACGAGGGCAACAGCAACGTCATCCGTGTGGCGGGAAAAGGAGGTGAGCGCGGTCAAGGGACTGGTTGGGGGAGGTCAGGTGACCTTTGACCTCTGCGTGCGTAGGGGGCGGTCTGGAGGAGATGGCGGAAGAGCTGAACAGCGGCAAGGTGATGTACGGCTTCTGTCGGGTGCAGGAACCCAACTCGGGCCTGCCCAAATACGTGCTGGTCAACTGGGTAAGACGCGTTTGTGTTATTGGCGAGCGGGCGAGCGGGCGGCGGCGCTTTCGTGTGCGCCGGAGAAAAAAAAAAAATTATCGTCCGGTATTATTCAGCCGGCGTTGGCTTTTTTTTGCACGACGCGGCCGCCGCCGTTGCGTCAGTGTTGAGCTTGCTGGCGTGTTGATGTTGTGCGCGGCAGACAGGCGAAGGCGTGAAGGAAACCCACAAAGGACTCTGCGCTCATCACTTGAGTACGGTCGCCAACTTCCTGAAGGTGAGCGCCACTTCCTCTCGGCTCTTCCTCGCCTCCTTCACGGCACGCGCGTGGCTGCGTTCCGCAGGGCGCCCACGTGACCGTCAACGCTCGCGACGAGGACGACGTGGACCCCGACGTGGTTTTGTCCAAAGTCTCTAAAGCGTCGGGAGCCAACTCCATCCGGGCCGAGAGCGCGAGTCCACGGGCCGCGGACGTCCCGCGAGGTGCCGCGGTGAGGAGAACGCGCACCCCCCACCCCACCCTGCGGCTTTCTCAAGGTTGCGTCTCGCTTTCAGGCTTCGGTCTATCGCAAAACAAACGCCGCCGAGGAAATTCGACAAATCGACAAAGATTCTTTTTGGACCCGAGAACAGGTAAGCGCGATGCCAGCGTGCGCAAATACGCGACGACTTTTGGGCTTTCTTGTTCATCTCCGGCACATCCGTCTTCGTATGCTTTGGTTTGCTTGGATTTTTTGTTTTGGTCCAAATTTCATCCACCTGCTCAGTCAGTTTCTGTAAAAAAAAAAAAAGTGAGTAGGAATGCAAATTCATTTGTAACGCGCATTTCATACTCGATGCGCGTTACATGATCCAAAGCATTCAAATGAATAAAGAAAAACATTTGAAAAAGTACAATTAGAACATCTTATTGTGCAAAAACGTAGTGGAAAACGCACGAGAAAAAGACTTTGTAATGTGGGTTTGAAAAGACTCCCACTTGGGGCTGACGCCACTTCTGTTGGCAACTTCCATTTTTTTTTTTTTTTTTTTGGGGGGGGGGGCATAAGAGCTAAATGCTGCTTCGCCACGTTTGCTTTGGACTCTGCACTGCATTATATAAGAGCCAGTCAGTGGACCTTTTATTTCCTGGAATGGGAGAACGTTCAGCCTTTCCCTAAATTGCCTTCAAAATAAAAGCTCGAGACACGATGACGCTCTTTCTTGGGCTGATTCAACAGTTGTCGTCAATAAACCGGCACCAAATAGCTTGCGCGCCTCCGCTAACTGAGAAGGGACGCGGCGTGACGAAAAAGTCTTCAAAAATGACTCTGCTTTTATTTGTGAGGATGTCCCCCCCAATGATGGACAGAGGGTCTCCCGAACTGATGCTTCACGGCCTTTATTTATTAGTCTCCTTATATGTGAAGACGCTGTAAGGGCTCCAGAAATAAGCACAGAAAGACAATGAGCGACTCTTAAGAGCGTGCTTTTCCATTCCCGCATTTAGAACTTGCGTGCATTAACTCAGCTCATTTGCTCCACATTTCAACGTTGCCTTTCACCTTTCAGATGAAATCTACACATTGTAAATTTGTTGAAGCTCACGTGACCGCTGAGCCTTCCAAACTTTCCCAAAGTGCGCCATCGCCCTCAAGTGGGTGGGTTGAAAATCTCCTAAAGGCAAGCAAGGCTACATTGACATGGCCAAAATCCATCACAAACGTTGTTCCCTAGTCAAGCAGCGTCAAGCAGGTGCGAAAGGACCACGACACGATGCGCGACGAAACGAATCGCCGGATGTCGCAGTGTTGTTTGTACTTTGCGACAGTCGCTTCCGATTAACGGCAGCTCGTCTAAAGCTTCAAAATAACATTCTTGTACCATATCGCTGTTCACACGTACGAAGCAATTTCAAATTCAAATAAAAGTCCGTCATTTACAACTTGACCGAGTCTTGTCGAGCAGAATCAACGCCGTGAAGGTTTGAGGACGAACTAACCGTACCGGTGAAGACGTTTTCGTAGGTTTCCAATGACGCCGCCGCAGTCCTGAGACCAACCGAGAAAAAAAAAAAAAAAGTACTTAACCCGTGTTCTCTGACCTTGATGACACACAAGATGGCGTCGTCGGAAACCTCTCCATTCAAATATTGACGCGTCTTTGCCATTATCATCGCCGGAGCGAGACGGAAATGAGCCGACGCCGTTTGTTCAGAGGGAGGAGGAGGAGCGGCGCCGAGCGGAGGCCCGGAAGGCCGAGCTGCAGAGGCGGGCGGCCGAGAAAGAACGCGGCGACCTGGACCAGAAACACGCCGAGGCGCGCGAGAAGAGCGTACAGCAGAGGAACGTCGCCATCGAGCGCAACAGGTGACGTCGCGGCGGTCAAAGGTCGCAGCGTCGGGAAAATGACACTTTGTACCGTTTTTTCGTCAGAATTCTGCAGAAGCAAAGAGAAAAAGAAGAGCGAGAGAAAGAAGAACAGCGACGGGTGAGTCCACGTGAGTCCAGTCCGACGACTTCAAAACCACACGAGAATTGATTTGAGTGGCGTTTGCCTTCCAGAACGTGCGGGACGAAGCCGAGACGGGCCCGGGGGGCCTCACCCCGGCCGCCTCGGTGCAGGCCGCCAACGTGAGTGCAAGCGTGCCGATTAGCCACCGCACAGGTCTCGTACCCTCCAATTACTCAATGAAGATTTTGGGGGGGCGCCGCTACAGGAGGCCAAAGCGCTGATCGCGCAGCGCTCCTTCAACCCTCGCGACGTCTTCCGGACGACTTCGGAGTTCGGCGACCGAGGCGCCGCGCCCGCGGTCGGTAAGAGCCACCGTGGCATAAAGGCCTCACGCGTCCATACCGCTCTGCTGAGTCCCGTCTGTGCTCTTTCCTGTCTTGGGCGTTTTCACCCGCTACATGCAATATGGCGGACGCACAGCCGGTCGAGGCCTCGCCGCGTATGCCCGCTATAGGCCGTTTTCCACCACGTGACGACGTCCGGGCCACGCGGCCATCTTGAATGGGTTCACTCTACTGACGCCCGATGATTAGATGTTGTTTCAAGAAAGGGTTACGACAAGAAGTGCGCTGTGATCGACAACTTACCCTTGAGAAAATGTGCTCGCCAAATTTTGCATCTCAGTGTCTGGCTAGCGACTGCCCCCACACCCATTTCTACCGTATGTCTGTCTGTCTTGTGTGTGTTTGCGTCGATCCTTTAGGGAAGCCGCAAAGTCCATTTTTGTCCCAGCGAGCCTTTGACGGCCTTCGGCCTCCCTCTGAGCACAAAGTGTCTCCAGCCTCGGAGGTCGCGCCCGCCCCCCGGACCGAGACCGCGCCCGCTCGGGAACCCCTCCCGGCCTTCGACTTTCCCACCGTTCACCGACCGTCGGTCGGCCAAAGCGCGCCGTTCTCCCGGACCGCGACCTCCTCGCCTCCCGCCGTCACGACCTCAACCGACGTCTTCCTCTCACGGGCGGCGGCGACCGCCTCCTCGCCCGCCGGGGGGCGGGCCGCAGGTGCGTGGGTTACCGCTAACAGCTTAAGCCGACGTGTAACGTGTCGGGACGGGGCAAGACGAGGCCGGACCGAACCGGGGCGGGACGGGGAGGCGGCTCCCGACCGGGAAAACCCGAAGCGGGCAGCGAGACGCAAAAGGGAGCAAAGGACTTCACGGGACAGGCGGAATAAGGCCCGACGGGCCCGACAGCCCCCCCCCCCGAGTAAGACGCGGTTCTCTCCCCCGTACGCAGCGGAAGACGATTGGTCGGACGAGTTCGACGACGACCTGTACGAGGCGCCGCCCAGCGCTGCGCGTCTGAGGACGCTCACCGACGCCATGTTCCCTACGAGCGCGGAGGACGAGTACGCGGTGCCGCGGCCCGTGAGCGGGAGCGGCCTTTTTGACGCCGACACGGTCGGTCGCTACCCGCACGCAAAAGTTCCCGTGAAGAGTCGGCCGCCGTTTTCACACTCCATCACCACTTTGTAGGCTAAAGACGAGGACGGCGTCGCGGGCCAAAACGTCTGCGCCAGGGCCGTGTACGACTACCAGGCCGGTGTGTAACACTTTGCAACGCGCGCCCTCGAAGGGTTGTCACCCGTGGTCAGTTGTGGTCTTTCGTCCTCAGCCGACGACACGGAGATCACCTTTGACCCCGACGACATCATCACGGGAATCGAGATGGTGGACGAAGGCTGGTGGCGAGGTTACGGCCCCGACGGCCGCTACGGCATGTTCCCCGCCAATTATGTTGAACTCTTGTGACCCGGTTTTTTTTTTTTTTTTTTGGTTCTTTTTCTTCCCGGCGGTCGTGACGCTTTGTCAAATAGAAACTTTCATAAACTGATTCAAAATTCTCCTTGTCGGAAATGAAAATACAAATCTTTTGTATCTGTTGGAAATCTAAAAACTTTTGAATACTCTGCGGACAAATATACTTACTAAATGCAAATGTTCCCATTCCTAACTGTACATTCGAATGAGGGCTGCGATAACGAACGCGTGTGCCCGATCGCCCCAAATGATGGGCTGCGTCATATTGATTTTGATTTTGAGCGCACAAGCGGCGTTCCCTTCACGACTGATGCAAAGACAACTGACCCCTCCGTGCAGGGCACTTAACCACGCCCCCTGAAGTTACGTCACCCCACGTGTGCTAATGGCGGCGCAGGAAGAAAAGGCTAGAGCCAAACTGTCCGATTTACCCGCTGATTTCTCACTCGCATTCTTAGCCAACAGTGAAATAGGGTTGAAAAGCAGACAGCGGGGCTTCAAGTATTTCAGCGAGGGCTATTTCAATGGGATTTCCATGCATATCGACGGAGAAACCATCGATATTAGCGCGAGGTCTTTGCGGAGTCAGAGGAAGACCGAGAAGCCACGTAATAAAATATATTATAACCCAAAGACAAATTCGTCCTTGACAGTTTCCTATTTTCGTGTTACATATCACACTTGTGTGCAGAATCTGTACATGTATCTGTATAGCCGTTGGTGAACCGCCGTACGAAGAAGGCGAGGCTTGATTTCCGAGTTGTTTCTCTCGTTTTCTTTGTGTGACGTCACGCGCTCCCCTCAATAATTGTTCTTGAATTAGTGCCGAACCTACGCAAGTCCCGACCGAGTACGACAATCATTACTTTAGTGTCCTCAAACATCCTTCCTTTGGTCTTGGTGTCTCGGTGCGCTTCGAAGGCTTTTAGGACTGCTAGTCCGGTTTAGCTTAGCTCATTAGCCGCGAACAAAGGGACACATTTGTGCAGTCAGATCATCGCAAAGTATCGCTCAACACAGATCAAGTGTGTCAATCGTTCACACGTAGCTATGTTATGCAAGAGAAGAACTGCTAATCCATTTTTATGAGACATGTATTGAAAATCAAATATAGGACTTACCTTTGTGCAAACATATCTGTTCCGGTTGATGGATTCAGTTGATCATGTGGTCTTCCACAAAGTTTGATCCATTGAAGACATTTTTCATACTCGGTCTTCTGTTCCGATCGATATTAGATGGATTCAGTCGATGATGTGGTCTTCCACAAAGTTTGATCCATCAAAGACATTTTTCATACTCGGTCTTCTGTTCCGATCGATATTAGATGGATTCAGTCGATGATGCGGTCTTCCACAAAGTTTGATCCATCAAAGACACTTTTCGTACTGGGTTTTCGGTTTTGGAAAGGGTACGAATGGAACTCCACCAACTAGCCTTTCAGGATACCCGTCGTCACTATGACAAAGTCCGTGACTACACCTCTTAACCATATCTATTGTTAAACAACCCAAATACGCGATAAAACGCTAACAAAAGCTATACTGGACCATGCGACTTTGTCAGAGGTAATGGCGGATGCCGACAAGGGGCGTGGTTTATGCAGATTTCTGGCCTCTGATTGGTCAGCGACGCGGATGACGCAATTTGTACGGAGGGGTCAATTGGACCGTCTCTCCCCGCCTTGGGTCCCGGATCTGCTAACAAGGTAAAAAAAAAACAAAACAACAACTCACGTTTCGACTGGCAGTGCATCTGTTAGCTCAGCAGCAACAGGGAGGCCGGGATCCAGCCGAGACCGGCTCGGCTGCGGGTGTTGAGATTAGCCGGCCGGGACGCGACTCTTCGTGGAAAAAAAAAAAACTGAGAAACCGGCAGTGGGAGTCTTGAGTAATGTACCGTCGGGGGGGTTCCAAGAGGACCAAACAAGGCCACAGCCATCAGCTTGAAGCTCGCCTCCCATTTTGACCCATAAAATGGGTTTCAAAACATACATGAATATAAAATACCCCAACTTTGTACTCTTGACTCACAAGTCAAGCATAGTAAGTGTAGTGACTGCTTATGCGTCCAATATTTGGTGCCTCTTGGAGTCACCAAACAAAACAGTTCTCAAAAGGTCACCGCCGCACTTGCAAAATTGACAACCTGACACAGACGTCAAGGCGTACATTTAGAATATTTCCGCAGAGTTTGCGAAATGTAGCTTTGGTCAAACATCAAATACGAGTCGGAAGTCCGGCTTTGCAGGGTCCTCTCGCCGCCAGTGGGTCTCCCGGAGAGAGGAGCCCAGCCCGCCTTTTGGGCTGCTGTCAGTTCAAAACGAGAAAAAAACTCTTGGAGGACTGTAAGACGAGAATTCGAGTGAACCTGCCAATCAATTTAGGGCGCGGTAGGCATCTTCTCGCGGGAGGGCCGCTTAGAAAAATGCAGTTGAGACACCGCAGGCAACGCTGACGCTCAGACAAAAAAAAAAAAAAGAAATCAAAGCGAGACGTAGGGCTGAAAAAAAAACAAAGCAGGAGAAAAAAGTTACGTTAAAAAGAGAAATGTAGAAATGAAAAAAGAAAACGTAAAAAGTGTCATTCTGCTTATTTATTGCAAACAAAAATGAAAAGGCACTTGGACCGAATTTGACGCTACTAGCCAACTTTGCTAAAGTGGCTAAAATCCGACGGTAGCGCGTCCGCATGCTAATGTGCGCTCGCTCAGCGGCTTTCCTTGTTGAGGTATTTCCTCATGACCGCCGCCACGTCTCCGGGCTCGGCGCCTTCGCTGCCCTCCGCTTCCAGCCGTTCTCCCCGGGGCCGGTCCGAGCAGCCTCGGGCCCGCGCCGACTCACAAGATCCCGACGAGTCTCCGGACCCGGACGATTCCGCGTCAGACCCCCCACGGCGCCGCGCCGAGGGCGGCAGCTCTCCGAAATGGACGCTGAGCGCTCGGCGGCCACCCCGCGCGGATCCGGCCAGGCTGCCGGCCGACCGAGCTCTGCGGACGGCGGGGAGGATGTCGGACGTGCTGTCGGACTCGCCCGGGCGTTGCCGATTCTGGAATAGCGCACCCTCGAGCGCCGGGGTGTCCTTGGACGTGTCCTCCGAGAGCAAATCTTCCAGCGTGCAACGGCGTCGCACCAGCGGGGAGCGGTGAAGAGTCGACACGGTGCGCTGACTTTTCTCCCGGTCCTCCTCTGGGACGGCCAGGGAGGGTGCCGGTCGGGCGAGGGGGCGTTCGGCGGAGGGGTGCCGGCCAACGTGCGAGGAGGCCAAAGACGAAAGGCGGGGCAGCGACGGTAGCGACGCGATGGGCTCGCCGGGGTTAAAGCACGACAGCGTGGCAGAGGATGCAGTCGTTAGTGGCTCGCCGGGCGGGAGAGGCGACGAGGGCTTCAGGATACCCGGAGGCGCGTCCGCCGCAAGGGACAGCGCCGAGGCCCGACGCCGAAGGGCGGACGCCGCCGTAGTTTGATAGACAGGGAGCGGCAGGGTGCCGTCCACGTCGCCGCCCGCGTCTGCGTCCGCGTCTCCGCCCGCTCGTCGCTTGCGAAGTCCTTCCAGAAGCTCAGATAGCGCCGACGAGGACGCCGCCCGTCCCAGTCCTCCTCGTGTGCGCCCCGTGCCCGAGTTTTCCCCGTCCAGGTCCTCGCAGGAGCTGGACAGAGCCGAAATGATGGCGTGACACATTTGGGCACCCGGCTCAAAAGAGACCGCCGTCTTACCGGAAACTAAACGCGCTGCCGGAGTCTGCCGCCGACCGGCGCCCTGACTGGCTGCCGACGCTGCCGCCGGGTGAGCCTCCTCTGGTTGCCGTCCGCCGAACGCCTGTGGCCTCGCCGGCCTCGCCCGCCACCCCGCCGGACTCCCTGCGAGGTCGCAGGTCAGGTGACCTCAGTGACGCGTCGACGGAGTAGTAAAACTGTCACGCTGGTAGCGTGCCTGCGCGCCACCACGAGCGTCAAAAAGCAAAAGGTTTACGATCCATAAAGAATGCTTGTGATGAGTTTCCATGTGCTAAATGTAATTATGATCCCGTAGCGCGCAGTTTTATATGGAAGGTGGAGTACGCTACGTCGCTTCTGTACAATGTCCAGTGCCAATAATTACTCTGTTGAATGTCAAATTGGCAACGTCGGCAAAGAAAGATTTATTCTGAATTCTAACTTAAAGAAGAGGGTGACAATTCTGGTTGGAGAATGAATATGCATTGACTAGAAAGGACTGTTGAATGTGAACATGAGGGTGGAGGGAGCTGTCGAAAAAGGTCGCCTCCTCCTGGATTGCTGCATCGCGAGAAAATGGAGCAAATTGAGAGAAAATTGGGATTGTAGAACGTAAACATTCGGGACATCAAAGATGGACACCTATCGGATTGTGATATAGTGTCGAAATGGAAGATTCTAAATTCCCCCGTTGGTGTGATTGCGAGTGCGAATGGGCCCTGCGATCGGCTGGCGACCAGTTGAGGGTGCGCCCCCGGCTTCCCGCCCTTCAGACCGGTGGTAGGAGGCGGGGCCACAGTGCGTACGGAACGGATCTGCGACGACAACGAACGAAGGGAAGCCAACCGAGCTCGACGATGTGCGGGAAACGTGCGCCGCGTCGTTCCGCTACGTCCACCGCGCGCCTCCTCAAGTCGTGCGGATTGCGAGCGCTACCTGTCGGTGTCGCTGTCCTCGCTGGACTCGACCTCCTCCAGGGCGGCCCGCAGGTCCACGATGCGACGGATGGACGTCTCTAGGTCGGCCTGCAGCGTCTGCCGGATGGCCGTCAGCTCCTCCACCTGCATTTCCTGCACGAGCGGACGGCCGCATCTTATCGGGACGCCCGTTCAACCTTGACGAACGGGTGACCACAAAAGTGTGCGCGCCTCTTTGTGTTTGTGCCAGCAATGTCAGGATTGGCCAGCTGCGTGCGCTTGCAGGTGGCAGGAAGGGGCGTGGCCGAGGTCCGAGCCAGGCCTTCTCGTCCAATAGGAGTTTGCGGGATTTTGGTACATGTGCGGGCATAACATTCGGCGTGCCGTGGGCGCGTCTTCTGATGCGGCGGGCAGTGGCGGGTCAGGTGGCCCACGCGGTCCCGGTCTTACCAGCTCCATGCGCCGTCTGCCGCTGTCCTGATGCTGTCGGCTCAGCTCGTCCATTTCCACGCGCATGTCCTGAAGACGCCGCTGGTAGTAGTGAGCACTGTCACGCTCGCGAGCCTCCGATTGAGCGCTGCGCTCAAGCTCCTCCCCCAGACGCACCACGCTGTCTCGCAGGCGGAGCACCAGCACCTGCGCCCACACAGTCACCGTGGTTGCTAGCTAGCTACTGTGTGTACCTTTTGGGCATCGGGTTTCAGATTTTGGTTCTGGCACTAGCTCTAGAATTGATCTTGGTGCTGGTTCATATATGGATGAAACTGGTTGTGGTGGTCGCCCGCCCGGTTGCTGAATTTGACTGGTACACCTGATTGGGGTTCTTTTGTGATTTTAGTCCTCCGAATACTGGTCGAACTCCAGAGTTAGAACTGGTTTTGTTATCTATAGTATGCTCAGCTAAATACTGACACACACGAGCTTTTATCCAATCAGCTACCAGGTCCATGTTGGCCATTTTCTAAACACTTCATCACGTTGTACTGTTTGCTTTATTGGAGTACTCCAGGTACCCAAAATAGAGATCTGGACTCATCTGTGGCGGTTGACAAAGATGACTTGTGCACCGCGACCGACTCACCTCGAACCTTTTGACTTGACCTTTCTGGAACTCGAGCTTGTTCTCCAGGTCGCACACTCGCGCTTCCTGTTTGCTGACAATGCTGCGCCCCACAGTGGACGACTCCAGGAATTGCAGCTTGGACGCCTGCTGCTGGAGCTGCGCAGGGAAGATAACGGGAAATCACGCGAGAGCGGCTCAAATGTGATGAAGATGACGTGACGGAGGGGGCGGGGCTACCTCCTCCTGGAGGGCGTGTCTCTGCTTCTTCACCTCCTCAAGCTCAGCCTGCAGTTCTCGGATCTGACCGATGTCACTGGACGACTGAAAAGACAAACATTTCAGAGCGCAAGACGGGAACGTGCCGAAAAGAGATTAGCTTCTGCTTGTCGGAGGGCAGCAGCTTTAGCGGGGAATCCCAGACTGCCCTCTACCCAGCCACTTGGTACATCCCATCCAGAGGGATCCCAAGCTGTTGCCCTCTCTGGCGCATCCCAGGTCTTCACGGGGCCTCCTTGCAGTGTAATGTCCTCGGAATATCTGACTGGGGACGCGTCCTATCTGCAATCTTGCTCTTTTTTTCCCCGCTCCTGATGCGACCATAGGTGAGACTAGGAACCTGCATCAACTCTGCCAGTCCACATTTCAGTAGACTCTGCACTGACCTGCCTCTCATACTCTCGCCTCCATTCTTCCCTTCCTCGTGAAGAAGACCTCAAGACAGACACACACACTTGAACTCGTCTACTTTGGGTAGGATGTTATCCCCGACCCGAAGAGTGAACACAAATCCGTTTCTGATTTAGGACCATGCCCTCAGATTTAGATCTGCTAATTTTCATCCCAGCCAGTGCTCCACTGAGCGTTTAAGACATCATGAGCAGATCATCTGCAGAAATGCAATGATCGGATCGTGAGGTCCCACTCTGAGAACCCTCAGCACGTCAGCTACGTGCGTCCAGAAATTCTGTCTGTAAAAGTTCTGAATAGAATTGCTAAAAAATGGGCAGCCTGGGCAGAGTCCAACCCTCACTGGAAACGAATACAACTTCCTGTCGCCAATGCGGACCAAACTCTGCCGGTGTTGCAGGGACTACACAGATTGTAGCAATAGGTTTGTTTCCCCGTCCTCCCAGAGCATCCACCGAACATGAAGCCCTGAGAGCCACTGTCAAAAACCTTCTCCACAATGAACATGCAGACTGGTTGGGCACACTCCTACGCACCCTCCAAAAAACATGCTGAGCGTATGAAGCAAGTCTCCTGTTCCATATACAGTACAAAAAAGACACCGGTCCTCCCAAAAATGAAATTGGACTTCCCGATGGAATCTCCTCTCCAGCACCCCTGAATAAACCTTACCGGGGAGGCTGGACAGTGGGATCCGCCCGTAGATGGAACACACCCTCCGGCAGACTGGGGTGGTGCCCCCACCCTGCGCCCCCCCCCCCCTTTTTTTTTTTTTTTTTTAAATGTCTGCCAATCCAGAGGTAATATCGATGTTGAAGAGGGCTGTGGCACCGAGGAGCTTTTTAACCACCTTGGCAAATTCAACCCTCGATAGGAGCGCCTTCCGCAGAGACCCCAGACTATGCTTACTCAAGGGAAGGCCTGATAGAAGAACAGACGTGGTCTCCCGAGGCACCAATTGTCAGCTTCCCGAGTCGAGGTCAGCAGTGCCTCGCCCCCACCGTACAGTGTTAATGGTGAACCGTTTCCTCCTCCTGAGATGCCAGATTCGGGACCGGAATTTCCTCCAATCCTGGAAGTTGTTCTCCATAGCCTCGCAGGACTCCTGCCACGGTGAAGTTGTTGCCACAGTGACCACTAAAACTCAATTCCGGTAGTCATCAACTGCCTCTGGAGTCCCAAAGACCCAAAATTCTTCATCTTGGCGGGATCCTTGACCCCTGGTGTCCACCGACGAGGTGCGGAATATACCCAACTTGGACTCCATGCCCCCCTGCCTCTCCCAGGATGTGGTCAAAATTGGTGTTGAAAGTCCTTCTGACAGGAAAAACATGAAATTGAAAATATAACAAGAGGACAAACATGAGACAAATGTTGGAGAACAAACACAAAAGGACATTGGTGCCGAGGACCTGCGCAATGAGAGCTTTGTGTTTCTTCATGAGCTCGTTGAGGTCCTCCTGGTCTTCTTCCAGACGTTTGAGCAGATCGACTTTCGTACGTTGCAGGACGCAAATCTCGTCATCCAGCTGGAAACACAAACCCGCTTGCCACTGTCAAACCGGTTACATTGAACACTGTTCTTAACTTTTCAGTTGGTTCCGATCTGATACCGGTTGTAGGTCTAAACCTAGTACTTTTGCAGTTGTGGTGCTAGAACTGCTGCACGTACTGCGCTACAGGTATGAGTAGTAATTGAACTGGCTATGGTAGCTAGCATTAGTACTGTTACTGGTTGTGCTACTACAGCTGGTAAGGGTTCTGGTAATATAAGTGGTTGTGGTGTGATACTGATTTTGGTAGTGGACCTGAAGCTAGTACTAGTACAGGTTCTGGTAGTGGAGCTGGCCTTGCAATGATTGTGCTACTGCTTGTGCGGTTGTGGTCCAGTTTGGGTGTTTGTGATGGCGGGTGAAGATGTTTCTGACCAAACTCTTCTGCTTGCTGATGGTTTCCAGTTCAACCTGAACGTCTTCCAGCTCCTGCGTCAAGGTCGCCCGGAGGCTCTCGAGCTCACGACGCCGCGATTCGCTGTCCTCCAACTACACGCACGCACGCAAGCACACACAGAGACATCTAGACACGAACATCGGTAGCGCAAGTGGTCCGCCCGCTCGGCCGATCTGCATCCGCTAACCTGACAGTGAAGCCTTTCCAGTTGCTCCTTGCTTTCACCGTCGAGGATCCTCCCGCTTTGTCGTTGGCCGTGAAGAGCGTCCAGCAGGGTCTGGGCGTCGGCGAGTAGGGCGTGAGTCCTCTTCAGGTCTCGCCTCAACTTCTTCTCCACATCAAAGTCACGGTGGCCGACCTGTTCGCACAGCGTGGCGACCAAACCTTCCAGGTCGCGCTTCTCGTGGATGACTATCTGCTTCTCCTCGTATTCTTGCTCCAGCTGCATCTCCAGCTGCCTCAGCTAGCGCGGCGGCAAAACCAGGTCTTCACAAGACGCCCGTTCAACGCTAACGCGCCGAGGTCGCGGAGGCGGCAGTCGACGTACCCGCCGCTGGGACGACTTGTGTACATCCTCGAGCTCCTCCTCCTTGTCCTCCAGCTCCTTTTGGTGCATCTGCTTCACTCGGGCCATCTCTAATTCCTCACGGACGCGAGCCTGGGTTAAGAGCGGCGACGGCTTTGCACATCATTCCCGACACCTCTGTCAACATTACAACTAGCGACTCACTCTACCAACTGTGTCGAAAGAGAGGACGTCGACTGAGCGCGTCATCGTTAGTACTCCCGATGAACTTTGCTGACCGAGACCAAATCGCTCGTACCGGCCACTGATGCATTTCTCTTCAAAATAGTATCCTTACCGAGTCTTTTTTTCAACAAAGTCCCAACCTGCCTACAAACTTGAGTCTCGCAGGCGTCGACGGTTCGTCTCAGGTCATTTCCTTCTTTTTCCGACTTTTCAAAATAGTATCCTTACCGAGTCTTTTTTTCAACAAAGTCCCAACCTGCCTACAAACTTGAGTCTCGCAGGCGTCGACGGTTCGTCTCAGGTCATTTCCTTCTTTTTCCGACTTTTCAAAATAGTATCTTTACCGAGTCTTTTTTTCAACAAAGTCCCAACCTAATTCCGGAATAGATGCGAGCGGCGTTGCTCCCGACGAACTCGACCCACCTGCTGGTGCCGTTCGATTCTGCCGGTCAGCTCGGCCACTTCCTCCGCCCTCTCGCCGGCCACGCCCTCCAGGTGGCGCACTTGTTTCTTCAGCTCGGGCACCGAGTCGGCGGTTTGGTGCACGCTGAGGTCGCGAATCTGACTACACAACTCGTCTTTCTGCTTCTGCAGGCGGCACGCCTCCGCCTGACTTTCCTGCGCGCACGAAAACGCTCGAGTCCTCAAGTCGGCCCTGTGACGTATTGTGTTGCGCTCCCCGGGCTCACCTGTAGGGTTCGGCGCATTGTGAAAATCTGGACCCCAAGCGCGGTGTTTTCCTGTAGGCTTTTCTCTTTCAACTCCCGCTCGCTGTCGGCTTCTTCTAACGCCGCCGCCAGCTCGCTATCAAAGCTGAAAGGATTAGCATCGTTTTAGCATGCCAAGCAATGAGCTAATGGGTACGTTTGATAGCATATGTGCTAGTATGTCAATGGCATGACGATCAAAAAGTTTGTTTTCATGTTTGTGTGCATTCATGTGTTTTTGTGCGTATTTTGTGTGTAACCCTGTACATGCTGCATGTTTTGTTTACGCGTAACTGCCAAAAACAAGAAAAAACATGGTCCGGGCATTACTAGCAAGCTTTTATTGCTCAGTGACTGATTTTGTCAAAGACTTTCGGTCTCAATCAATGACGTGGAATGAAAACTAGACTGCGCACGACCCCTTTCACCGGTAATTGGGCTTCCACTTCCGGTCTGGGCAAAACATTGCTTTGGCTATTATTTCATGTGAAAGTTGACATGCTTTGATATCCTCACAATTGTACATTGGCAAACATAATATTGGAAGACGTTTGGTTTCGCTTTTGTGCTGTCAAAAGCGTGCAGGCGGTCGCCAAGAAGTAACTTTTCACCGTTGTGTGTGTTTCAGTTTAACCTTCATAATGACTGTAATTATTAAGAGTTCTGAATGTGGAAAATATATCATTACAATATCATGAATGTATCTTTGCAACCTTCCCGGGGATGCTGCAAATGCTGAGATTACATTCACGTCTGTAGGGAAGTCTGGAGATTTATCACATGGTTTTCCATAAAGCGTGTTTTGTTTGCTTTTTGCCCTGACCGGAAGCCAGAAGGCGCAACCAATGTCTGATGCGGAGCGCGCACTCTAGTTTTGATCGTACGCAATTGGTCTCAATTGAGCGTCCGCTGTGATCCTGGAGCGGCTCCGACGACCGCAAACAAATGTGTGGCAAGTACAGAGGCTCCTTCTTGAGTGTGTGTGCATTTGTGTTTTTGGATGCATGTTCGCGTGTGCACTAGCGCGTATTTTTACGCTCACGTGTCCGTCGGCGGGGCGATCACGCGTTACCGTCTTTTAGCGTTTGTTAGCATTGTCTTAAGTCACCGTCGTTGTTTGCGTTCCAGTTGGTGCGCTCGGTTGTGCAGATTGTCCGTCATCGCCCTGGCGTCGTGCAGGTCGTTGGCGGCACGCCGACTCTGGCGTTTAAGGTCCGTCACGGTACGCTTGGATTGGTCCAGCTGAGCCTGCAACGATGCCGCCTGCGGCCCGAGGGACACGTTACAAATACTGAGCTTGTTTTCGGCTAAAAGCGTCAACTATTCGCTCGCGCGCGTTCGCCTTCGCTACCTTAGCGTCCAGCTGTTGCCGAGCCCGCCGCTCGACCTCGGCTTTTTCCTCCGTCTGCTGCAGACGCCGGCGAAGGAAGTCCACCTCGGTCTGGCAACACTCCAGCTGCAGGACCAGCTCGCTTTCTGTGAGCCGGCAACAGCGCACTCGAAACTCAACACCGCACTTGACGCAGCAAATTACGTGCAAAACGTTTCAGCCCTCATTGTAGACCTGGTGAGCTAACTTCTAGCTAGAAAGAAGACGAGGAGGCGACGTCTTCCTTGGGGAATGCCGCCATTCCCCCCTATCAAAAAACCCTTTCCAAGCAGGATACGGTCCAACACTGAAGTGCGGGGCGTATCCTGGTGCGGACAGGAAATACCAACTAACCTGTTCCTCTTTCTGATGCTGCCACTTGCCGACTCTCCAGCGTACGACGCTTTAGACGTTCCTCCTCCAAATTTTTCTCCAGCAGCTCCATAGCAACCTTGCACTGGTCCAGGCGAGCCTGGGGGTGTGTGGCATTTACAGGAAGTAGTTAAAAAGGGTGGCGGTCGGGGGCTGAGAGTGCTCAAACGGGTCCTGACGGGCCATAGGAAGTGGCCTAAAAAGTTGGCCATTGGGGGACAGGAAATGGTCAAAAAGGTTAGCCGTTAGGAACAGGAAGTAGTCTCAAATGCGGGCTATCGGGGGCAGGAAATGGTCAAAACATTGGTTGTCGGAAACAGGAAATAGTCTCAAAGGTCGGCTTGTTGGGGACAGGAAGCGGTCGAAAATGTTTGGCGGATAGGGAGAGGACGCGGCGGTCAAGTGAGTGTTGATGAGCGGCTCACCTGCAGGTCCGAGTTCTCCTTGCTCAGCCTCAGTCTCTCGGCCCTCTCCACATCCAAAGCCTGAGCCACCGCGTCGCCGCGGAAACGCTCGTCGCTCAGCTCGGAGGTCGCCGCCGTCAGCTACGCACGCAGCAATTCCGTCACTCCGTGCCCGTGTGTCGAGTCGTGTGCGTTTTAGTGTGAGTACAAACTTTAGTCTCGCAGGCGTCGACGGTTCGTCTCAGGTCATTTCGTTCTTTTTCCGACTTTTCCAGACGCCTTCTCAGTGCCGACACTTCGTCCTGACGACACGCAGACAAAAAAAGATACGCGCTGGCGCAAGAGCGACGGCGTCCCGGTGGACGCAGACGCCGCCGCTCAGCCTCAGCGACAAAGTGAGGAGCGCCACAAACTGGAAGTGCAGTCGAAGTTCTTTGTGAGCGTTCCACATGAGTCGTTGCCCCAGAACGCATGGTTGGGATGTTTGCGATTTGCTCGTCAAAGTTACCACCCGTCACTTTCACTGGCTGACGCTGGAAGTGGAAAGGCCCATTGCTCGTTTCATACTCACGTGTGCTTCTTGGTGTCATTTCTAAGGAAAACGTGTTCTGACCCAGCCTTTTTTGATTTATTCCAGCACTAATGAAGAAAAATACTCCCTTCTGTCCATTTTCTGGACCGCTGCCAGTCACGCGTGCCGCAGGCTAACCCAACTGAGGCGGGCCACACCGCGAACTGGTCGCCAGCCAATCGCAGGTTCGGGTACATCAGCATAAAACTGTTTGCCCCTGTCCCGGTTTGGTGGCCTCGGCACCGCATCTCTGCTCTTTGGTTCTTTTGGCTTCGTCGAGCCGTGACCTCCGGCTCTCACTGGAGCGATTCGCAGCAGAGTGTGAAGCGGCCGGGCTGGGAATCGGCGCCTCCAAATCCGAGACCGTGGTCCTCAGTCGGAAAAGGGTGGCGTTCCCTCTCCGGGTCGGGGATGAGGTCCTTCCCCAAGTGGAGGAGCTCAAGTATCTCGGGGTCCGGTTCACGAGTGAGGGAAGAATGGAGTGAAAGATTGACAGACGCATCGGTGCAGCGTCTGCAGTGATGCGGACTTTGTATCGGTCCGTTGTGGTGAAGAGGGAGCTAAGTCGAAAGGCGAAGCTCTCAATTTATCAGTCGATCTACGTTCCTACCCTCACCCGAGGGCACGAGCTGCGGGTCGTGACCGAAAGAACAAGATCCGGGATACAAGCGGCCCAAAGGAGTTTCCTCCGCAGGGTTCGAAGGGCTCTCCCTTAGAGAACGGGTGAGAAGCTCGGTCATCCGGGAGGGGCTCAGTGTCGAGCCGCTGCTCCTCTGCATTGAGAGGAGCAAGATGGGGTGGCTGATCCGAATGCCCCCCCCCCCCCCCCCGGACGCCTCCCTGGTGAGGTGTTCCGGGCACGTCCCACTGGAAAGAGACCCCGAGGATGACCCAGGACACGCTGGAGAGACTCGAGCCCCGGAAGAGCTGGAAGAAGCGGCTAGGCAAAGGGAAGTCTGAAGCTACTTCACCCGTGACCTGACCCGGAAAAGCGATAGATAATGGATGGATGGATGGATGGATGGAGGTTATCATAAGTCTGTAACATTACAAAGTGTTGAACAGCGTTCCATATTTTTTCGGAACCTTTTCAACTTGATCTATGATTTATGACATCGGAGCCTCAGTCAACACGAATGACTGAATGAATTCGAATGATCCCGCAAATATTTTTCCCGGTTTGAGGCCCGAGATCATCCATCCATCCATCCATCCATCCATCCATTTCCTCCGGCTCATCGGAGGTGAGGAGCTTTCGCAGGGACCCCCAGACTTGCCTCTCCCCGTCTACTTTTTCCTTGTCGGGCACACCTGACGTCGTCACTTGAGCGTCCTCATTGGGATATGTTTGCCATTCATACATGCGTCTCCCCTGTGTAATATTGCGTGCTTTAGAGCTTTATCCACAATATCCACAACGGTGGTCTGGAATAAAGCACAGATTAGTGGACGGCCAAAATTGTGTGTCCAGTAATAAAAAGTGCAAGACTAATACTTGACTTTTCTATCGCTTCCAAGATCATCTGATATTTTGGGAGCAGTCGGTGGGTTCGGCGCTTGTACCTCTTTTGCGCGCAGCCTCTCGTTGTCCGTGTTGACGGCCAGTAGGGGGCGCACTCTGCAGAACAGCTTCCACCAGTTCCAGTCGGCCACCGCGCGCAGCACCCGCAGGTTCCTCTGCAGGCAACGCAGCGCCACCTGCTGCACCTGCACAGGTCCGCTCGTGTGATCGTTGATGGGGATCAGCATCTCTGCACTTGTCCTCCGGGCTGACCTTCAGCGTGCGGTACTTGTGTCGGGCCAGGTGGCCCGCGCAGGCCGCCTGAAGGTGAACCAGCCAGCCCGTCACCTGCAGGTCCCTCTGAGCCTCCAGTTGGGCCAGGACGCCGCGCTTCATGAACACCTGACGGACAAACAGCGAGTCAAACGGGACCTTCCGGCCCAAAGCGCTTCACGTTGGCTTAAAATAGCAGGAAGTGCCCCAAAAGCAAACGGCGGTCCGGAGCCACGGCGAGGCTGCGAGGGACGCGACCCGCGGCCGCCGTTCCCGCCACAGAAGATGCAGCACCTTTCCCAACTTCTGAGTCGCGCTTCCGAAGCCGGTTAGGCTCAACGTGAAAATGGCACCGTAACGGATACGAGAACGTAGCACCAATTAATAGTAGATGAGGAATCGTCCGTCGCAATCAAGCTAAAAAAAAAAAAAAATCTGTTCAAAGCTTAAGCAAGCACTTTCTAGTTTTTGGGTTTTTTTTTTTTCGGCTCCTCTGCGCACTGCTGCCATTTCTTTTTTTCTCCAGAATGGCGGTGCTTTTCTTTGCATCGTTTTACTTGAAAGTTGATCCGACGAGTGCACTGCTGACTTCTGTTTGCTATCTCAATCAAATCAGGTGACGCCACCGTGGCCGCTTTGACAAATTTGCGGTCGCTTCAGAACCGGGAGAGCGCTTGCTCGCCGTCGCCGAAGGTTTAAAAGCGCAGCGCCGGGTCGTCGAGAGAGGATCCGCCGTACATCGAGACCAGAACCGGCGTATATCCTTGGCTGTGCCAAGTCCCAGTGGGGGTCCGTCCGCTTTGAAAGGTTTCACGCCGATCCGGATATTTTATCCGAGGTGTTATCAACATGCAAATTGTAGGAAGCCTCCTTTGCGGGTGACTGACAGCAAACAGCGGCGACGTCGGGCCGGTCTGGAAATGGGATTTGTGTATTCATGCAGGATAAAAAGAAACTTCATTGGAGTCAATGTATCTTTGTTGCACACGTGACACACGACGCTTTCTGACCCGACTGGCGCCGACCGCGATGCTCTTCGGGTCCTGGTCCAAGTCGGCCAGCAGCTCGTCCACGGCCTGAAACAAAGATGGCGGCTTTGAGTCAAGCGACCCGCGTCGGTGTCACCAGAAGACGAACGGAAGCCACCTTCCTCTCGTCGTGGCTGACAAACACGGAGGCGTAACGCTTCATGACGGGCGGAGACAAAGCCTGGAAGTGGCAGCGGAAGTCGCTCAAGGTCATGTGGTCCGGGTAACCTGCCGGGGGGAACGCACACGCTCTACTACGACTTTGCCACATCTTCAGCCGTTTCATATCTGTGGGTCCTTTTCATACAATTCCAGACTTTTTCTTGTTTTGTTTTTTTTCCTAACCCTAACCCTCGTTCCGACAGTTCTCACAAATGAATGTCAAGAATTCCAGTATGGTCTAAATCGTTCGTTTTTCAAGAAATCTGATGACAATGACCCTCAAAGTTCAGTGCGCGCGTGGGCGGGGCCGACCTGCGCGGTAGATGCGCAGCGCGGCCAAGGCCTCCGCGGCCTTCAGTTGCGTTCTGAGCTCGGGTACGTGGAAGGCGCCGGCGGCATCCGTCTTAGCGCTGACGCACTCCAGGAATAGGGGACGGGCGCGGCCGATCACGTTGACCAGTGCGTCCTGTGGGAGCGGAACGCGTTGAAATCGTCGCCTGACAAAGGGGGCGGACCTTCGGGCGGCGCACGCTTACGGCCTGCAGCTTGACGGCGACGCAGGGCGAGTGTCTACGTAGCGCCGCCGCCCCGCCGCTCAGCGTCTTTCGCACGGTTCCGCTCCTCTGCAGCGAGCGCTGGCCGAAGCCCCGCAGGCCGCAGACGCCGGCGCACAGGGGGGCCACGGGCACGCCGGCGGCGCCGAACATGGACTTCACCGACGCTCTGGGGGCGACGGCGAAACGTCAGCGCCCGAGCGGTCCCGCCGCCGCGAGGAAACTCACATTTTGGAGTCGTGCAGCAGCGCGGCTGCGTTGCCCGCCGCCGGGTTGACCTGGAGCTCGCCGAACCATCCCGTCAGGTCGTAGCGGACGGGGTCGTTTCCTGTCAGGTGTTGGACTTCGCAGTGCAGAGGTTGCTCGCATTGACGCACTGGACGGGCACACCGCGCGTCAGTCGTGGTCGTCGTCACCGCCGTCGCAGTGTCTTACCTGTGTTGCCGTAGTGACGACAGACGCGCTCCAGGGCGACGCCCTCGCCAGACTCGGGCATCGACATCTCCTCGTCCAGCGCCCACAGGAGACCGCGAGCGGCGTCGCCCGCTGCGCGCACCTAAAACGAACCAAGGTACGCATGCACGTTTGTTGTGTGATGACATCATCGGCGTGCGCTGACATACTTGCGGAGGCGGTTGGTCGATGGCGGCCACGACGTCGGCGGGGCTGACGTCCGGACACTGGAAGTCCACGGGGATTTTCTCCTGCGCAGCCACACCCACACCCACTCGCACGTTGGTCTGCGTCTCACGCTTGTCGCCGTCGTGTGCGTGGGCGAATGCGTGCGTGCCACACCTGCGCGTATCGGTCCACGGCGCGCGTGAACGTGTGCACGTAGCGATGTTCCAGAAGTCGTTCTTGCAGGTAGTTGTGACAAAACTCGCCGAGGTTGGCCGCCCGTTCCTGCGCCGCGTGACGAGGGTTCCTCAAGCCCGGCGGGTCCACCACCATCACCGACGCCAGCGCCAACTGCTGGCCGCTCAGAGATCTGCACGCGTGGGGGGGTAAGGACGGCGTCCTCGAGCGCGCATTCGCTGACGTACGCGCGCACCTGTTAATGAGCGACACGACGGCGCCGAAAAGTTCCTCGTAGAGACCGGCCGCCATTCCGTCCACGCACTGGGCCGCCGTCAGCCTCGGGCCTGCAAAGAGGAAAAGCGGCTCAGAGCGGGGAGCCTCCCGCTCGGGGCTCGGCCTACAAAGTTCGCAATCCCACGACAAATCAATCTTATCAAGGATTCTGTGTCAGGATCGTCGGAAAAAAAGTCCGTCTGACGAAACCATATTTCTTGATCCGCGCAAGATGGTCAAAATGCTTCTGGAAATGTTCCGGCGGCTTTTCTGGATGTGTACTTTGCGACGATTCCGCTTTTCCGCAGTCGAACTCCTTAAAGACGTTTTGGCGGTGCACGTTTTGACTTATGACCCCCCCCCCGATTTCAGTTGGGTCATACTTTGGGACTGCATAAATGACGAACTCCACGTCTGTTGTTGTTCATTCCCGTGAGTTACTTTTTGTTGTTGTTCTTCGTACTCCACACGAACGTCGGGCCAGTGCGGCACCGACCGCCGGTGGTAAATTCCTGGTGCCGATTCTGATTGCGATTGGGCTTTACATTAGGTGTTGATCAAGTTACAAGATGCATTTTTCAGATTTTGTTGTTGTTGTCGTTTTTGCAGAACCCACAACAGCGAGAAAGAACTTTCCGGATGCTTCCCCGGCCCTAACGCAGACCCAAAGACTCAGTCAAATATGCTCCATATGTTTCCTATGGAATATTGTTCGGGAGGTACTCGGCTTTGGCCGGGACCGAAACGCTTCCCGATAGTTTGCTCGGTCTGCGTGATGTTTCCCGCTAATTGGATCGGTGGGCCGGCGGGCGCTCGCCTCTGTTGCTGTCCTCGTTTTGGCATTTTCGGCACTTGGACCGGGGCCGACTCGCCGAGCACGAGGGAGTCTACTCCGAACCTGCTTTCGGCACCTTTCCCAAATCCACAAAGTTTTTCACGTGAGCAAAACTGGTCTGACCGTCTTGTAGCTGTCCGGCGCCGTCGCGCTCTCTGCCGCCCCCTGTGGCCGTCCGCAGCAGCCGCCTCAGGTGATGCTTGAAGACGGCCGTCTGAAGCTCCTCCCACTCGCAGCCCAGCGCGCCGCTAGCGGCCTGAGCGCTTTCGAAGTTCAAAAACTGCCTCCGCCCCACTGACAACACACACACACACACACACACACGGACCAATCAGTGATCCCAACGAGGCCACTAATGCTGCTGCTGTTTCTTTCGGCTTGTCCCGTTCGGGGTCGCCGCAACGTAACATCTCAATGAACGAACGCTCCTAACGACACTAAATTGGATGCTAACAGCAATGCTAGCGAGGATGCTAACTGTGATTCTAACGAGCGAGCTCTTCTGATTGAGAACTTCACTTCCGGTCCCCCCCCCCGCCCCCGACCCCAATCAGGCCGTCGGTCGGTCGGTCGGTCGGTCAGTCGGTTACCTTTACAGGCCCCGGCGGCTCCCAGATGGTAAATCCCGGCCAGGACGTGCCAGATGGACTTCTGCTCGCTGGCGCTGAAGCCCAGCGTTTCCATGGCAGCCACCAGCTTGGCGAAGGCCACGGACGCTCGCTGTCTTTCTTCCACCTGCGGACACGACGACGGGGGTCGGCGGGTCGGCGCTGACGCAGAGGCAGGTGAGGCCGGCGGATACCTTGGCGGGAGGGGCCATCCCAAAGGAATGACGCTCCGGAAAGTGATGAAGGCCGAGCTCCGTCCTGACAAGGAAGCGTCCGTGTTAGCGTCAACGTAAAGCGTCGTCGATTGAAGCCTCGCTGGCATCGCTGTCAGTGTCTTTGTTGCATCTTCAGCAGCAGCAGATAATAGTAATACTAATAATAATAATAATAATAACAAGGATGCACTTAAATCGCACTTTTGTCGACGTTTTACAATTTCCTTCATTATTCATTCGTACGTGTCGGCGGTAAGCTACTCGTGCAGCCGCGCGGCACTCTCGACGAAAGCGTGGCTGCCATTCTACGCCCGCGGCCCCTCACGCACAAATCGGGCAAACTGCCGACCCCGGTTTTGGCGCGCTCTTACCCTCAGCGCCGATTCCGCTAGCCATTATAAATTGCTTATAACATTGTAATCTACACAAATGACATATTGCAGTTAGCATTTTGCCTGGCATTCGTGTTCGTATCCTCGTCAATGTCTCCATTGGCATCCGTGTCGGCACTTTTGTTATCTTCATGATTAGAATCATGGTGAGCGTTGTTAGCGACGCTTGTTTGGATCGCGATTAGCACGATAATCAACATGCAAACTCCACACAGGCGCAGGGCCGGGATTTCAACCCCGGTCCTCAGAACTGTGAGGCCAATGCTCTCCAGCTACCTCACCGTGCCGCCAAAAGTGGTACATTATCGGCGGGGACGGACAAAAAAAAACAACAACTTTTGAGAGCAAAATCCGTGACTGTGGGGCCATGAACTGGTTAGCGCGAATGGGCGAGGCCTTAGCTTCACTAGCTTCGTGGCTAGAATCTTTGCTGACTTTGTTGTTATCACAACTCTTGCTAGCACCTACCTCATCTCCGTGCCAAGTCCCACTAGCATCTGCGAGAAGACCAGGAAGTTGCTTTCCCCTTCCGTCATGTGACAAACTCGCCATTTGTCCAACATTATCGTCTGAGGTGGGAAAGCACAAGATCAGGAATCACGTCCAAGGTTGCGTTTTCGTAGCTGCGTGCGTGCGGCGTATCTGCTAGCCTGCACGTGTCCGGATGCAGCACGTCCGGCGTGGTTGAAGTCCACAGAGAAAAGCATGGCAAAGCGCGAGGAGGCGTCACTGTAGGCCGAAGTCACGCAGCCGAAAGACTTCAAGACGGTAAACATGGCCTGCACGCGATCCACTGCGACACAACAAAGCACCCAGGAAACACGTCGCACTTCCCTTTCAAAGGCTCAGCCGGCGCAGTTGGCACCAGGAGACTGACCGCTCATGTTGGGTCCGACGGTTCCGGCTCGTTTGAGCAGCGCCACGGCGAAGGCCCGGCACGTGGCGGTCTTGCCGGTGCCGCTCCGTCCGGTCGCGCACAAGCAGTGGTCGCGCCGGGTGTCCACCACCGACACGTACACCCGCTTGACCAGGGCGTCCAGAGCGGGTGGGGCATCCCGCCGCGACTCGCCTCGCCGAGATTTTGCATTCTGATGGAGCAGGAGGACGCCGAAAATAAACACGATGGACTTTGGAGACAAATACACACAGTAGTACATAGTGAGCACACCCCGAACCCCTTCGTGACAATAAGACACTGGATGTAGTCTTCGGATACGCAGACGATGTACTGAGAGATCAATTGTGCGTTGATTGCTCTTAGGACTGGAAGCAACTTTCGGGATGAGCGCTCGACTACACCTTCATTTTAGGACAAGTACCTTCTCACACGACTAAAATCTCTCAGAACGAGAAAGCTGTCTCGAGACTACAACCTTTCGGGATTACGAAACTTGGAGCTAGACTGTCCTCTCGGGACTACCGCCATCTCACAGGACTGTAACCTTTTCACAAAACTTCACTTTTCTCCCTAGACTAGTTTCTTCACTTGGGACCTCAACACAGTCCCTTGGGACTAGAATCTGTTACTGGAATGAGAACCTTGGGTCTGGTCTCACACATTCTATCCTATGTAGTTCTTCCTCTCGGTATTATGTAGCTATATGTAACAATAGTTTCTCTCAAGACTGGAACCATCTCCCTGGACTGCAACCTTCTCCCGGTCATAAAACCACCTGGGCTGAGAACCTTTCTTGGGTTCGAGAGCACAAATTTGCGACTCGGCTGTTCTCTTGCGATCGGTACCTTTCTCTCGCACCTTTTCTCAGGACTAGTATCTTCTTACATGGCAAGCACCTTCACTTGGTAGCAGAAGCTTGTTCTAGTCATCGGGCAGGTCTGCCACATCCAATATGGAAGACGTATCGCATTTCCATCCAATATTTAAATGCTAACACGCTAACGTGTCACCTTTCCATGTGTGTTCCGGGGCGGCCAGAGGTTGATGAGGTTCGGGCCGGCGTGCGTCAGCGGCATGCCAGCCTTGGAGCGGCTGATGAGCGTGTGCAGGACGCCGCTCTCGTTGATACTCGGGAGCTCGCTCAGGTCCTCGCACAGGTCCAGGTGGGCGGGGTTACACTGAGGAAGAGCGGTTGCCTTCATCAGATAGCTCTCCTAGAAAAATGAAGTAAATGCGGGCCATCTGACTGACTTTGTCAACGCAGTCTTCTGGAACGTCGAGCAGCGAGCCGTCGCTGCGGAGGCGGAGTCTCACGTGGCCTTGGGGGAGGTCGGGTGTCCCTTCATCAGGCTTCAGTTGAGTGGCTGAGGCGAACCGATCACAACCTCAAGATTCATCTCAGGACGACATTATTCCCGCTTGGAACTAGTACAGATCATTCGAGCCTCGTCTTGGAACGAGCACAGTCTCCTTGAACTACAACCTTCCGTCTGGTCTAGGACCTATACTCAGGAATATACTCTAGACATGATATCAGGAAGCTTATTTTGAGACTAACCTTTTCTCATGACTACGATCGCTGTTTGGACTAGAACCTTATCTCAGGATTGGGGTCTTCTCTCGGGATGAGCATATTGTCTCGGTACTAGAACCTTCTGTCTGGCCTAAAAGTTGAACATTTGCTTTGGAGCGACAACGGCATCAACGTACCCGGCGTGAATCCGTCCTGGTGCACATACCAAACGGGTCCGACCTCGTACCACACGTCCTTGACCTGACAAGCGAAGCACAGGCTTTGATGGACTTTCGGATCTTTTGGGGTGTGTGTTGAGAGCATTGTAGAGCAGTGGTTCCCAACATTTTTTTCCACTAGTGTCTGTTTGAGGCAACCGTATACGTATTATTTGCAGTTAACCGCGAATGTGTTTTGCCTGGGTCAGTGGGGTCAGGAGGTCGGGATGCCGACGGCCTTTCGCAATCACCGGGGTTGGGAACCGAGCGTCCTATCTTCTGCTCTGCTAAAAGGTCATGAAAAAAAAAAAAAACATTTGAATGGTAATTCTTTCAGCTCTGTCGGCGTAGCCCAGTTGCGGTCTGCGGACCGGCGGCTGGAGACCACTGTTCTAGAGTGCCTCTTCTGGTTTATTTGTCGTGTTTTCTGAGTACCTTCTCCCTGTCACATCCCGTCACATCGGCATCCGCTAGTCTTCCTTCGGGTTCCTGACGTTCCTCGGTTTCCTCCTTTGTCTTCACTTGCTCCTCCTCTCGCAGCCTTCGCTCCGCCCCCACGTTCTCACCCTCGGGGCACGGCTCCGCCACGACCTCCTTCTTCCCGGGGAGGGCGACGGTCCTGTGTGATGAGGGCGAGTGGGCGGAGCCAGGGGCACGGCCATGCTTTTCACCTCGCAGCAACATCTCCGCCTCCAGAATGGGTGGAGTCTGATCCGGAAGCAGAAACTGTTGCACTAAGTTGTCTCTAAGTTTGCTCGGCTGCTGGAGGAAAAACAAACGAGCTTTACGAACTGTGCTAATGCTAAGACCTCAACTTCCTCTTATGCTGGCCCCTGCTAGCTTGGTGGCATCGTGGAAACACATCAAGCGTGTGCTTTATCAATGAACTCTATTGTCATTATTAGCTGTGCTAAAGTTAGCCACGACACCTTGTTGTCTCCGTGCCGTGGTACCAAGCTAGTGAGCGAAACGAAACTCTCACTGGTTTCTCGTCTTTGACGTCGGGCTCTTTTTGTTTGGTTTCCTTTTCGGAGTCTCGGACCAGCTGCCTGAGGAAGCCGCCCGGGAGGGCCGAGAGGGGCGGCGGTGGTACGAGGGCCGTCACTGGATGATTCTCCTCCTGAATCTGGGGTCACATCATCCGTTAGACCACAAAGTTAGCGTGCTATTGCTAGCTAATGAACCAGAAAGTCGAAGCTTAAAAAATGCGATGGGTTCTGTGCTAATCGTTACCCATAATGCGTGATGACCAGGAAAGAAAAATTCAATTGTGTGTTACTATTGCGATTAGTTTGCGTGCGATGAGACCATGCTGGCTAATTAGCATTCCGGAGCACTAAAGCCATCCACACAGCATTTTCACATTGTGTCGACGGGAAGTATCAATTCCAAAGCGAAACAAGCTCAGAGGACGGAGAAATCAGGACTCTGGACAAAGCCTTGCGGGATCCCTCCTTTTGGGGACCATACCAGAAGCTGATCACTTCAGACGAGGACTAGAATTGGTCTGATGACTTGGAACCTGACCTCATGACCTGAGAATAGAGAGCGGGCCTAATGACTTGGGACTTGTTTGGTTGGGTTCCGGTTAGGGTCTCCAATGAATGCATGTTTTTGGGATGTGGGACGAGAGCGGAGTGCCCACCTGAGGAAAAGCCACGCAGGCACGGGGAGAGCATGCAAATTACACACAGGAAGGGGTAGGATTCGAACCCTGGTCCTCAGAACTGTGGGGCAGTCCATCTACCGTGACGCCGGAGCTAAAAATTGAGGACTTGTTTGCAGCTCAGACCTGACAACTTGAGGGTTGAATCGATTGGCTCCCGTAAAGATTTTATTCTCACGATTCAGGATTTGACCTGATGATCTGGGACAAACTATGACTTGAGACTTGATGATTTGGGACTTTCATTTGGAAATAAAAATGGGATGAGGTTTTGACCCGATGACGTGGAACCTCATCACTCGAGACTAGAGACTGGGGTCTAACGACTTGGGGTTTCTTGAAGATTCGGGACAAGAGACTTGGACTCGGTTTAACAGGGACACAGACCTAAAGGCTTGAAAGTTTAGGACTCGGACCTGAAGAATTGGAACATTTTGGGAGCTTGGACCTGACGACTTGAGAAGCTAAGAAAAAGACGTGACTTGGGACTTGGTTGGGACTTTGGACAACGATGATGATGACATAAGAGCCGGAGATCTGAACCAATGACTTCGGCCTGATTGAAACCTTGAATTGAATGACTTGGCGTTTGATTCTTTCTTGATCTGGGCCTGGCGACTAGGTCCTGGTGATTTGACACTTGTTTGGGACTCGGACTGGAGAGTCTGCGATAAGGACCGGATGACTTGGGACTCACTGGAGACTTAAGACCAGTGACTTGAGGACCTGCATCATTTCCTGTAACACACACACACACACACACACACACACACCACACACACACACACATGCAACGTGCGCGGGCGAACCTTCTTCTCCCAAAGTTTTAAGCGTGATGACAGCGCCATGTTTGTGTGGTTTTCGGTCGGGTAGGGTGTGCGAGGGCGGGGTCAGAGGGACGGCAGCCTGGAGTGACGGAAACCTGACGGGGAGCAAGTCGCATGCACACAAGTGTCCATCATCGTCGTCGTCACGTTTCAGTCAACAGCATTTTAAGACGTTAGGATCGTACCACGTTCGTTTTGTGCGGGGGCGGTGGCTCGACGCTGTCATCGCGACTCAAATGGCAAAGAGTGACAATGCATTCCTTCGAGGTGTTTTTCTGACATGACACGCGCGGGATGGCCTCAAATCTTTCCCGGATAGCAATTTGGCATTCGGATTTTGTCACGTCGTCGATCGGTTTTCCGTCGCGACCCGGGCGGGTGCAGCCTGAACCGCCCGTCGTAAAAACACGAAAAATAATTTGGGGTTTTTTTGTGTGCTACCGGGACAATTTTGTTCATGACCAAAAAAAAAAAAAAAAAAAAAAAATCTAATTTCCTATTTGATTTTTTTCAGAACTCACTTGTTCTCAAACATTTGACGGCATGAAATTCTCAGCTGTATAATCACGATGAGCAACGTGAAGTTATGTTTGATTCCTAAGAAAGAGAAAAACATCTCCAATCCCAGCGTTGGATACGTAATATTGTTGCGGTCCACCCCGGCGCTGACGTGGCGAAAAAAGGCCTCGTCGTCGAAAGAAAAACTGAAACAATTGTCACCTTTGAGAATCACTTTCGGCGTCTTTGTACCCGCAACAGTCAATCAATCGTACGTAACCGAAGGTCCAAGAGACCACGTAGGCCAGGACTTTTGTCTGCAGGCATTTTCCTTTAGGAACAAAGCAAGACGGGACCATCTGCTGCTATTCTGGACCTTGAAGTCGGGACTCAAGTGGCAAAAATGGCGGACTCGTCGTCTGTCCAAACGGTTAGCCGAGCACATTTCCTGGTACGGGGGTCGACAATTTAGTCACGACCTTTTTTTATATATATATATATATATATATTATATATATATATATATATATATATATATATATATATATACACACACACACACACACACACACACACACACACACACACACACGCGTATAAAACGGCAAATTGTTCGACAGTGATCGGGCCACTAAAGCGGGCCTCGACCGCGGGGGCGGCTCGCGTGCCAATCGGTGACATCACAGACGCTCACGCTCGGCTCCTCCCACGTGGCTGGCGACCACAACCGAGCTGTTGACAAATTCCTCACCGCAAAAAAGTCCAAAAGTCTGCCGGTCCGGTGGACCTGTCCAGCGGCAAAGTATCAAGGTACCACCTCCCCCCCGGGGTTAACCCTACCCCAAAAAAGTCAAGTTGAATGAGAAGAATCGAGTTACCGTTCTGGAGGTCCACGAGGTCCACGGGGAGGAGGACTGGAGTCTCTACCGAGCCTCCTGCTGCTTGTGCTTGGCGTGTCCGAGCGGCGCAACTCTCGACAAGCAACAGACGCGTCCTATAAATAAAACCCCAGCCGGCTTCGGGGTGGGGGTAGGGGTGGGGGTGGGGGCACCAAGACCGCTCTGGGTGACCTGCTCAAAACGTGAACGCCGCTCCAGAATGTTCGAGGAGGACAAAGTTATTTACGTATACAAACATTTTATCCGTGGGATGTATTTTTTTGTTTTTGAGGGCTGACAAATGGTAGACGTGGTGGTGGTGGGGGTGGGGGTGGGGCGGTGTCGGTACCTCAGCTGTCATTTTGACCGACACCTGCAGCTGAAGAGAGGGTTGGGGGCGGAGTCACGCAAGTGGGCGGCCCTCTTCTCATACAAAACAGTCCAAGTGGATTGCTGTGACCCTTGTGTGGATAAGTGGCTCAGGAAAGACTGTAAGTTGGGGGGAGCAGGACTAGAATTGATCTGATGACTTGAGACTATAGCAGTTGATCTGCAATAGGCACTTTTCCACTGACATCGCACACGCGGGCGCCATCTTGGTTTGGTGAATTCTCGTAAACAAAGCGCAACCGAGCGGGAATCTTTTCAGAAGTGGGCCAGTGAGTGCAATCTTCTCGGTTGCTCGGCCTTGGAAAGCGGCTTTCAACTTTCGAGAACGACCCCTCTCGGTAACAAAAATAATAGACAACATCACTTAACCCAACGTTGACTGTCATCACGCGGTCCACTCACCTCAGCAGCGCGCTTCCAACGGATACCGACTGACCGACCGACGACGACGACGATTCCCAGCCAGTGACGAATTGCTTGTAGGCCTCCAGACTTTTGTCATTCTTGAGTTGCTCCACGGTAGAAGCGCTCGTCCACAAGAGGAGAGACTGGACCACGCCCACGCCCACAGTTGGGTTTCTCCAGGGCCTACGGCTCAATATTGGCGATCAAAGCGCACTTCTTGTCACACTTGTCAACATCTAATGAGAGCCCCGCTAACTTTCCAAAGTCTTTTTAGCCATCCTGCGTCACTTTTAACATTTATGGAACTCCGGTCTGGATGCAAAAGCCATCGAGTGAACACATCCGACATGGCCACGCGCTCCGGATGTAGTCACGTGGTCGAAAAACGGTCTCTTAGACACTTGGAGCTGACGACCAGTGACTGAAAACTGTTTCCGACGACCCGGAACTATACATTTGGACCTGAAAATGTGCGAAAACGAGACTTGGACCAGATAACCGGAAGTGAACCAGAATTTTAAAAGTTTGAAATGCTGGTGGTTGAAATTCCTGTCAAAAAACAAACAAAAACTGTCACAGCAATAACCAATAATTGCTCCTGATCACGCATCGTTAATAAAAAGATCAGAAACGCCTTTTGTTTTGAAAGTCTTTATGTGCAAGATTGTTCACCACAAACACCTGAAAGAAAATCACAATAAAATCCCCCACATTCTTTTTTCTACGTGAAATCATTTAAATAAATGTAAAGCTTTCTTATACACATATATTTCTTTATTTCATGTATTTATACTTTTATTTCCTCACTCTTGTCCCGTTATGTTCAAAGACCATGAACAGGATGCTGGGAGCAGCGGCGGTCCCGCCATCGGTCACAGTTTTCGTTCCCTTGGGAGACACGCCGACCGGCCGCCATCTTGTGGGCGCGACGGGACGTGTAAGGCTTCTCGCTGGCTCCGCCCCCTCCGTTTGGCACATTGACACTAGCGTGTAGCGAGTAAGCACGTGGCGCTAAAAAAGATGCACGGACGCACGACACAAAATGAAAAGCCTAAAAAAAAAAAAAAAATTAAATTAAAATTAAAAACACCCGGCGAGGCGAGGCGAGGCGGGGCGGCGCCCGCCCGCCCGCCGCCACCGACCGACCAACCGGCGGCGCTAATGCCGCTAACGGGGCTGACGGCGCTATCTCCGCCGCCGCACTCGCCGAGCTCTTATCGGCGTCACCGGAGCGCTCTAGAACATTCCAGAAGGATTTTGAACCAAGTACGTAGCGATACAACCTTCTAGAATGCGGAACAAGACTGTCCAACGTTGATGGCGTAACACTAAAACACGGTAACAATGCCGAACGCTGGAGATCCTAGAATGCTACAGAACGTGGAATTCTGGAAAATGTCGTAGAGCCTCGGAGAACAAGGGCCTTCGAAATGATTCCAAAAAGATTTAGGAAGTTTATTCCACAGCATTTTGCTTCTGTTTCCAAGCATTAAGTTTGGAACACCGCAGATGATTCGAGAATGTTTTATGTTGGCGACGCTCTTTCTTGATTGTTGTCCAAGTAAAACTGGAACGTCGATTGCTCTAAAATGTTGGGAGGACCTTCTACAATGTTGGGGGGAAACACTCCCAACGCATGATGCAGAACGCGCCCCAATCATGCTGAATGGTCGAAATGCATCCAAGTTTTCCCCAAAAATATTTTTGTTGCATATTCAACAAGAATTTCAATTTGTCATCAAACTTGCGGGCACTGTAGACGTCTTGAAAATGTGGAATAATACACATGGTTCACGAGCCATCGCCAGATTTCGATTCCAGAACCCGCGAGATCCTTCAGGACTGTCGGGGTCGAGGTCTGTTCCGGAACGCCACTTCTTCTTCTTCTTCTTTTCATTCTTGAGCATTCCAGAGCGCGTGTGCGCGTTCGTCCCTCTTCTGCACTGTACCAAGAAGTCTTTTGGGTGTTTTTAGCACTGAGATGCTAACAGGGCTAACGTTGATGACTCCGCCTCCTTTCGGAGCTCGCTTCCTGTTTCCTGCGCGAATGGTGACAAATGCTTCCCGTTTTAGCCCCGCCCCTCCTATACAGATGTCGCAAACACAGACACAAATATATACAAGACTCCCCAGTGTGTAGTTACCATAGCAACAGGAAACGGCGTCGGCTTCCCGTTTGCCACAGCGGAACGTTCGGCCCGCTCCCTCCGGGAAGACGCCATGTTGTCGCCTGACGCGCTTCATAACGTGAGTGTGTGTGTGTGTGTGTGAGGGGGGGTCCTAGGTGGGGGTGTTCATGCAAAGTTCTTCACATGCTGCTTCCACTCCACATCTGGCAAAAGTCCCATGCCGGGAAAACATCAATTGGTCGTAATGCGTCGTGTGTTGTGTGTGTTCGTGCGACGCGTATGACGCGCTTGAGCACGCGCAATTCACAGGCCGTTGCTGTTGCGGTGCGTCAGGGGGGGTTTGGAGAGCTCCACCACTCCGCCGGTGCGACTCTTGCCGATGACCTTGGGAGCGCGACGCAGCAATTTCTGAGCTTCGGTGAACGCGTCGGTCAGCTCTTTCTTCCACTGCACCAACTCGGGGTCGCTCTGCGGACGACGACAGCCAAAGTTTGCGCACGTGCGTCTCGCTATTTACGCGCGCACGATAGGGTCGGTCGGGAAGGTTTCACCAAAAACCTTTCCGCCTCGAGGGTGCGAGCGTGTGTGCGTTACCTCGCACTGCAGCACAAACTGCTTCCCTCCTTTGATACGCAGCAAGATGCACTTTTTGTCTTTAATCTGCGTCTCCTCCACAGAAACTATTTGCTCCATCGTCAGAAGGTTTTGCTGCGACACAAAAAGTCAAACGATAAGACGGAGACGCAGAGCGTCGCGGGAAAGAAAGTTTGGAGTCGCCGACGTTTGCCCTCCAGATTCGACAGGGTTCCGTTTGCCCCGCCGCGTCCGTTCTCACCAAAAACGAAAAGGTCGTCAGCTCCAAGGGAAGGAACCGTCCGATCCTCCGAGAAATCAACAGCAGGCGTGAAAAAGCCAAATGAGAAGCTCCGCGTCACCTCTTCTCATCTGGTCCAAAGCTTTTTCCAATGTCGTTTACTTTTTTTTTTTTTTTTTAACATTTGCTCAGACACCGCCCCCCCCCCCCCCCCACACACACACACAAAACAGAACCGAGCACTCCCCACTATCTTGCATCCTCGCGCTGTTCGGTTTGTGTTCCCGCTCTTTGACGCAAGCCCACGTTTTCCGTTCTTTTGGCTCGTGGAACGTCGGAGCGCGACCAAAGAGAACTCAAATGATTTTGCTCCATTTCAAACCGAGCTTCTAACTAGAAAGGCACCTCATCAAAACAGCAGACAAAGCAAAGTCTCAATCCTACTTTGTACAAATATACGGTACAGTCGTGGACCCGGACGGCCGATACAATTCAACTATGCGCAATTTCCAATGCATCTGCCGTATACGCTCCCAATAAAGAGGAGCGAGCCTTTGTTTTCAGACAATTCCGTCATCATCACTGGTCCGGAAACCCAAGAAATTGAAACTTTCCTCAACTGAAGACATCACAAAAGCAAAGAGCGCATTAAAAAGGAGGACGGAATTTCGGTTGAAGCCGTGAAAACATTTTTCTGGTCAATACTTGCGCCTGTACAGGTTTTAGAGATAAAAGATGAAGGTCAAATCAGAAAGCGTGCCAAAGGAGGACCCGACTTTCTCGGCTAATTATTAAGACCACCTCAAAAGCTGTCGCACTCGCCCTCGAAAGCTCTTCTCGTGGATAATCCACCTCCGCCAAAGCGCACGGGCTTCATTTAAGCGCCAAGATCCGCAAATAATGTCAGACGGCTCTTGCAGTTAGTAAAAGCTCAAATCTTGCCGCTTGAGGTACCCCGGCCCGTCCCAAGTATTTGGGGATTCATAGTTCACCAAAAGTCCCCACGCCTCTTCTGGGGGATTGGGCGGGGGGGGGGGGGGGGGAAGATATAAAAAAAAAAAAAAACAAAAACAACTTCACTTAAAACTTGAAAAAGCAAAATACCGACATCAATCCTTGGAACAAGACCAAAAATGAAAACCGTACCTCAGAAAAACCATCCGGGCAGGATTTCAGTGGCCCGGGACACGTTGAGCTCGGCGGCGGCGGCGCAAGCCAAAGCGCTGCGAGCGTCGCACGGGACTGCGCTTGCCAAAATCTAAATCTCAACGGATGGAAACTGCATTTGTGCATTTGGATTTACTCCAAACCTTGTGCTGAGGCAAATGCACAAAACTTGTCTTTTATAGTCCAATTTGTATCCGTGCTATTTTTTCCAAATAATAGATGGGGGGGAGCGTTCCCCCGTGTGTGAAAATCAACCCACGTTCAAGCTGTTTGTAACACAAAAGAAATACTAAAAGGATGGAGGATCATTGCCAATGACTCCAGGGTGCAGGATTTGAGACCCCTTGAGACCCCCGGACCTCACGGTCTCGAAACTAGAGACCCGGCCGGGGTCGAGACCGCCATTCCTTTTAGAGTTGAGACGAGGCTTGACGCGGGACCCCGGGGTCGGTCTTCACTTTTAACTTGCCAAATTTCCCGCAAGACAAGACAGCTGAGCGCCGGTGAGGGAGGGTGCCGAGGTCAAAGGTGACACGACGGGCAGCTGTTCAGCTAGCAGCGGCGGCAGCAGCGGGGGTGGGGTGGGGGTGAAAGTCTACAAGCCAACAACACGGCAGCCACTCACCGAGTCTTTGAGCTGCGTCAAGTGTTTCGCCAGCCATGTTTCCTTTGCGTGTTTAACACACACACACAGACACACACAAAGTGAGAGCGTTTACACACACACACACACACACACAAAGTGAGAGCGTTTACACACACGCACACACGCGCCCAAGGACGCACGGACGCCAACGCGTCGGCACGACGTATCCGCGTTGCGATGAGTGGCGCTGACTGACCCGTGACTCTCCCTCTCCCCGCCACTCCACCCGGTTGGGGAACAGGTAGAAGTAGCGGCGCTGCCACTGCGTGAGGAACGGGTTGCCCAACTTCAGCATGTAGCCGTGCATGATGCAATCCTTGCCGAGCGCGTAGTCTGGGCGACGACAACACAACAAACACAAAAGCTCAGAAGAAAGTCTCCGGGGCTCCACTCAGTCCCGAGTAGCACTAAGCCGACAGACTCGCCGCCAAACTTTTCAGGATGTCTCGCCGAAGACGCCGCGCGACACCATGTCGGGACAGCGCTCTCGCTTTGTGGGAAATTTGGACGGCGAATTCCATCAGTAAGCCTGACGCCTTCTTTTTAGAGTTTTAGTGTCTAATGTAGTGTGTGATGCTCGACGATCAAATGCGGTGCCCTAAGTGACGCGCTCAACATTTCCCGGGAAAACCGATAACGACCGGCGGCGTCCTGAGAGAAGGAACGGCGGCGCATGCGAAAAGAGTCCAATTTTTCCTAGAAATGAAAGTCACCTTTCACCTTTCAGGAGTTTTACGAAGCATGCGGGAAAGGCAAATGGGACAAGAAAAAAGCCGCCCTGGTCTCTCTCTCTCTCTCTCTCTCCACTCTTGCGGGCGGGCCTCTTACCTTCCTCGTGTCCCAATTGTTTGTTTTTGGCCCTCTTGCGAGCCTCGTTCTTGTCCGTGTCGGAGTTGACGGCGTCGTAGACCGTCTCGGCAACTTCCTGTTGCCAACGCTCGGAAATCACCAGCGGGAAGTTCTTGTAGAGTTCCTGGTCGCTATCCAAGAGCTTCACACACAAACGCACAGAAGCAGACTTGGGACCAAAGACTCGGACTGCAGCATCTCGCGTGCGCGACTATCTCCTTCACCTTGATGCCTTTGGTGTCCTCCTCGTCAAAGGAGCCGATGTCGAACGCGTCGGCGGCGTTGACTTCCCCTCTGGGCGGGATTAACGGCGGCGAGTACTGAACGCACACACGCGCGCGTTAAGCCTTCTTAACCCCACGAGAAGACTGTCACGAACCCGAACCGTACCTTCTGCAGGTAGACCTGCTGCCAGTCGATGCCTTTGAAGAAGGGATGCTCCTTGACCTCGGACGCCCTGATTGACAGGTCACACAAACGTGTTAGTCCTCGTGCGGCCAGCGGGGGGCGCTGTTGACCTGATGTCGCCTGGTCTTCTCCGGTAGCTCAAAAGTCACATTCAAGACCCTGAAATATTTGGTCTATCGTATGTGCTACAAATAATTGCATCATGAAGATTTGATGGACGACAAAAAAACGCTGATGAAACTTTATTGAAGAGCCGTCCTTGGTCAGCACCCGGACACGGACGGACTGGTCTATATGGATTGATCGACTCCAGTTGACCTTGTGGACGGCGACGATGACGTGCGTGCGTGCGTGCGTGCGTTCGTTCGTTACCCTCGGCCCTGGCATCCCAGCCTCTTGGCGACGTCGCGCTGCAGGAGACCTTCCAGAAGTTCTTTGAGTTCGGCCGTGAACGAGTCAGGAAGTTCCACATTCTCAGATATGCAAGAAGAAGAAAGTCACTCGCGTTGCATGTTTTTCGGGACCTGACGCTTCATCACTTTTTTTTTTTGGAATTACCACAAGCAGGAGGATTAAAAGATGGGCACGTTCGCCGTATTAAATGCCTACGTGCAATCTAATGAGCGATGACAGCCAAAATGAACACTCGAGCTGCTTGCGTTTCAAAGCCAAAGACCGACTCAGTAGCGCCCCCTAGACACTTGACGGATCTTGCGCGTTCTCCATTGCAGGAGAAGAGCTTTCACTTTGCGACCTGGCGAACGGACCCGGTGTCATGTTTTATGCTTAGGGAGACGTAAATGTGCCACGCCGTGCAAGATGCGAAATGTCCATTTGCTTATTTGGATCGTCGGACTTCTAAGACGGGGCGCCGGTTTCCATTCCGAGCCGAGTCAAATGAATACACCCACTCACTTACATGGACTCCAATGATATTACCGGTGATCTTTCCAAGTCAAAAGTAGTCCCCCTGCTTTCCGTGCGCAGTGCACCATTCCACTATTTGATCCTGTCGGATTTCTGTGAGGCGTCTAAACTTTTTTTTTGCATTTGGCTCTATATTAACTCTGACATTGCGTCCTGCTCCGTCCAAAATCTTCATTGAAACCTCTCTGTAGAACTCTCTTGGACAAGCCTGACACATTTGGCAAAAAACACACCCCAATATTATCTGGAATACGCAATCGAAAACCCAGTTCAAAGCTGTTCTGTTCAGTCGCCATTTTGGACGATTGCGGGGCACGGCAACTGTAGCTAAGGGGGGCGGAGCTGAAGATCGCCAGTCGCAAAGGTCCTAACCCGCTTTGTACTGAAAGCTTTACAAGGCATTTAGGTATTTTTTTGCTCAGGACAATGGAACTGTCCTTTTTTTTTTTTTTTTTTTTTTAGAACCAATATTGTTTTTGGGATGCGCCTTTCATCTCCAAAATTGGCACTTCCGCCATCTAAGGGTCAGGCCGACGTGTTGTAAATGCGTTCGGGCCGAGATCAAAGATTTCTTCAGAAAACAAGTCGTTTTTTTCTTACCATAGTCAGCGTCATCCTGTCGATCTCGTGTTTGTCTTTGGTCTTGTGTTGCCGAAACGGGCTGTGCCTAAAGGGGGCGACACGGCGGAAAGACGCTTTACTTGCGCAACACCCGAGTCGTGCGGCGCTGACGCTGGACCGCAAACGCGCTGCGGGTGCGCCAAAGAAAGTATGTCGGGCAAAAAGCTCATCTCGAGCCCAGATGGCGATGTCGGAGCAGAGGAAGGCGATCGCGCCGCTTACCCTCGTAAGAGCTTGAAGAGCATGCAGCCTAGCGAGAACCAGTCGGCGCTGCTGTCGTACGCCGTCCCTTTCTGGAGGACCTCGGGGGCCATGTAGCCGTGGGTGCCCCTGAAAAGAACAAAAAAAAAAAAAAAAACGCCGGGATCGGGTCAGCCGTGGACAAAAGTTACAAAAGGACAACGCAACTTAAGGAAAAGAAAAAAACAAGCAAAAAAAAAAAAAAGACACTCAAAAAGGCAAAAGTGTATTTTGTGCTAGCGGATGCTCCACCATCCCGAGACGTACGCTGCTAAAAGCCCCCCCCAAAAAAAAAAAAAAAAACTAAAAAAGTAAAAACTCACTCATCATGTCAAAAGTCGCTCATCTTTTTTTGGACTTGAGAGAAGTAGAAAAAGAGGCAATTGTTTTTCTTATTCCAAAATTTCAAAGGGAAATTTTGCTCAGGTCAGCTGCAAACAGTTGCCAAACGCGGTACATTTTGGATTTTTTTTGCAGTGGTTTATACGTGACAAAAAGAAGATTCTCAAGAGGTCAAGCGTGCCCAGCAATGTAGGAACACTTCAACGCCTAATGGAAGGACACCGCAGCTGTCGAGAGCCCAAATTTCACAGACTCTCACCCGCCGAAAACGTACTCAGTAGCAAAGTCGCGAATTGGCCGGGAAACGAGTCGGAGAGAGCGGAAAAGCTTTTCTTCAGAAAGCCCCGAGAAGGACGGCCACTCACACGCTGGCGTGAGGTTTCTTCTTGGAGAAGTCGCAGGCGAGGCCCAGGTCGGAGATGCGAACGTGGCCGTGTTCGTCCAGCAGGATGTTGGCGGGCTGCCGACGACGGCCACAGATTTAAAAAAAAAAAAAAAAAAAAAAAAAAGCAGCAAGGGAGCGTCGGCGCGCGCACGCCCGCGATGGCGCCGTGGCGTACCTTCAGGTCTCTGTAGACCACGAAGCGGTTGTGCATGTGCTCCAGGCCCAGGATGATCTCGGCAGCGTAGAAGCGCATTTCCTTCTCGCTGAACACGCCGTGCTGCGACAGGTGGTAGTGAAGGTCGCCGCCTGCAAAAAAGCGGGACTCGTGAGTTCGGATCGACTCGCGTCAGGAAGGGCATCCGGCGTAAAAACCGGGCCAAACAAATATGAGCGTTCATATCAGATGTTGTCACGCTAACGGGACAAGCCCAAAGAAACTTACTTACTATATCTAGTACTATCGTATGCCGCCCTAATAATTCATCAATGATTGAAAACATGAGACATATAGTCGATATTGAACTTTCAAGAACTTTGTGTGTAGTTTATCTTACAGATATTACGATTCACTTTAAATGAACAAATACAAAAGAAATGAAACAAATCATTCCACTGGGAAAAATTTAGTAAATGTTTCTTTTTACAATCCTGTACAACTGTCCAGAATAAATATTCCAGGATTTGCTCTTTGGAATCACAAGATCTCTTATTTGAAATCTAAAATTTGGCATCATTTTCTCACATGATTGGTGTTTGATTACAGCCCGTTACGCTCTCAAGCTCATATACGTCATTGACGTGCAATAACTAAACTATCGCGCGATGACCTTTATTACGAATGTTTTTCATGTTGATGACATGAAATCTAATGACAACACATTTCACGAGATCAATTCAAACTTTTTTTTGCCTCAACATTGAATGTGCTGTCGCCAGGGTTACCGTTCATGAGGTCCAGGATGAAGCAGAGCTTGTCGGGCGTGTGGAAGGCGTACGTCATGCACACGATGAACGGGCAGTCCTGCAAACGCCGCAGGTTAGCCCCCGTGGCGCCGTTTCCACGCTGACGCGAGGTAACGCGCGACTCACCCCCGTGCTGACGAGCGACAGCATGATCCGCTCGTTCAGCGCCAAAGTCTCGCCCTGCTTCATCTTGATGCGCTTCTTGTCCAGACACTTCATGGCGTACCTGCGGGGTACAAACGTAACCATGCGCAAACGCGCGCTTGGACTCAAATGGACACGCGTGCAAATGCACGAGCGAGCACACAAAAACAAAATAGGTCCACACGTACCCAAATGAATACACACACGCAAACAAACACATCTACGCACGTGCACAAAGACAAGAAGACAAACGCGCACACTCAAGCAAAGGCACTTCCTGCGGGAGCGCTCACATCTTTCCCGTGTCGGCCTTCCTGCATCCGTAAACTTCGCCGAAGCCGCCGCGGCCGATGATGCGGTGGACGCTGAAGTCGTTCATGGTCAGCTAAACACAACAACAACACCACACACCAGCGCGCCTTGACTTTCAAAGTAAAACAATTGGACACGAGAAAGTTGCACTTAGATGCAGCAAGCGCCATCAATGGCCATTTCCTCTTTACCTTTCAAAATAAAAGCATTTCAAGCAATTCAATTGGGCGACGTTCAACTCAAATTCATAGAACAACATTTTAATTTGATCCCCTGCATCTTCCACGCTAACACCAAAAGCCCTCACAACATCCACCCGCCTTCTCTTTGGGCTTCCTCTCGCTTCTTTGCCAAACTTATGATATTGTTTCAAATGTTGACGGTATAATGCAGTGTACATATTTTAGCTCGAGCAGTTTATTTTTTTTTTGAACTGTTTCACACCGCAGCTATGAGAGGAATATTATTTTAGCTAAGTTGTAAGTATGTATGGATAGCACTTGAAGTTGGACTTTCAAAAGAAAAGCCTCACAAATGTGGCAGGTAGGAAAACCATTTCCACTTTTGATGGACTTGCGGTACTCACGTGTATGTTGAGCTCCACATTCTTCCACTGGCAAAATCGCGTAAACTTGTCGCTGCGTGTCAGAGGGGGGTGGGGGTGTCAGTAAGCGACAAAAAAAAAAAAAAAAAAAAAAAAATTCTTCTACCTCTCAATGAACTTGAGGAAGATTTTCCCTCGCAGGCTGTCACAGATCTCCACGATGTACGGCTGTTGAGGGTGTTAGCACCTTTTAGCATATTGCTCGACAGCGGTTTGGAAATGTGAAGTGCGTCTACCTGGAACAGCGTGGGGGGGACCTGCTTCTTGGCCAGGTGACTTTGGACGTGGTCAACGGCTTTTTTGGAGAAAGGCTGGGAAATCAACGGGCAAAAGTCAGATGCAGACACAACAACAACTGTGTTCGACCACACAGGCTTTTAGACAAGGACCAGTACCGGCAACGTAACCGGGGTAAGGGCCAGGGTCCGGAGCCAAGGACCAAGGCCACGGCAAGGACCACTTTCAGCGCAAATCGGAGGCCTCAAGCAAGGACCGAGACAATGAACTAGGGCGAGTGGGACTACAGCTAAAACCTAGACAATGACCAAGACAAGGGCTAGGTTTTAGGCCAGAACTAGCACCAAGACTAGAATCGGGTCCAGTGCAAGTATCAGGTCCAGGGAACGAACCAGGATCAAGACAAGGGGTGTCACTGTAGCTATGGCGCAACCTAGGCCTAGACCGTAACAAAGACGGTCTTTGTGACAAATGTTGACCAGGAGTAGGTCTATGGCATGGACTAGTAAGAGAAACTAACCCAGGACCAGGGCATGAACGAGGACTCCGTTCAGCCAAGTACCGGGATCAAAACAAATCATAGGACTGGGACTAGGCCTAGGACCAGGGGTAGGGCTCGGACTTGAGGTAGGGCAGAATTGGGACCGGTCCAGGGTCAGGTCCCGACTAGGGCAATTGACAGGTTCAAGCCAAGGACCAGAAGTAGGGAAAGGCAATGGGTAGAGTCAGGACAAGCAAGCCCAAGACCCGGACAGTGAAAAGGGCTAGAACCGGGACAAATATCACGTTCAGAGCAGGCACCGGGACCACGGCAAAACAAGACTCACGGATAGAGCAAGCGCGAAAATGAGGACCAGGGCTAGAACTAATACAAGGGCTAAGTCTAAGAATACAACATGGACCGGGACCACGGCAAAACAAGACTCACGGATAGAGCAAGCGCAAAAATGAGGACCAGGGCTAGAACTAATACAAGGGCTTAGTCTAAGAATACAACATGGACCGGGACTAGGGCAGCACTTGCGTGTCCTCACATGCGAACACGACAGCAGTTCCTTCATGATGTAACCGTCGTAGATCTGCCGACTGCGACTGAGTCTTTCTTCCTCGGAGTCCAGCTTCTCGTAGTCTTTGATCTGCGGGGACAAGACCAGAATGTAGACCGGAAGTCAGTGCGAGGTCACCTCCTGTTCCGAAATGAGCCAGAACCGTGGGAACAAAGACCGATGCACTGACTTCTTCGTAGAACTTGAGCTGCGGCACGGCCTCGTCGATCTCGTTCAGACAAAAGTCCTTGAAGAGGAGGAAGCCTGGGCACAGGTTCAATGACATCAGCGGGACGCCACACACACACCCACACACACACTTCCTGTTGACCGGTGATTGACAGCTGACGACAGGAAGTAAGCCTTCTCATATCAACGTGAGCGCACAGTAAAGCTGCCAAATATGTGTGCACACAAACAATAACAAAAGCAAGCACACACAAACATGCACGCATGTACGGTTGCACGTGCATAAAAGCTCCAATGATGCTAAAACAATCTTGCTTTCACAACCAAAATATCCACTCACACACACACACACACACACACACACACAAATGTACTGACGCATAAAAGCCTAATCAATGCCGCTCGTTATCATAAAATACAAAATAAAGGCAGCCATGCACGCACACATACACTCATGTGCAGATGATGCATTTTTTTAGTTATTGCTGCGAAAACCGCCGTACGCACACACACACACACACACACACACACACACACAGCAAAATGTCGACGAGAGGTTATCTGGGCAAAGGGGCGGGGCCAATAAAAAGATCACACGTCGCCGACAGACGTGCCGTTGCCATGGCAACCGCCTCCACGAGGACGGGGAGCACGCGAGCGAGCACGAGCGCGAAAACAAGAAGGCCGACAATGGCGGAAACGGGCAACGAGGCTGCGGCGTCGACACTCGAGTCGAGGGCACCGAAGAAAGAAGGGAGGATGGAGAAGAAAGATGAAGTGCAGAAGATCACTTCAACACGGCACCTGTTGCTTGTCCTAACGGGTCGTCAAACGTATGACCCGCAGGCGACAACCGGCCAAACTTGCGGGAACGCCTTCGCTGCAATTTCCCGATCAAAGCAACGGGCGCCGCTAATTTGGCCCACCGGAGGGCGAACACACAGCCGCCGACTTTCCTTTTTCCCTTTTAAAGCGTCTGCCGTCTCGCTCGGAGGATATTATTTCCACCAAGTCGAGCTTTTACTCTGAAAGCGGACGTACTGTGAACGTGACGTCCTCGTTCACTTTCGCGTGAAATTCGATTTCCACCTGCAAAGGCTTTGAGTATGAAGGAAGCTGACTTTCAATGCAACACATTTTCAAATTAAAAGCCTCTGAGAGGAAACTATTATTATTACTGCAAACGCTATCCTTTGCCCTAGCGTCCTACATTTTGTATTCTTTGTCCTGCTTCTTGTGCGCTCCAAACTCCGCCCCCTGGTCTGTCCTCCACGCGGCTCGCTCCAGCGTTACGGAGTCCGATTCCGATATTTGGCAGAGCAAAATTCTTCAGCAGATTCATTGAAAAATCAAGGAAGGAACAAAATAACTCAACACGACAGTAAAGATATTGTTTTACAGAACTTTGCCCCTCAGTATTTCTTTGAACTTTATAATGGAGAGAAAAAAAACAAGTACAAGTGTAGGACGGGCCTGCGACTCAGAAGGCGCTACAGTTGCACGTGCATGTCATTGAAATTACAAATAAAAAAGATTAAAAAAAAAGAAATTCAATCTTTCCAACTGTATTTCTTATTTTGAACACAAAATGAGATCGGGTACCAACAGGTTGTGTCCAAAACTCTCCATTCGCAAATTTCACTCACTGAAACGTTTCTCTGCTCGTATCAAGTCCGCTCGATGCCGCGCCCCCGAGAGATTAAATATCCCACTGTGATTGGTCGGTTCGTCGGCTCCGCACACAACACTGTAAAAGTGCCATTCATAAAAAAAAAAAAAAAAAACAGAGGGCCGAACAAACATTCATATTTCATATTCAGGTGGGGGCCGCAAAATATCAGCCCCTCGCCGTCGGAGAATCGGTTTTGTTCTTTGTTTCTTTGGCTGTATTTTGGTCTTATGTTGTCACGTGTGGATGCAGAAAGCAAAAGTTGGCAACAACAGAAAGGGTTAACACTGCTGCCCCTCGCGCAATCCTCCAATCGCCATGCGGCAACCGTGGAAAGCGGCCAGTTCCTGAGACTTGGCCTCTCGGGACCTGAAATCCATCCAGAGGACGGAGTTGCTCGTGAGGAAGATGCTTCGACACGGCACTGTGGAGTGGACCTCCGTCGCAGCCTGGTTCGGTGCTGCCCCTCCCTGTCATGACGCCGCACCCCCACTTTTAGTGCCGGATAAGTGCCTTCCTCTCAATTCTTCATAGCTAGCTATCCTAACATCGGTGGGTCACGGACGCCATTCTGGGGGTGAAAGGTGCTCCACCCTCCCTCAAAGCCGACAGGATGTTGGTGACGCGTCTCGACAGCACGTCCGTATTTTGATTTTACTCTGAATATTTGCACAGACTTTTTTTTTTCCTTCTTTGCGAAAAAAAAAAAAAAAAGAACCACTCCAAAATGCCGAATAAATTCAAATTAATGCAAAATAAAGACGATGACAAGCAAGCGCAATGGGGCGAGGGCGCCCTCTATTGAACGCCCATCGTTGCTACACGTCTTTGACGTCAATCGCTAGCTGGCGTAATTTGCGCTTGGGCGCACATTTAGTTGCAGCGATGGCCCGCAGGAGTGCATTGTGGGAAATGCTTGAGGACAGAATGGTCCGGCCCAAACTTGGGCCTCTTCTCCTCCTATCAGATTGTTGCTTTACTTACCCGTTAATCAATTTCATTCCCCGCCACGGACGAGCTCAAGCGGCGGCGCGCGCGTGCACATTCTTCCGCTGCCATCACCGTGGCAACTGCAGTTGCCTGGCAACACATAACTCCATCATCCAATCCACAAGTCTGACAGATGGAGAGGCAGAGGGACGACAAGAAGAGGAAGAAGAATTTTGGACGGCGGGATTTGGAAAAAGGCCCTTCGTCGATCAAAGAAAACAAAGAAAAAGATTTTGCTTCAACGTGAACAAGATAATGACGACAAGAACAAGGAAAGACAAAACGCCGAGGACGTAGCCTTGCGTTCAGAACGTCCACTTTGGTTCATGATAACGAGCAACGCAAAACACCATAGACAGGCGAACAAATACGTCGTAGCAGGTATTTGAACACAAAATGGTGGTGCAACTCATGGAGACACACAACAACCACGGGTAGAATGTCTTTATCTTCTCGGCTTCTGGACCATTTGTGACGATTCCTTCATGAAGGCGGTAACAGACGCCGCCCACCCCACCCCTGTCGCAGGTTTGCGCTACATTCAAGCAGTAAGAGAAATCTACGATTTCGAAGCACCCCGTTGAAACGTCTTTATAGCAATGACAAGACTTTAAAACAACACAAACATCGTATCTTATCTTATCTTATGTTATGTTATGAGAGAAGAAGAGATGATCATGTGGGCCACGTCGGATCGAAGTGCTGGAGCGGAGCGTGGAATGGACCGCTTGGATAAGGAGGTGTCGATCCAGTATGATTTTCTCCGATAAGCTAAGATGTGGATACAAATCGATAATTTGGTTATGTTTCTTCTGGGAGGCTGCAACACATTCAAGCAGCAGTGGTGTTTTTTTTTCTTACCATTTTCTGTCAGATTTTGAAAGAAATGATGAACAAATGAAGATAGAAAATAAGCGAGATGTGTGGCTCTCACGGACCTGTTAGCTTCTTTGTCCTCCTGCAATGACAGAGGTCAAAGGTTTTCTGTTAAGGATCCAGACGGCTTTCACACAGTTGCTGGTATTTTGCTCCATTCCTCCATGCAGATCTCCTCTGGAGCAGTCGTGTTTCGGGGCCGTCGCCAACTCCCTCTCGAGATTTTTTTTATGGGGTTGAGCTTTGGAGACCGGCTCGGCCAGTCCGGGACCTTGAAATGTTTCTTCCAAAGGTCATTTTGTGCGGGGTCATCGTGGAGATGGAAGAGGAGGTTTTCACTCTAAATCTCCCGATTGACGGCCCCATTGATTCTTTGCTTCACGTGAATCCCTTTGCAGAAAAAACAGCCCCAAAGCGTGACGTTTCCACTCCATGTTTCACAGTAGTGACGGTGTTCTTTGGATGCAACTCTGCATTCTTTCTCCTCCGAACATGACAAGTTGAGTTTGAACCAAAAAATTTGGAACATCCGACCAGACAAGATCCCCCTTCAAATGCTCTCGAGACGGACATGTGCTGAGCAGAAGCGGGGGCAAAGCTCTCCCACTGGAGGATTGGAGTCCCTGGTGGGTTTCTGACAGTAGCGTCTGATGACAATTACGAGCCTCTTTTGCACAATTTTTCTCCCTTTTCAGGGCACTCAAAGACACGTTCCAATTTCACGCATGATTCATTCACCCCTCAATCAAGCTCCTTGCGTCGCCGTTCTGCGCCAACGGAGCCGACGACCGCATTCATTTGTAGGCGACGCGGGTTAAGCGTCTCGCGTCCGCGACGACATGCGCTTGGGCAGGGACCCGAACGACATAACTTTTTTCTTGACTCTTAGGGACCAGACTACTTCCTGGTAAACACAGCGAACAGATGAGTTGAATATTTCAGTGACGCTGGTTGTGTGGTTATAGTGTATTTGTGCTTTGTTTAGTATCTATTATTTAGTATTAAAGTTTGCTTCTGCAAATGGTTTATGAAACTTATCTTGTATCAAATGCAAACGAAAAAAAGACTTAAGCATCTCACGGCATCTTCAAACAAATTTGAGTCAGTTAAGTGTGGCACACTTCAACTTCCTGCTGCAAGAGTCATCACAAAAGCGGAAACGCACGCACGCACGCATACGCAGTGAGAATTCAGGCTGCCTATTCTCGGGGGGTTGGGAGTGCGGATGTGAAGCAGAGGGCAAAGTACCGCGGGCGCCGGCGAGGCAGCCACGTTCCCCTGGCGGGAGGAAGTGCGCGCGTAGCCGTGGCTTCCTCCTGGCCGGCGTTAGCATCCGGTGAGCGAGTGGCACACTTTTGATCTTCTTGATTGCTTTTATTGACAAATTGCTGCCGACGTCTGAGGGCCAGCAGTCAGAAATACTCGCACTAACTAAGGGAGTTGACGTCAAGATGGAATATTGGCACTATGACGTGTTCTTCACATCCTTTGAGGAATACATGCCAGAGAATATTCTTACATTGCCCTTTTACAGTATTTGTGGACCGATGTTCATTGCTTGGAGAGCTGGAAAAGCGGTCATCTTCTTTAGCTCGCCAATGGTGCTTTTCATTCAGCAGAAATTTGGGCAAGCAAAAAGAAAAATGAAATCCGTGATGTGCGAAATTGCTTTGTTCCGTGTGTTTAGTTTTACAGTCAACTTCAAATGTCAATCAAGAACTTTAGGCAAGCAACATTCTCCCTTGGTCCTTCATGCTCCTGCACTCGTAGCTTAGAAGTTGTTGTTGTGATCGCCGAGAATCGGACATTTTAGGTCTGATCGTCGATCTCAGTGTCCGCCCTAATATTAATTGTCCTAAATTGACGTTTTAAAATATTCAATGCAAAATGCTTCCCAAATGAACTTTGACGATCGGCAACATGTTTAGCGAAGATGCCGATGACGGTTTTTCTCACTGGAGCCATCTTTTGCGTTAACGCCACCCGAGGAGCCGGACGATGCTGTCGCAATACGCCAGAGGGATCTGTGTTGAGGCTGCCATTTTGCTTTCACACAATAGCAGACAGAAAAATAAAATGCTGAAAAAAAAAACGATATGAATGAACGTGCATGAATTGCAACTTGCATGTCTTGAAAACTAAGCGCTTCTCAGTTTTTGAAGGTTTTATTTTCTTGTATTTCAGATGACATTTGTATGAGAGTTATGGAGCAGCATTTTAAATAACTTTTGACAAAATAGAAGACCAAGCAGGAAAGCACGGGAGGCGACATTCACACATCCAGCGGCAAAATGAGAATTTGGGCCTCCTTAATGTTATTCACGGAAGGTGCCCCACCCCCTCGCTGGATACTCACCGATCTTCTGGTTGAAGATCTTGTCGAAGGCCAGTTCATCGCGCTCCTCCAGATATTTCTGCATGACGCTGCGGATGCTGAGGACACAAAGCGGAACGGCATCAGTCAGGCGTGGCTCGCAGCGACGCGGTGCGTTTGCAACACGTGTGAAACCCGCAGCCTGAATTATTACTGTTGAATAAATTGCCCAACCCTAGAAGTGGTACTTGCTGCATGTTTTGATGTGGCACTCCTGAGCTCACGATGACTCTCTCTCTCTCTCTCTCTCTCTCTCTCTCTCTCTCTCCTTCTCTCACTCTGTCGCTCCTTTGCTTTCCAACTTTTGAAACCAAGCGGCCGAGGCAGACAGCCGCCACCCACACCGAGTCTCGGGTCTGCTGGAGGTTTCTTCACAAGTTTTTGCCCGGCCCCCGCGGCACGGCGCTTGCTTACACGGTCTTGAGCCGGTCGCGGTCTTCGACCTGCTCCGCGCCATGGGGAAAGTCTCCCAGAAAGGACTTCTCTCTCTGCACTTGGCACCGTGTTCTTGAAATAAGATTGAACTCATTTGAAAATGAAATGTCATTCATTAGTTATGCTAGCGCACGTTTCAGGGATGCGGGAGGAAAGCGGAGTACCCGGAGAAAAGCCACGCAGGCGCCACACGGGACAGGCCGGATTTGATCACGCAACCTCACAACTGTGAGGCAGACGTCCTAACCGGTCCGTCACCGTAAAGCCGTACTTGAGTATTGTGGGGGGTTTTTTTTGCCTCCCCCACAAACTTCCTTCTAAGGGCTCGTAGATTGTTGCCACAGCAACACGACAGCCAGCGTCGTTTGATTGACAGGCCAACTGGCGGCCGCGTGATTGGACGCGGCGCAAGACTAGCGGAAGTTGAATCAAGTGCGGCGCTCGCTTCCTCTTTCGCGCCTGCGCCAGGTCGTCGTGTCTCCTGCCTCTTTTATGTTTGTCAAAGAAAATGGCGGCCGAAGCAGAACGCAGAGCCCGAGCGATGACGTTTGGCACGCATCCCTTCCCGACAGTAAGTTCAGCATAACAAGCCTTGCGTAAGAACCGCCCTCAAGCCTGAAGCGAGAGGGTAGCCGCGCCGTCCCCGGCTGTGTAAACGCCGATCGCGTTTCAATATTGACACATTAAACACATTATGCAGGTTCAACGTCGCGCTGGCAACATGACACCAACTTCATTCTAATCAGTCCAATAACACAAAATCATCAACTAACTACGACAGGACTAGACTACCGTACTAATAACTTGAATATTCCCAAGTCCTTGCTGACTTGCTAGCCATTGCGGTTGTCGTTTGACCAGTTTGGGCTTGAAAGCAGCAGAAGCAAAGTTGCATCTCGCTCGCTTGCTAACCTTCTCTACACTGCAGCGTCACAACATTTGACTTGGGAAGATTCGTGCTTTCTGAGCATCGAAAACCTTTGCGCACTCCCTTTCAAACGTCAGCTTTAGATGATGCAACAAAAATACGACCAAGATAAATCATCACGACTGTGACCTACAGGCTGGACCACTCAAGCGGGGGGGGGGGGGAGTTGAACTCTTTTTGTGAGATTGAATGCGGCTGCGTTCAGACTAAACCAATCACGTTAACGCTCATGTGAAAGAGGTGTAGGCAAACACCACCGTCCACCAAAACGCCACAGGCGCCGACCCTACTCGGACGGTACAAATGTCGACGTAAGAACCGAGCTGGGCGCTCAAGGAGTGTGACGACTTGACAACAAATGTGGATGTCATTGGCATTGTAAAGGGAAGGAAGACGTTCTGTCAAAGTGACCGACAGTGAGCACGTATAACCAAAGTCGTACTGGCCCAAGAACACACACCTGTGGGACTCCACATTGGAAGCCAGCTCAGGACAAATCTAACGTGTGGATATTTTTGGTGTTATTGAAGTCATCTGTTCTTTATACTCTATGTACATAATTTGGGGGTATCCGTTGATCTTGCCCCCTCTCTCTCTCTCTCTCTCTCTCTCTCTCTCTCTCAACGCTATGCTAGTAGCATGCGCCACACAGCCAAGGAGAAGGATGTTTTGGATCTTATTGAATTTACCTTTGAGCAGGAAAAGCAGGTTCGATTTGCATTCACCACCTGGCGCTCGGCAGCAGGGGGCGTGGCCACAACTCTTTTACCGATCTCGGTAGGGCAGGGGTCACAGACCTTTATGAGGCTGAGGGCTACTTCGTTAGCGGCCGTCGGCTACGTGACCTGTTTGCGGCAGTTCGTTGTACAGCAAATATTTTCCCGTTAATTTTTTATGATACAACATATTAAACATTTCATTCATGTAAGCAAGTCAGATTCAAAATTCAAAGCACAGAAAAGAAGGATTTGTGACCGGTGGTATTTTTAGACCATGCCTCAGAAACCCCTCAAGTGGTCCCTGAGGCTGCGGGCACTCCGTTGGTGACCCCCGCGGTAGGACAGTGGTACCCAACCACCAGTGTGCGGACCGGTGCCGGCCCGTGAGGCATTTGTTCCCGGGCCACAGAGAAAGAACGACCAATCTAAAAAAATGGTGTTTTACTGCAATTTACGTGTTAATGTCTTTTACTTTGAAACTTGACCGGATCTTCTTCGCCACGACAGCTGCTGCAATTGGCACGTCAAGACTGCACACAAGGCTTCAGTTTCCGGTCCCTCAGTTTCCGTTCCAAGAGACGTATAAACTAATTCTGTTCATTTCATTTACTGAAAAGATTTGTTCTTTTGAACAAAATGTTTGCGAACAAAACGGCACAATATTAAGAGTCGTCCTTATTCAAATTTAGGTTGGTTGCAGCAGTTAACTCTGGCGCAGCAAGTCCGCTCTGATACAGCTTTCTGCTCGACAAAGGTAGAAATACTTTTACGGAGTTGAAAGTCTACTCTCATTGAGGAGCTCCAGAACTGCAATCTGGTCTGGTCTGGTCTGGCTGCCTCCAACAACTCCGATGCTCAGTCCTGCAACGCGCCCACGGTGCACGCACCGTCACAGAAAATGCTTTCACGGCCAAGTATGTAACGACACAACAAGGAATTTGTCTGCGGCAGCCGGTGCTGCCCTGGTACGATATTCAGAACAATATAGTGTATACGCAGCTCTGGAGTAGGGCTTCAAATTAAGGCTGACTGATATGGCTGGAGAGAAAAAAAACCCTTCTCATTTCATTTGTTTTCCCTTCCTTAAGAGGCTGAATGTGGCAAGCAAATCACGAAAATGCCAACACTAACTTTAGACTACTTTTGAAAAAGGTGCTACTTTCTGTTCCCAGCCATGCTGCTTGTGTTAGCGGTAGCAACAGACCAATACGGTTTTCTCCAGTACCGATACCGATTATTAATTGTCAAGGAGGCCGATAAGCGCAAATGGTTTTGCTCAGAGAAGAACGTGGCTCGACCGGTAAATACCGCAGAGCGCTCGGCCTTCGGGCTTAGCGGACGCTGCAAGGATCCGCCTGTCCAATCTCCCTCAGACCCAAACATATTACAAGTTCCTTACTTGGGCAAGGCTCAGAAATTCATATTCAAGCAACAACAAAGTGACTGACTGGCATTAGCTTGACTATTCAGCACTTCCTTTATCTAAAACAACGCTTTCAAAGGCATCCGTTTTTTATTTCGTGGCAAAGAAAATATTGGGAGTCCAGGAAATGTCATGTCAAGTTGCGCAACCCCAAAAGAAGTCATTTTAGGAATCATGAATCATGAATAAATTGGCTCATTCACCAGTTACCTTTTCGTCCCCTCCCCGGGACGGCTTTCAACATCGGCCAAGTCCACATTGCTTGGGCCCTAATATACATATGTATATGTATATACACATATATATATATATATGATAAAATATAAATCTAAATACCCTGTAGGAAACACCCCCGCAAATACACGAGACTTTTTGTGCTCTACTCAGTCGAGTTTTTGTCGAGAGGGAAAAAGAGAAGTGCGGCGATTTTCACCTGAGGGGACGTGAGGCAGGATTGAAGGAAGCACAATACGGTTTCTTTCCCAAACGCAGCAGCCCGGTCGCGGCACGACGGCCGTCGCTAGGGTGCGGTTCCCGCTCGGGGCCCGAACGCGTCAACGTGCCCGGCGGATGACCGGCGACCAGTTCGAGGCCAAGTCCGCCGGGATAGGCTCCAGCAACCCGTTTTGGACGGGTGGATCGCGCTGCCCTATTTTGCTAAATCGAATTCTTGTATTGTGTGGATGTTGAAAGCGCGTTCAAATGGTTTGGTTCCACATTTGGACTTTTCAAAGGCAAACGCCCATCCGACAGTCGACGTCACCGTTGCTCTCGTTACGTTAGCTTCCGTGGTCGTAGGACTTCCATTTTATAAAATGAAAAAGCTAAATACATGAAATGAACTTCTTGAACGGAGTCGCGGCAGCAACGAGCAGCACTTTCCACCGCATTTCCCGTTCTGAGCCGCTAATCAGCCAGCTAATCTTCCGCCGCTGATCCCGCCGAACGGCTAATCTGAGCGACGTCAGCGGGGACGCGCTCCGAGGAGCGAGTGGCGTGCCGCGCGCCACCGGTCGCCAGATCGACGGGGACCGCCGCATCTTGGATGCTCTCGGCTCGGCCAATCAAAAGCCGCTTTGCGTTTTCTTTCCCACTAAGTGCAATTGTGGTGGCTTCGCGTGCGACTTGAAATTGGTCTGTCAGCACTTTCTTCTTTGAAATGAATACTGAAAATGAAAAATGCGATTGATCATCCCAGCCCCCCGCCCTGAAACCTACTTGCGGTATTTTTCTAAGGAAAATTAGCACTCAAAAATGTTGTGATGTTGTATAAAAACAGAGGAATAGCTACCGCCTGACTAATAGAGACTTTTTTTTCTTTTTGGCTAAAACATTAAAACGTATGTAATGGATGGAATATCTTGAATAATGTGTGTGTGTGTATATATATATATATATATATATATATATATAATATATATATATATACATATATACATATATACATATATACATATATACATATATACATATATACATACACACACACACATACATATATATATATATATATATATATATTTTTTTTTTTTTTTTTTGCTTGAATGTCATGTAATGTATTCATCAGGGTTAGGGTTAGGGTTTACAGAATCAGGATTTTTGGGGCCCATCACCAATCAGAGAGGTTAAAAAACTGACAACCGATCACGTGACGGAACAATGAGTCTATTTCAATGAACCTCTTTATTTACTGTACATACTTGTCTTATGTACTTAATTGCTCCAAATATACACGCACATATTTACAATAAATAATGTATCTTTGTTCATCTGTTTTTGCCATTGAGGCATGTAGCCAGCAATTGATCTAGTTTGTCCAGGTGAGATTTTTCAATTGTGTGTGTCAGCGTGTGCCTCGGCTCCCTCCATAAAGACGGGAAGTCGCTGCCCCGAGAAGCTCGTGTACTTTATGATCAGTCGCGTCAAAGCAACACGCCAACATGTCAGAAACAACGAAAATGTAGTTACTTTCTTGAAATTCAATGACATGACACACACCCAAACTTTCCAGCATGATTCAACAGAAGGCCGGCGTGTTTCTACACAACCGCTAGCGCTAGCACCGGCTTGCTAGGCTACATGGAACATTTAGTTGCCGTATCACATTCAAAGTACACGAACATACCTCAAGCAAGCCTTACACGAACGTCCTCTCCTATCTCGAGCGCCGGTGAGCCCCCCCCCCCCCCACCCCCACCCCATTTTTCTTCTTCTTCGAATACAGTCAAGTGCGATCCACTCGCGTACGGTAACGAGTGCGTCCGTGATCCGGATTTGACTTGACAAGACAAAGCCCACTAATCGTAAAAAATGGAATACAAGATTTTATTGCAGAAGTCTGGCACGGTTCAATCGGGAAAGAGTAAATTTGCCTCGTAGTCTGTTCCGCGTTGTCTGTCTTAGCCATTTATTGGCCGTCATATATTTAGTTCTCAGGCAAAAGACATGCGATGAGGCTAAAAACAATCAGAATCGAAATAAACACAAATACTGCAGCGTGCACCGATCAATGACGTAGTTGAAGCCGATCAGCATAAAATACTCATTATCGACGTACTGATATCGTAGGCGTTAAAGCCTACTGTAGCGGTACAAAAACGTTTGAAAACATCAAAGTTGTTGAACTGAACGCAAAACTCATATTTGCAGGAAGCCGTCGTATGAATGGCGACAGGTGGACGCACGACTTTGTGCTACCTTTTGTTTGCACCCATTCATTGTTGTGCCTGTCACTAGACGCCGCTGGCAAAGATAGAAGAGCAAATCTCCATCGCGTTAGCCGCCTATCCTCACAAGGGAGTGCCGGAGCCAATCCCAGCTGTCATCGGACAGGAGGCGGGCTCCACCCTGAACTCGCAGGGCCCACGGAGACAGACAACAGCCCCACTCGCAATTTAGAGCCTGCGATGAATTCAGGCAGCTTTTTGGGATGCGGGAGGAAACCGCAGTGCCCGGCCGCAGAAAAGCCATGCAGGCCCGGGGGGGGGGGCACCCAAACTCCACACAACGCTGATCCTGAGATCTGTGAGGCCAAGACTTTACAGCTGCGCCACTGTGCCGCCTAATACAAATAATTCAAATCAAAAAACAAAAAGATAAATGAACAATCCTGAGAATGTATACTTTATTTCAAAAAGTTTTCAAAAACAGAAGAATATTTGAGTCAACGTGTGTCAAACATGAGTGAAAACCGTGACCACAAAACAGAGACACGAACCGGACCGTTTGAAGTGTTTTGCCAATAATACACTTACTTTTTATTTACGTATAACCATATGTGTATATGTTTATCCTACGTATGAATGTCGGAAAATTTGGATGTGCACTCTTTGTTGATGTACAGCGTTTTTCCTCAAATCTAGAACATTCCATACAAATATGGTTTTAACATGTATTCCATGATATCGAATGCATCAGAATAAAGAGCAGCAAATTGAAACGATGCCGATGGCCGCTTTAGCAAGCGGGCGTACGGTTGCGCGCGCATTTCATGGCAAACCAACCATGGGACGAGTATCACTTATTGTCAAGTTCGAAAAAACACCAAGTATTTTGGATCGAGCAAGATGCACAGCAGAATATTATTATAGAAATAAAAATAGTTGATGTCAAGAAAGGTTCATTTATCCAACGTACAGAAAATCATGGGTCATCCTGGATAGTGGAGGTATCAGATCAGGACTCGGTTCTGGGATAGGACTGGTGACATTTTACTGGGCCATTGTCTATCTGTCTACATATGTTGCTGCAGTATTTGTGTTACTGAGAGGGTTGTGACTATCGGCGTTAGCATTAGCAAGTGAACGTCATTTTCCATTCAACAACCAAAATGCGCTGCCTTGAAGCGTTTGCATTTCTCTTTGCTTTTTGTTTACTTTGAGTAAACTTCAACTGGGAGCAGCTTGAAGCTTCTTTTTGTGCTCGGCCCCTGATGGAGGTTCCAGCGGGCCGGACAGTTTCAAGCGGACTCAGATTTCTGTCTTGTCTTCCTCTGCAGTGTCTAACGATTCGGTGCTTTTAAACCATTTCCAAATTGTTGCACTTTTCTAGCACTGCTAGACCATGAAATGTATTCGGAGGCCACGCTGACGCAGCACGACGGCCGAAAGCACGCCACTACTCAAGCTACACAACGACAAATACAACAACCGCGAGGACCTCACCATCTTATGTAACGTATGGAATGCTTTATTTAATATGCTAATAATGAGCTTCAATAAACCAGTAGGGTACAGGACGTGGGGGGGGGTAAGAGAGACACAGAGAGAGAGAGAGAGAGAGAGAGAGACAGAGAGACAGAGAGAGAGGGGGAAATTGTATAAATGGAGTGTGTGTGTGTGTGTGTGTGTGAATAAGCATTTGTACCAATGTCTGCGCGTGTGTGTTTGGCTGTGTCTATAAATGCGTGAGACAATGTTCATGTGTTGTGTATAAAAGTGCATAAATATGTCTGTGTGTGAGTATAAACAACCGTGAGGGAATGTTTCTGGACGTGTAGCGTGAATACGTGCAATTGTCCAAATGTTTGCGTGCGTGTGCGTGGGTACCTGGGTTCGGGCAGGATGATCTTCTTGCTGGCTCTGGCGGCGGGGGTCGACTTGCTCTTCTCCATCGCCATCAAGTAGCTGACGTCGGCCAGCACGGCCTCCAGGTCCGCCATCTTCGCGATCGAGACTCGTTCACAAACACGGAGCTCCTCCGACGCCAGATGGGACCACCATCAATGGCCCGGGGTGGGTGTGGGGGGGCTGCCGGGGGCCCGCTGCTCCCGCTGGTTCTCGGGTGGGGGTTCCTGTGATTGTCCACGGCCGCCTCACAGCGCCATCGTCAAACGTTCAATCGGCGACTTCGTAATCCCATTAAGTGCGCGGCAGAGTCACAAACGCGCCGCGGCTCCCCGAGGGATCCCCCCGCCTCGACGCAGCATGTGCTCCCCCTCCAAGACAACGTCCACGCCGGCCTTGAGCGGGGAGATTTGTTCCGGCTGACGAGCTGCGAATATCCTCCGACGGCCGCTTCGCTTCCCTTCGCCTCTTTTAAAACGCTCCTCGTCGCAATGCAAATGTCTGCCAGCGAGCAAACGGAAACGAGCGAGCCTCGTTTGCATTCCACATACACTCCTGCCTGCCTGCCCGCGGCTCCCCGCCGACGCGAAATGAGCTCCCGCGAGCGGTGGACAACCAAGGCTGCCTGGCCGCCTGCGCTACGGCGCTCGCCGAGGATGACGAGCTCACGTCAGGATGCAAAATGCTAGCGTCAGGAGGCTAACCTCGACGGCGATGTTAGCTGCGCTAGATAGCATGTAGCTAGCCAGGAAGCCAAATGCAACGTTCTTGTAAAAAAATATGTTCCGGTTGTATTTTATTTGCTTTTGTGCACGGAACCTTCTTTGCGGCCGCGGTTCTTTTTGGAAGAGTATATTATAAATAAAGTTGGCTAGTTAGCATGGGCGCTAACAGGCTAGGCGAGCCGGCAGGTTGACGTGTGCCTCTCACGCTCGAGGGGAAGGTCGGGCAGGTTTCCTCCCCTTAAGAACGAAAGACGACCCGCAGGCGCCCACTTAAAAGACGTTATCGCGCCCCGAGCGCCTCCATGGCGGCTCGGCTCGCGGAGCTTCAGGGGAGCGTCGTCGCCGGGGCAGCCCGCGCCGAAGGCTGCTCGAGGTGGCTGGGGGAGGGTAGGCGGCTTTGCTCGCTCAACTTCCTCCGCGACCAAAGGCGCAAACTGCAGCGGCGACGTCGCTACACGAGGCACTCTGGAGACCACCGGGGTCCTTGGCGTGGCAGCGCCCCGTCAAATAAAACGGGAGGTGCGGGGCGATTGAGCTTCGTGCCCCGCCAGTTCCCCGCGATCTCTCTCCGTCCGAGTGTTGCGCGTCCTGGGGGTTGCTTGTATCCCTGGGGCTCACCAAGCAAAGCACTCGCCGACTGCGGTAGCAAACATGTCAGCCTCCTCCGTGTTTTTGTCGACTTTCGCTCGATAGCGGGACTCGGCAGGCTGGCTGGCTGGCTGGCTGGCTGGCTGCGCTCGCCTCTGGTGGCTCCGCTTCCTCCCACTGCCGCGAGAGAGGCCGCCAAAACCCGGAACGGCTGAGCCGATGGAGCCGGAGCGGAGCCAGGCCGGTACTGCTCGGTTCGCTTCGTTCGCACGCACGCGCCGTGCGCTTGTAGTTGACACACGAAAGCGAAACTTGACCAACTCCGAGGTTCCGACACGTTTCGGATGACGTCACATCCGTGGGGCTTTGTCTACATTTTGCATCCAAACACTTTTGTTATCGTAATCTTCTCAATTCAAAGGTGACATGTTCAGACTAAATTGCCCTGCGGTCGCCCGGCGACCAGTTCAGGGTGTACCCCGCCTCCTACCCGGAGTGAGCCGGGATAGGCTCCAGTACTCCCGCGACCCCCGTGAGGATAAGCAACTCAGATAAGCTAATATTGCCCAGTCAAACTGCACGGGGCAATACCCTAATCTAATGTCGCCACACTTGAGTAAAGCGCAATATTAAAAACAGCACCACATTTCTTTAAAAGAAAGACAAAAGGCAAAGAAGGCACCGTTTTCAGGGTCCAGAGGCTAAAGGTGTTTTTTTTTTTTTTTTTTTATTCAATAAATAAACTGGAAACAAACGAACATTTCCTTGCTTTCAGTGTGGATTTTTGGGGATTTCCCACTTTCAGAAACATTTTCCATTCACATAGGTTGTCATATATTCGTGCAACAAGCTAACATCATATTAATACTGGCTTATGTTCAGAAAATGTGTCTTTGTTCCTCAATCAACAGTACTTAGAAGAGCAAGTGTATTGTCTTTTCCTCCATCTTGCATTATTATATGAAATGGATTAGTATTTAGACCATTTTATTTGTGTTGTGCATCTACTGGCGATAGAACACATCTCAATCGGTTTTAAAATTCAAAAAAAAAAAACATTCATACTTGTGAGATTTTGTCGAGAGACTGACTTTTTACCAATGACGATCTTTGAGGTCTGTTGGAGTGTTTTTATTGCGATGGTGAATTGAGCAAAGGGGAAGTGCGTTGCGAAGGTCCCCGCTACTGCTGGATGCGCCTGATGGACTGGATCTGGGGCGTCTGGCAGTGCGCGCCAAACTCCTTGAAGTGTTTGTACTCCCCGCAGTGGCGGTCGCACTCCATGATGTACTGGTAACCACGGTAACCGGGGTACTGGTAGCACACCAACCTGCGGACAGAGGACAAGTGACTGAGTGCCTTTTTTCCTGAGCGTCTTTTTCTCGTGACGTTACATTTGAAGACACGCGTGTGTTACTTTGTCATTCTAAACAAATCATCGATGTTCTCAGCCAATGAATGCGAAAAAAAAAAAAAAAAATGACAGCTTCCGCCTCTCAAAAATGTTTCCGTCTCAATCATGAAAGCTAACCGTTAACTTGAAATACTCAACGTGGAATATCGCCAGAAGAAAAGTAACCTCTTTCTGTAGAGGACTTGGGCTCGATCCATCCGTTCCAATTTCTTAGCCGCTTATCCTCACCAGGGTCGTGGGAGCGCTGGGGCCTATCCCAGCTGTCAACGGGCGGGGCGCACCCTGAACTGGTTGCCAGCCAATCGCAGGGCACATGGAGACAGTCAACAGTCAAACTCACAATCACACCGAAGGGGGCAATTTAGAGTTGCGTGCTTTTGGGATTTGGGAGCAAAGCGGAGTGACCACCCGGAGAAAACCCACACAGGCACGGGGAGAACATGCAAGCGCCACACAGGCGGGGCCAGGATCCCAACCCGGGTCCTCAGAACTGTGAGGCCGACGCTTCACAGCTGTTCCATTGTGCCGCCTGGGATTGATACATAGGAGCAAATGATAATCAATATTTTACGGACGGATGAACGCAAAATAAAGCATTTTGGCAATGCGCACAAACAGTATGATTCCAAATGGCACAATGAAGCCTTTAAGGAAAAGCACACGAGGCCGACAGTCAAGCAAGGTGGGGGCGCTCGGTTACATCTGGGACTGGATCACAGGCGTCATGAAATCAGAAAGAACCTGATCAAGAAATAAGTGTCTGACCCAGTGTAAGAAAATTTGCTTTGGGCTGGAGCTCTTGGGCGCAAGACTCCAGACCCGGAGCACAAACAAAAGTATACACAAATGGTGGGAAAGGAAAAAAGCCAGCAATGAATCCTGCTCTCCATCCAATTGAAAACCCCACAGGGGAGCTGAAAGCTGCCATCGGGGAAAAGAACCCTGCAAATGTTCAAGAGCTCCAACAAGTTGCGAAGGAAGAGTGGGAGAAAAGTGCAAAAAGCGGAACCGTTCGGAGGCCGTCGTCGCTGCCGAAGGGTGTACGAACAAATGCCGCCATTTTTGCTGCACGAGCTGTTTTCTGCCTTCAGTTGATTGGAATTTTGGTACATTTCCGTTATTCAGTCGACGCTGTGGCAATGGTGGGAAGCGCGACGATGCGCCAGGCCGCGGGGGGGGGGGGGGGGGGGGGGGGGGGGCGCTGTGACACCACCACGGGAAGTAACCAAAGACACAAACGCAGAGTCAGACGCAATCAGTCTGCGAGCCGCTTTGGGAAGGAATCGCATTCGCATTTGCGAAACGCGACTTCCACGTGCGAGACAGACACACGGACTCAAGTTCAAGTCCCGGCTGTTTTTCTTGTCGTTCTCAAGAGCTAATTGATCCCCCCGCTGAGGGGTGCCACAGCACGGTGGAAAAGCACACCTTTTTTTTTTTTCCCCCTCGGTGCCACTCCTCACAGTCCACGTTTCCCCCGTGCCGGCGCGGCTTTTCTCCGGGTGGGCACGCCGCTTTCCTCCCACGTCCCCAAAACAGGCATCGATTGGCGGTTGTGATTGTGAGAGCCGACGGTTTTCTGTCTCCCGTGTGCCCCGCGATTGGCTGGCGACGGGTTGAGGGGTGTTCCCCGCCTCGGGTTATGCTCCGGAAGCTCCCGTGACCCTCGTGAGGACGAGCGCTGCGCAGAGGCTCCTTAGCACCCTTCCTGATAGTTTCCTTAGCACGCAGATGCCACAAGATGACAGCAAAGTCCTATTTTCTTTTCTTTGTCTCGAACACAAAACAGTTCCCGTTTTTGTACTTGTGGAAACTTCTGTCAAGTTGTAGTTTGACGAAAGAGGACGACTTCTTTTGTCACAATGGGTGAGGACTTTTGGCACCGCCGCACTTGAAAGCTACAAAGAGCGGCGATTTTTCACTCACGCTCCCGACTGGACTTTGAGGGATCCCACTTCGTTGTTGCACCAGCCCATGGCCTGCAGGGACGGGTAGTCGTCGCTCAGCTCACCTTTCCGGCCCAGGAAGTTCTCCCGCTCAAAGATGGTCATGCGGCACTCTCGGTGGTTCTGGCGGAGAGAAGCCGACGCACTCAGACTCGGGGAAAAAAATGGGAAGCCCGACCCCGAAAGGACGGGCGGATCCGCTCACCGCGCAGGCGATGGGCCTGAAGGAGGTCAACCTCTCGATGTGGTACGCGTTGCTGCCCCCGAAGGCGTCGCACTGGGGGTACTCGCCCCGCTCCAGAACCAACTGTTGCCCCTGGAAGGAGGCGTGTTCGTAGCCCACCCAGCTGGAAAAGAGGAAAGGTGACCCCGGTCAGGCGCGACCTCGCCCTGCGCGCCTGGGCCCGTGTGTGTGTGTGTGTGTGCATCGCTGCGCGCACTCACGCGCCGCTCTCCACGCGCAGCGAGCGCACCGTCTCAAAGCCGAGCTCCATCACGTTGCCGCACTCCGACGTGAACTCGTGACGGCGGCCCTGGAAACATTCCTCGTCGAAGACGAGGATCTGCTCGCGCGCGGCGACCGCGACAAGGATAACACGGTCATCGGGTGACACATGGTCACGGCGACGTATCCCGCCACGTCTGAAAGTATTCCCGGCTGGAGCGGCGTTCTTCACTCACCTTCCAGTGGCCGGAGTACTTGGTGCAGTGGTGTGTCATCTTGTCTGCGGGGAGGCGTTTGAATGCTGTTACACGGTCATTACATTGGACATCATGTTGTTGCCGGATGCTTTTACACGCTTGATAATGCTAGTAATCCAGGCTTTTATGTGGTTCTCCGTGTTCTTACGTCGTCAATGTTCACGCATTCACGCGGTTGTAACGGGACAGGAACACGATTCCGCGCTTTGGTGGCAATTCACAAGTACATCGAAAGGGACCGACGGGGTCGACCTCATGTCAGGCTCCGTCCCCGGGACCCCTCGAGGCCACCGGGCAAATGCGCGAAGGACTCACCTTGCTGCGACGCTCTTTGCTGCTGTTGAGGAAGAGTGAGGGGAGCGGGGTGCCCCCCTCCCTTTTAAAGCCTCCCATCTGGGGCGTGGGGCACCACGAAAGGCCCCGCTCAGCAAGAGGGGCGGGCTCTCTTTTGTGTGACCTGGCCACCCACCCCCGAACGAAGCGGGGCGGCATTCGGCTCCTCGGACCCTCTGCGCCGAACCCGGGACCGGGGCCGGGGCGGCGCTCTTGCGGGTTCAACTCGCTCTTACCTCAAGGCGGAACTTCCTGCCGATTGGGACGTGGGGAACCAACGGGAATCTTTCGCTCGTTTTGTGGACATTTTCGCAACGATCGACATTACGCACACGAACGAGCGTATTTGATTTTGGGCGTGAAACAAATGTGCGATAACAACTCATTTCATACCTTGACATGTATGTCTTTGATTTCAAATGCTTTTAATCACGAGAAGCACCTTGCGTATGAAATGCGCTCGATGAATACCTTTGCTTTGTTAATAAACAGGTCACAACATTCAATCATTTCCAACTCCTGAATCACGATGAAGGAATTTCTGTGGCCACTGTACAAAGATTTTTTTCATTTCTTCTACGGGTTAAAGGCTTGCAGGTGCCCCCCCCCTCCTCCTCCCTTTTTATTATAATTTTTTTTTTTTTTTTATCCTGTTCAGCTGTTACGCAAATTCGTAGATCTCTTCTTCCAGAAGAGTTTGACTGTGTCACAGTGTACTTTTTGGACCTCCGCTGTAGTTCTTTGTATTCCGATGTATATTGACGGACGTGAACACTTCAGTCGGTCAGAAGAAGTTTTTAAATGAGAAGACAACAAAAGAGAGTGAGGAGAGTCGATCATTATGCAATTTACCTCGTACGATGACACGTTGGGTGTCAAGTCTGGCTGGGATCGCCGCCTCCTTTCTGCACAAGAGATCAGAGATGATTTTAAGATTGTGGTGGCAAGAATGCCGTCGTTGTCTGAAAATGGAGTGCGAAAAAGAAACATCTACCGCTCATCGGATGGCGACGTCCACACGCTTCCAAATCACCAGCTGTCCCCCTCTTGAAGTGTTTCTCGAGATGATTTACACATACTGTGCCCTTCTTAAACAGATGTAAAAGATAGTCCCACGAGACGCTTTCATTTGGTTTTCGTCCATCCATCCGTTGGTCGGGCGCGGCTCAGACCACACGGCCCGGCGAGATGAGTTGCCGCCCGATCTTCTCGTACACATCACGTTAATCCCATCTGTACTGCGTATCGGCAACCATCGCATCTCCACTAAAATTCCTAATCTGTCCGCAGGAAGACCATTAGCATTTAGCGTAGCAACAACACTGTGCATTAGGCCGTTAGACAAGGGTTAAAGGTCAGTTCGGGCCATCTTGCCAGAGATCGCCCCTGTTAGCTTAGTAGTTAGCATGTTCCTGAAGCCAGTTAGCCAAACGCCAGCCAGGAAACTCTATCAGCATGGCCTAGTAGCTAGCCAAAGTCACTGATGACGTAGCGGGACACTGGTCTGACTTTGGTGCGGGCAGCGTGGCTTCAGTTCCCGCTCAGCGTCGCCGTCTATATGTGCCCTGCGACCGAGCGGCGACCGGTTCAGGGAGTAGTGCCCTAACGCCTCCACCGCCCCCCGATCCTGTTGAAAATGGATGTAGCTCGCCAAATAGCGCGTCCTCAGGTAGCTTTAGCTGAAGGAGGTCGTCAGTCGTACCTCGAGGCAACAACGTCGAGTAAAGTCAACGGGGAAATGCTGCATGTACCGTTCCGTGCGGAACTTTGGCATACAAAAAGAAGTTATGTAGTCAAGAACGGGTGAAGGATTCCAAACGCAGCTTTCTGCCGATTCCCTTATCAGTGCAGGACGATACACCGTGGACATTGTTTGGAACCCACTCGGTCCGCTTAATAAAAATCCCAATTTAAGCGAGCGGACCGACTCAGCCATGTTTTGACTCGACACGACAGTGCTTGTTTTTTTGCGGGTGACAGAGATGAGCTCATTGTGGCGCAGCCCCCACCCTCGCCCCGGGCCCTCAACGGGCCTTCACATTCCCCAAAGGCAGCGTCAGCGCTTTCCTTTGCCGCCAAATTGCTTACGGGGGGCTTCGGGCGTGGGCTTTCCAGGCTTTACCGCGACGATGACGCTGCGTTTTCTTTTGGCGCGCTCGGCCTTTGCCAGGCTATAAAAGCAAAGCGGCGGCGCGGAAAGCCACCGACACCGGCGGGCCTGCTCCGACGACGCACGCGCCCAGGTAAGAACGCACACGCACGTCGTCAGCGAATGCCGGGAAAACAAAAAGTCACCAAAACCACATCCGCTGTGAACCCCCCGTTTATGGTGATGGTGATGGGCGGGGGGGGGGGGGGGGAGATACCTTTCAAGTCCACCAGTAATTGGGAAAAAGTTGGGATCTGGGAAAATTCAATTGGAGAAAAAATGTTTCTGCAATCTACAGAAAATGCATACTCACATTAAATCACCATTGTTTGTGGATTATTGTTTTTTTTTTTAGCAATCCCTGTTGGTGATATATGTCTGGTTATTACTTTAAGGAGAGAAAAAAAAAATCTAATAAGAATGGCAACACTTATTACTGACCACGATATAAATATAAAGCACGTTGGTTCAGCTGGAAAGTGTTGGCCTCACAGTTCTGAGGACCCGGGTTACCAATCCCCCCCCCGCCCCGAGTGTGGAATTTGCATGTGGTCTTTCCGCTTTCCTCCCACATCCCCCAAAACACGCAACATCAATTGGAGACTCTAAAGTGCCCCGTCGGTGTGATTGTGAGTGCGACTGTTGTCCGTCTCCGTGTGTCCCTCGATTGGCTGGCGACCAGTCCAGGGTGTGCCCCGCCTCTTCCCAAAGCATAACTCCGATAGGCTTTGTGAGGATAAGCAGCTAAGAAAATGGACGGATGGACGGGTACACATCCCTAATGGAGCTCCACTGTGTACGGAAAGTATTCAGAGCCACTTGGAGTTCCGTATATTGCAGCCATTGGAAATCATGAAGAGAGATGAGCGAGCGTTGAAGTCCTCAAAAGGATCACAGAGCCCAAAGTATTCAGAGACTTTTTTCCCCAAGTATTGCACAGAAGCCGCCTTCGAGTTTTTCGTACCCGGCTTCGGGGATCTTCGGCCACTCTTCCTTGCAGATCCGTTCCACGACGTTGGTGGGCAGCCATTTTCAGGTCTCTCCAGAGATGCTCAATTGGGTTCAAGTCAGAGCCGTGCCCAAGAATTCAGCCCCACAATTTCCATCTTGGTCTCATCAGACCAGAGAATCTTCTTTATAGACCATCTTGGTGTCCTTCAGGTGTTTTGTTATTTTTCGCTTTGCACGCAAACTCCACGGAGACTTTCATGGCCGCGGTGACGCTTGACTCAATAGAACTTTGTCAGACTATCATCTCTGGAGCATCTCTTTGGAGCTCAGCCAGAGTGACCTTTGACTCTTCCTTACCTCTCTTCTGCCCCAATGGTCACTCGGCACGGACGGCCCAGTCTTGGAGAGGTTCTGGTCTCCCATTTGAGTATTAGGGAGGCAACTGTGCTCTTAGGAGTTTAAAATGGAGCAGAATTGTTTTTTTTTAATTTTTTTTTTTTTAAACCTCATGCACAGGGCGGCGTTGGCCTCACAGTCCTGAGGACTGGGGTTCAAATCCCAGCCCTGACCGTGTGGAGTTTGCATGTTCTCCCCGTGCCTGCGTGGCTTTTCTCCGGGCACTCCACTTTCCTCCTGCATCCCCAAAACAGGCTTGAATTCATTGGAGACGCTGAATTGTCTCCACGTAGCCCAGTGATCGCTTCAGGGTGTACCCTGCCTTCTGCCAGATGACAGCCGGGATAGGTTCCAGTGAGGATAGGCGGCTCAGAAAATGGATGGATGGACCTTGCGGTGCCCATGAAAAACTGGGATTTTTTTGATTGTTTGAAATAGTTGAGAGCGGAGGTGCCAAAGTTGGCAGTAGGTTGACGTCCACTGGAGTACATTGACATTCAAGCAAGATTTTTGGCTGTTTCTTTCCCAGCCCTCCCCCCGACATGTCTCAGACCGCCAAGTCCACCTCCAACCAGGGCGCCGACGCCAAGGACAACAAGGGAGGCGCGCCGGCCGCCGCCTCCGCCAAGGCCCCCAAGACGGGTGAGGGCGCCTTCAAGGTGAGTCACGTGACGTCGAGGTGGGCAAATGTCGCGGTGACGACGCGGGGCAACGGGTGACGCTCCTCTGCCGGCGTCTCGCGCCTTCCAGCTGACGCTCTTCGACCAGGAGAACTTCCAGGGCCGCTCGGTGGAGCTTCAGGCCGAGTGCCTGAACATTTGCGAGCGCGGCCTTGAACGAGTGCGCAGCCTGATTGTGGACAGCGGCCCGTAAGATGTGCACACCCGACAATGTTGCGCTTTTGTTCGAGTCGCTCATTCCTCTTCCCTGAACCCGCCTCCTCGGCCGCGCCCCCGCCACCCTCCCCGCGTGGTTAAACCCCCCCCCCCCCCTCCTCCAGCTTCGTTGCCTTCGAGCAGACCGACCTCCGTGGGGAGATGTTCATCCTGGAGAAGGGAGAGTATCCTCGGTGGGACACCTGGAGCAACTCGTACCGCAGCGACTGCCTCATGTCGCTCAGGCCCATCCGCCTGGTAAACACACGCGCCGGTTTTTCACCTCGGCCCACTCCAAAGCCCTTCGTAGCCATTCGGGAGTCGGTGAATCCGACGCGCGCGGCTCGAAATTACATCCGCGAGCGCGTCAGGGGTTTGATACCCACGCCAACCCGGTGGAGTTGGTACCCAGGACTGCCTCCCTACCCCGCCACAGTCCCGAGATAATGTCAATCGACTCCCGAATCGCTACGTTATTTTTTTTTCCATCTTTTTCTGACTTTGAGAAATGTTAACTTCACGTGACGAAGGCAGCACAACAGTAAAACATACAAGAGTCCATCAATATGACGCTATCTTAATATTCTTCTGTCAGCTATTTCAAAGGCAATATTAGCATTGTGCTAACTGAGTGTATTTTCATCACTATTGGCATTAACGTTGTGCTGAGTCACATGACTTTGCTATTGCTGACATGTATGATGTTAGCACATCACAACACTAAATACAGTGACAATTTGAATGCTAATAAATGTACCGAGCCAAAAAAAAGCCTCTTATCATTTCATCCGAGAATTTTGAGTTCACACGGCGCTAATGTTAATACTGACACTTTGCTTTTATTTTATCACAGACTATTTTCGCCACGTGGCTGTTTTCGTGATATTAATGCTAATAGTCATGAAAATACAGCGGACCCGCTATCGGTGGGATTGAGTGACTCGAAAATTAGCAAGTAATTGACGCTGATAATAATTCCTATGAAACTGTTTTGTGAAAACACATGAAAATAAGCAATGGCGTCGGTTTGAAATAGTAAGAATAATTGGGGGGTGGGGGGGTGAATAATGTGGCATGATTCAAAAATGGCAAACGGATGGGTGGGTCCGCTGTACTTGGAGTTAGCATGATGCTAATTTGAAGAGCAATGAAAGTAACCTATCAATATACGTTCGAAATAAAGCCTTCAACGATTGATTCATTGACAGGTATTGAGTTAGCATGTTGCTCATGCTAATGTCGGGACTGTTTTTTTTTTGCAACGGGACAGGACAGCTCGGAGCACAAAATCTGCTTACATGAGCTCTCCGACTTCAAGGGCAACAAGATGGAAATCGAGGAGGACGACGTTCCAACGCTGTGGGCGCACGGCTTCTGCGACCGAGTGGGCAGCGTAAAAGTCCCGGGTGGAGCGTAAGTGCCTTAGCTTAGCCGAGCTTGCTTCTGCGCCAGAGCGGAACGAAGAGTACGTGCCCGGTACACGCATAAAGTCCACGGGGTCCGATTACTCCCCTTTCCGACGAAGAACAACAAACACGGCCTTCAAAGATGATCCTGAGAGGTCGCGTCCTGCGACCTGCGTTAAGAGTGGCTTTGACCCGATAATCAGGTCCCAATCGGGTCGACAATCTTAAATACCGACTTTTCCGGATGACGGCGTGCACCGGTTAATAAGCTGCGCTCACTTCGTGTTAGCGACCCCACCCCCGCCCCAAGTGACGTCCATGTATACCGAATGTTGTGAAATGAACAGATAGGGAAAATGGACGGAAATACTTTGTCAATATTTAACGGCTTTGATATAAGTTCTTCATCCTCCTGGCAAAATGCCGAGGTGTGCCCGGCCGAAGCGTTTGCCAAAGTGACGACGAGCCCGCCGGCGCTACCGGCGAGCACGGCAAATATTGTTGCAGCGCGACGAGGCGCTCGCTCACGGTGCCTTCGCTCTTGTTTGCGCACAAATATTTCCTTTGACTTAAGAACACCTGTCATCTTTCCTGAGATATTGTTTGCTGTTCCATCAACGCAAGAGAAAAAACGTACTTTCAGATCATTATGCTAATGCTATGGTGAGTATTTCCGCTAATATCAAGTTAAAAAAAAAAAAAAAAAAAAAAAGCACAGTGGAACCTGGATAAGAACAGAGCCCAATCGAAGGGAACGTGGCAAAAACGGACCTTGGAGACTGAACAATGCTTCCAAAAATAGTTGTCATTTGTCACTTCAACTCTTGTTCACAAAGTCCCTCAGTTCCACAATTGGCCCCCTACTCGCGCTGTGGTGATCTGAGCCGCTTGTCCTCATAAGGGTCGTCAGGCAGGAGGCAGGGTAAGCCCTCAACCGCTTGCCGGCCAATCGCAGGGCACACCCAAAATCACACATAGGGCCAATTTTTAGCATCTCCAATTCATATACAATAAAAATAAATCCACTTCTAAAAGACGTGGCGGCCATGTTGACGGTGATGGAACTAGCGAGAGAGGCGTGGCCCCACGAAAACAAAACCTGCAGTTTTTGGCTACAGTACCTTTTTTTTTTTTTTTTTTGGTCAAGCCGTTCACATTTGGCAACGGATTGGGAACGAGAAAGCTCACCGTTCTTTCTTCCCTGCGCCTACGATGGTGTACAGCGACAATGTCACCATGACTGAGTAAGTCTGGGTAAAATGTGAGACTTTTTACATTTTTTGGTACTAATTATTTGCAGCAACTTTGCACTGTCCATTTTCTAAACCGCTTATCCTCACAAGGGTCGATGAAGTGCCGGAGCCCGCCCCAGCCGACATTGAAGTGGTTGCCAATACGGGGCGTTTCGGGCCGAGAAAAAATAAATAAAAAAATACTAGAAAACAATGTTGTACTGTACAGCAACGCATAGGAACTCGCCAAAAAAATAAAAAAACAAAACAAAATGAAACAATTGGCTTTATCGTCCGTCCGTCCGTCCGTCCTCCCCTCACCCATCACTGTACCGTATATCATCAATCAAACATCCATATGAAGATTCTGAAAATGGGCGCCCCCCTGTGGCGCTGCTAATAGTAAAAGGAAAATACAAAAGAGCAAAATATCTTGACAGTCTTGTTATTACCACCGCTGGGTCGGTCGGGTCACAGATTGGGGGTTCTGAACAACGCCAATAAAATCCATGGTGACTGCAGGTGGGTGGGTTACCAGTACCCGGGCTACCGGGGCTACCAGTACCTGTTGGAGAGCGGCGAGTACCGCCACTACAACGACTTCTCAGCCATCCAGCCCCAGATCCAGTCGGTGCGCCGCATCCGGGACATGCAGTTCCACCAGAGGGGCTGCCTCTCCTCGGCCAAGTGAGGCGGACCGGCGCCTTTACCGACTCCTTCCTGTCCGAGCGGATCGGGCGTCTTGTCATCTCGGCTCGCTGATTTTTATGGTGCTAATCAATAAAACACAATGTGAAAACTTCCAAATGACAGCAAGACGTTATTTGCTTCACACGGTTGGAACACGAGCAACACATCCGGGGTTCTGGGTTCGGAACCCGGCTGTGTAGTTTATGGGGCGTCGCCCTCCTCTCACGCCGCACGAGCGTGGTAGGAATTGCCCGGGAGCGGGAATATGAGCGGAAATCCCCCTTTGTCCTATTGTGCTTTGGGATTGACCGGTAACCGATCCACGGCGTAGCCGGCTTCTCTTGCTCAAAGTCTGTTCGGGTCACCAAAGACTCAAAACTTGGGTCCAGGTCACAAAAAGAGAGGAAAAAAAAAAAAAAAAAAAAAGGTCTGGGTCGTGTCACTAAAGACTCCAAAGTCCATTTGGTTCAAAAAAAAAAAAAATGTTGAAGAAGACTTAAAAACTCAAGTCCTGGGTCCATTCTAGGTCACGAATGCCCTGAAAGTCAGTTGTGGGTCAAGAAAGACTCAAAATCCCATTTGGGGGTCACAAAACGGGCCGGAAGCCCATTTCGGGTCATGAAAGACTCGACTCCGTCAGAGCGGGGGTCGCTCGGAATGCCGCCCGGATCGCGGACGCGCTTGGAACGGAGTTACCGGGACGCTGAGAATGAAGCACACCTGCAGGCGAACGTTCCACGTTGGGATTTTATTGAGGCGTGACATCATCACATCCAAGAATGAAAATGTTACTTTTGGAATAGGGGTGAACGCGTGACGAGGTCACCGATGCAGACGGAGCGCCGGGAAGCCGAGAGCCGGACCCGGAGCAGAATGTGAAGTGAGACGAGAGCGTCCGTCAGTCCGTTCTAGTGGGGCAGCTCGTGCGCCACCAGCTTGTAGTGGGAGCCGCACGACGGACAACGCTGGGCCTCGCCCTCGTGGAGCCAGAACCACACCACGGCCGTGTTGTCTTCCTCGCCTGCCCAAAAACGCTTCGTTAGTGACGTCCGACGGGCCGACGCACGTGACCGCCTTTGCCAGAATAATTCAATCGGCCGAACTTCTATTTTGGGTCCTTCAGAACTTACAATCCTTGCGACTTTTTTTTCATTTGGTAGAATGTCACATTCATCATCTGTCTACTGCTGCTTCAGATATTGTTCTCCCCCCATCCTTCAAGTTTGGATGAATATATTATCAGCAAATGGGCAGATTTGAAGTTGAAAGTCATGATTAAAGCTTTCAAAAACTGATTATTGATGCTGTTGACACGTCAATACTATTTTCCATGATATCTAAGCACGAAGCACCTCGGCATCCTGACTAAATCATGGAAACTCCTCCTGGTGTGCACTATTTGGCCGCCAGGGGGCGGTAAAATACAATCAAGACAAATGACCAGCTTTTCGAGTCTTAAGAGACTCGAAAAGCTGACTCAAGTGTTGTGTTGCTGTCTAAAGCAGATAACTGGATGAGCCCAAATTTTCTTCAACTCGACCACAACAAAACGGAGACAATGGCTTTTGGCAATAAAGAAGAGACAACTGCTGTTCGTAAATAGCTGGACTCACTATCGTTAAAAAGCAAACACCAAGTCCGACACCAGATTCTGACCAGACTTCCAGCAGTCACATCAAATCCACCCCGAAAACTGCCTTTTACCATCTGAAGAACATACCCAAAGTGAAGGCTTGTACGTGTCAAGCAGACCAGGAGAAGCTCATCCATGCTTTTGTCTCAAGTAGACTTGACTACTGTAATGGTCTTCTGACTGGACTCCCCAAAAAGAGCATCGAACAGCTGCCGCTCATTCGGTACGCTGCAGCTCGGTTTCTGACCAAAACGAAGCGATCAGGCGCATAGAAGTCCAATTTTTTCAGCTTCCGGTTAGCTTTAGCAACGATTCCCAATGTGACGACGTCCAACTCGCAGCTTCCAAACACACGTTTGACTTACACACGCATCCCACAATCCTCTTGTTGGTGATGGAGGGCACCAGGTGAGGGTCTGCTTTGGAGCCAGCGTACTCCTTGGGCTTCAACATGCTGTACGGGTCCTGAAACACAACACGGCACGTCCATTTTAGGAATGCACTCATCCCAATAACGATGCCAACACTGCACCAAAACCGAGAAGTGGTCCTCGAAAAAAAAAAAAAAAAAAAAAACGCCAGTATTTCGCACCGGTACAGGAGCCCCAACTACCGGGTAGGGCCCACGTCGGCCGTTTGTGCGAGATGGTTCGGAACGGGACATCATATTCTGTGTCTGTCCACAACTGGTACCTCCAGATGCAAGAAACAAGACTTGCAAGTTTTTCTAGATAAGAGCCGTCGACTGACCGAGTTACTGCTCCGAATCGTCCACCCGAACTTGATAATCGAGTGCTGTATGACAGCAGGGGGCGCTGCATCTTTAACAAGCAGCACTTTGGCTGATATGAGTCAAGTATTTTCCGGAAAGAGGCTTCAAGCTGTACATTGGAGCTACCACTTAGAGTTGACTTGAAAAATAAACTCGAAAACCAAGAGATTGACACGTTATGCGTTTGAAACAACCGTAGGAATGAAGTCTTGTTGCAGTTAATCACAAGATTTGAAAATGTACATGAAAAATGGAAAATAACAAAGGTAAACGTTGACACTGGAAATGATCTGTGCAGTATTAGAAAACACATTTGTAGAATTATCATCCATCATCCAAATGATTTTGCTAACACTGTATTATCATAGTTGTACTACTACTTTTGTATTCTTTCCAAGTTGTTACTTTAAGGGTCCAATATTTTGACCACCAGACTGACTCTCTAACATGGACCATGTATTAAAGTGTTATTTCATTTGAAATATTTTTGTTTGTTTTCAGCTACTTCTGTTTGAGAAAGTTTCACATCCACTTTGTCCATATATGCTTACGACTCCTCCCTTTCCTCCGATTGGCTGCCTCTGTGTTGACGTGGACGGAGCTAGCACAGGAGCGAGAGGTAGGCGGTGATCTTCGCAGTTAATTGATATCGGCCCTCTTGGCACAAAAACGTCCAGAACTCAGGAATACGACGGGAACGTCGTTAATTAATATTTGATGTTTCCATCCAAAATACAAAAAAAAAAAAAAAAAGTGTGTGTGTGTGTGTGGGGGTGACTCGATAAAAGAAAGGACCTTTAAGAAGTACTAAAGCGCCAGGAAACCATCAAAGCCAATCCTGGAACTAACAGACTATCAACAGAGCTTTCAGTAATAAATGGAAAAAAAAAATTTGATCCCGATATCCATTGCCTGGTAAGTCGAGGTTCCACTGTGTATTGAAACAATAATGTATCGTGAACACACTCCATATTGCAGTACACCTCTAGCCGAGTCAGTGTACTAAAAAAAAAGGGGTTAAGTGTATACAGTGTGGTCTTACAGCGCCCTCCTTCATGGCCTTCATGATGATCTTCTCCAGGCCCGTCGCCTGCTCCTCGTCCGTGGGAATTCCTGGTGCGCACACACACGAAACATTCATTTGGCAAACCCCAAAGTGTGCAAACATTTTGGTAACTTTCATGAAAACAAAAACAAAAAGAAATACATCCAACCCCTTCCTTGCCACCGGTGTCGCATGAAAAAAAAAATGCATTTTAAAAGTCAAACATCAACGTGGAATTATAATGCCTCATATCAAATTTCCTGACCGTTTCAAAAAGTTAAAAAAATGAAAAAACACATCCGTCAATTCACACCAATTAAATTCTTGAATGGTTCAAAGTCATTGTGCTCAATAAAGAAATTGCAAATAATTGTGTTAGGTGGAGGTTTGAGAGCACTTGTTAACATTCTTACTGACATGTTGGTCAATTTGTTCTAATCTCTTTTCCCGAGAGGCTAACACGACATGAACTGCGTCCTTGTGGCGGACAAACGTCTCGTTTCTTTTCTCATGACACTCGGTTCACATGTTTCGGGCCTCACCTCCAGCCGCCAGGCTGCGGCTCAGCGGGGGGACCGGCGGGGCTAAACCGGCTTGACGGCGGCCCACCACCCGGTGGGAGAAGAAAGAAGCTCTCGCAGCGGAACGCACCAGTAACCTTGCGGCCGACATTTTGATTCTGGGCTGAACGGAGAAGAACATTAAAGAAGAAGAAGAAGAAGAAGAAGAAGATTAGAGGAAGAAGATAGACGAAGAAGAAGTTAGACGAAGAAGACGACAAAGAAGAAAGACGAAGAAGAAGGCGCAGAAGAAGAAGAATTTGAAATGAAATCCTTCCCATTGTTCCCCACTGATTTCAAATGCTTCACGTTAAAAATGTGACTAACCGGAAATCAATGAAAACATTAACATTTTAGACTGTCGAGTCGCTTGAATTGCGGATCCAATTTGATCAATAAACGGGTAAAAATGAAGTTACATTTCACCTGATTCTGGCAGGAGTTGGTAGAGCTATATGCGACTGGCAAACGACAGATATTAATAGTCAGCTACGACAGGCTCATTTTGAGCTCGGCGCCCGCGGGGACGCTGAGCGAGCGAGGTCAAAGCCGTGCGTACGGAAGGCAAGAAAATCAAAGCAAGATAATCAAAGGGCCAAGAATGCAGGCACTTCTGCTCCATAAGGTTGTGTAAAATGTACGAACAGATATAACAAGGGCACTTGGCGTTATTTTTCAACTGTTATGTGCTGCTTGCCTCATCAACACGTCGGTTTGCCGGACTTCTAAAAGGTGCTGGCGTGGTGTATCTATCTATCTTCATATATATATATATAATCTTTTGTATCTTTTTTTTTCTATCTAATCTTCATTGCGGCCAACTGCAGTTCGGCTCAAATCGGAAAATGACAAAAAAATGACACGAAACCAAATTTCAAGTGTTTTCTTGTGAGGTATACAGGACGATGACAATCAATAAAATTAACAACATTTATTTATTTTTTTTCACTTAGATGCGCATTTTGAATCCTAACTTCGGACGGCCAAGGCGGAAGTAGAAAACGACCCGGACCCGGAAGTGGACAACGAGCGAAAGGTCGTCGGATGTTGAAGGCAACTCGGGAAGCTTTTGTTGAGCTGAAATGGCCAACAGGACCGTGAAAGACGCCAACAGCATCCACGGGACGAACCCGCAGTACCTGGTCGAGAAGATCATCCGCACTCGCATTTACGAGTGCAAGTACTGGAAGGAGGAATGCTTCGGGCTGACGGCCGAGCTTGTGGTGGACAAAGCCATGGAGCTCAAGTACGTGGGCGGCGTGTTCGGGGGCAACATCAAGCCCACGCCGTTCTTGTGCCTCGCCCTCAAGCTGCTGCAGATCCAACCCGAGAAAGACATCATCGTGGAGTTCATCAAGAACGAGGACTTCAAGTACGTGCGCCTTCTCGGCGCCATGTACATGCGCTTGACGGGCACGGCCGTGGACTGCTACAAGTACCTCGAGCCGCTCTACAACGACTACAGGTGACGGAGCGACGGAGTTCGACTCCAACAAACTCGCTTCCAAAGATCGACGACATCCTCCGATTAGTAGTAGTCAACGAGTTCTAGAACTCGGTTCTTTAGCTGATATTCTTCGGGTTATCTCAATTTCAAATAGGTTTACGAAAAAGCTTTTCAGATTTGCGACACGTCCGTTGCTTGTTCTTTTTGAATCTTGGGTTTATTTTCCCCGGCTCATAAAGTTCAGAGAGGGGCGAGGGGACCTCCAGAAAGGCCTGAATTCAGATTTTTAGCGCTGTTGATCAAATGAGCCCCGTGAAGCGATCACAAGAGCGACAGCCGATCCACTAAATGCAAACCATTTCATTTGCGTTGCAAAACGTTTTCGGCTGAAATGGATCCCAAATGCTGCTCTGCTCTGCTCTCGTCTTTGATTTTCTGCGTCGTGTGTGTCTGTCTTCACACGTCTTTTTTTCCTTCTCTTCTCTGTGTCAAAATGAAAACACGACAGGAAGATCAAGACCCAGAACCGCAACGGCGAGTTTGAGCTGATGCACGTGGACGAGTTCATCCACGAGCTGCTCCACTCTGAGAGGATGTGCGACATCATCCTGCCGCGGCTCCAGAAGAGGCAAGTCCTGGAGGAGGCCGAGATGCTGGAGCCCCGGGTCAGCGCTCTGGAGGAAGACCTGGACGAGGCGGAGAGCAGCGAGGACGACGAGGACGAGGACGAGCGGGCCGAAAGGATCCCCAGCCCCGAACCTCACCGCCGGGCCTACCGCGACGACAGGCCCCGCCGCTCGCCGTCGCCCCGCCGGCGCCGGAGCCGCTCGCCCAGGCGCAGGAGCCGCTCGCCCAAGGCCAGACGCAGCCCCGCCGACGGCCGCAGGGAGAAGCGCCGCAGCAAAAGCCCCCCGCGGCGCCCGCACCGGGAGCGCAGACGGCGCTCCAAATCGCCGGCGGCCCACCACAGGAGCCACCGGCACCGCAGCCACTCCAAGAGCCCCGACAAGAGCTCCAAGAAGAGCCACAAGAAGAGTCGCAGGGGGAACCAGTGACCGATGGACCTTCTTTCGCTCTGCCTCCATTTTCACACGATTCCATCGTTTTGGACACATACCTTGTGCGTAGTTTCCAGATTCGTCAATAAAGTTTGTGGGGAAAAAAGTCAGTGTGGACATTCGGGGGGCGTTTACGACGCCGGCGTGAATGGAAAGGTCCGAATGATCGAGAGCGCTGACGTCTTGCATGTGAAACAAAAATGTCACGAGTTTAGGATGCTAATCGAATAGCATTTATTTGTTGTGTCACTGCCATTGATGGACAAACAAAGGTCAATTCTTTGTCGTAAATGCGATCATTCCCCGCAGCGCCTCGGAAGAACTCTCGCGGGTTGGGGATCACTAGTCCGCGTCCATAGTACAGGCCCGGTGGCGGCCGTTTTAAAGCTGCTGGAGTACTCCAGACGGTCAGTTGACACAACTTTGCCGTTTCTTTACTGCTGCCCGACGAGGAGGGCGTGACCTCGCCCCGTTTGGCTTTGGGCGAGGTCATGACCCGAACCAGGTTCATGACAGGAACTTTCAGACGTGCCGAAATGTTGGATGTCGGACGGCTTTCCAATTCAAACTGAAGCACGGCAGCCTTTGCAAGAGGACAAAAACTTTCTGGTTATTATTTTAATACATGCGCACTGCAAATTTGACAGAGGTATGGCGTCATTTTAATTCCGTGCAACCGCCGTGCACGGTCAGGTCAAAGGGCTTTTTTTTTTTTTTTTTTTTTTCTTCGTGCATCTGTCGGAGTCCCAAGAAGATGACGTGAGGGAAGTCGACGGCCTGGGCGATGACCTGCTTCGGTTCGTTGGTGCCCTCACAAACATTGCCGAGTTATCCAACACGCCGCTGAACGAGTGCTTGCATCTTTTCAAATCAAACATTGCCGCGCATGATTCGGTAACTCGCTCGTCTCTGATGTAGAGCTTCCCAGCGTCTCCTCTGGGTGTCGCCAAATCACCAAAAGCTGTGGCGACGTACACACGTGAAGCGGCGCCCGTTTCCACGCTCGTTTCACTCTTGACTAAGCTGAATTTGGCCGTGGGAAAAAAAAAAAAAAAACGTACCCCACATTTTTTTGTGCATGAGAGCCCTGGTGTCTGGGATGGGGAAGGTCCGAGGTGATTTTGGATGCTCTTGTCTTAGTTGTGGCAATGTGCAGAGCAGTAACAGATACTGTACTCGGATTTGATTAGAGAGTTTCCACTGCATTGGTTTTATGTTTGAATGCATGTTTAAATGTCGTAAAACCGAAACCTTTGCTAGGAAACGCAGAAGCATCACAGCCACTTTGAGCATTTGAGCGGCCCTAAACGAGATTTTATATGTGGTGAGAGAGAGAGAGAGAGAGAGAGAGAAAGAAAACGAGAGCGACAGAGAAGAGAGGCGCACGCGTGTGCGTGTTTTTTTTTTTTTTTTTTTTGGGGGGGTGGGGGGAGGTTGGTGGCTGAGCGAAGGAGGACGCTGCAGGAAGCTGCACCGGCACGAGGACATTCGAGTTCCGGCCGCACGTGTCAACAGATCCTCCCGCGGAACCCCGGACCGAGGAGCCCCGCCTTTGACGTCCTGATGTCTCGTTGCGCGTGCGTGTTGCTGTGGATGGCGTGCAGCTGCGTCACGGCGTGTGCAGGTCAGGCATCGTTTGCGTGTGGCTTTGAGCCGTGGTTTTTGGTCGGGGTGGGGGACCACCCCACCTGCGTGCTCGCTTCGCCGCAGCGCGCGTGGATGGAAACGCGCTGCGGCGAAGGCGGGCGTGGGGGTGGTCCGGTCTCTGCGGTCAACTCTGTAGGTACAACCGATTGGAGACAACTATGCAAATCCTCGACTGCTCAGAGTATCCGGGTAAAACTGGTCGCCAACCAATGCCAAATGGGGGTGAAGTGGGGGGGGGGTACGAACAGGGCTCAATTGCAGGTCAGGTTAGCGCAAAACAAAACCTTCAGACTTGTGTCAGCAAAAGCCTACTAGAGCATCTGACCTCCAGCCAGAATGATTGCTTCATTGGGAATCCATTTGGAAGAGAATGTGGACACCTTTGCCTGTTATTATTTTTGACTCTCAAACTGTACAGGACAGGCCGTTCGTCATCCGTCCGGCGCATTTGCCATCACTGATGGAACTTGGAGTTGTGTGATCCACATGGAGGATGACTTTTTTTTCCCGTCTCTTTTTATTTTTACACTTTAGTGTAAGAAAGTATTACATTTTTCACTTTGTCATTTTGCAGTCGTTCGCTAAAATCATTCCCCTAAGTTCATTTTTTTCTTCGTTAACGGTCACAAAGCGCCCCTCAAACGTAATTGTTGACATTTTAGCAGGCTTATTAAAAAAGAAAAACTGAAATATCTCACAGTCGGAAGTGTTCCGAACCTTTCCTCAGTACTTTGTAGAAGCGCCCTCACGAGTCTTTTTTGGGAATGATGCAACCAGTTTGTCATACCTGGATCTGGGGACCCTGTGCCAGTCTCCCTCTTGTTGTCAGTTCGAACGGTTCCGCCCGATGCTCCGTTGGGTTGAAGTTGGGGCTGTGGCCGAGCCATCCACGGACTTGTTCTGGAGCTGTTTAAAAAAAAAAAAAATAAATAAAAATAATCTTCAAATGTGACACATGGACGTGTACTACTGCCACGCTGGGAAGGTTCGCTATCATGTTCTAGCAGGATGAATTTCACCTTTTAAGATGCCAAATTTCATGTGAAAACATGCAAAGGTTGACCCAAAATGAAGCAATTCCTGCAAAAGTCACGTGATCGCCGTGAAGACGCTTGGTGCTACTCGTGCGGAGTACGTAGCACCTCCAGCTGTTTTTGTCACGGCGACGACGACACGCAACAGATTTTGGATTTATGCTGAACTGCTGAGCTACGCTAAGTCTCCTTGAAAGGTTTCTGAGCTGCTGGATGAAATTCTCTGGAATTTTTTTCTGTTTGTTTTGTAGCGTCTGATTCTATTGGGTGCGCGCTACCTGCTTAGCGGCGTCAGATTAAATGTCCAAATTGAGACTTTGTACTTCCCGTCACGCTGTTTGGCCTCCTTTTGGCTTCCTGACGAGTGGGACTTTTTAAAGAAATGCAAAATTGTTTTTGTTGTTGTTGCTAAGAGGATGGTGGCTGTCAAGCTAACCCACAGGCACGTTTTTTCTTGTCTCCAAATAACAAATGAACCCCAAAAGGCCCGTTTCCCCCTTATCTTGAAACCAAAACACCAAAGAACACGAAAAGAGCATGATTAGCATTAGCTGCATAAACTCATTAGCATGTGCTCCGGTATAGCTGAAATAAAGGTAGTGTAAAAAAAAAAAAAAAAAAAAGATGTTTTGTGACATTCAAGGGAAGTATTTAGCCAACAAAGTTTCATATTAAGCCTGATGGATTTGGGTGGTCTTAAGGAAGACCGAGGAGACTTGTCACAGCTAACAAACGCACACTTTTGCAGCGTCTTCGCTTCCTGCTAATCGCAAACTTTAGCAGCGCTGAAAGTGACATTAGCGCTTACTTTTTTTTTTAATCCTCGCTAATCTCGGCTAACACATACACACGCACACGGTGGCAAGTCGGGGACGTTTCCTTCTCTTTTGGGAGCGTTAATCCCCGAGAGGATTAAAATGTTTGACAGAAGCGGTCGACGCCAAACCACTTTTGCTTTTTCTTCCCTCAGCGCTGGGTTGCCTTGACGACCGCACACACTTCCACGTTCCGACAACTTTTGTGGAACGGTTTCACTGTCGTGTGCCCGTGTAAATTTGCAGGATGCCTCGCGAGCCACGTGAATGTCCAATTGCCGACTGCAAATCGAAAGTGACAAATGAGAAATAGAAAGGATCATTTTCATTTCACAAGTGGTGCCTCTCGTGTCCGCGTGGCTGGCCGAAAATGTGAGAAACGGCGTGTCATCATCCTCATCACCATCATCATCATCATCATCATCAGGCCTGTTGTGTTGTGTGTCTTCAATGCCCCCCCCCCCTCGATTCCTCCACTTCCGAACCGTAGAGTCATTGAGGTTGAATTCTTTCGCTGCTGCTCTATTCCCATTTCCTAGCACGTAATTGATAGCCACATACGTTGTTTTGCAGCATACCTGTAATACTGTGTACCTAGCGGTGGCGTGGCAGAGGTAAGCGCGCGTACTGTACGTAATATGCAATGTTCTCTGATTGGTTCATTGCTGCCATTGTACGCGTCGTCCGTTTTACGCCCCGGTGTCAGCGGAAAATAGCCCCACATTCAATCCAGCAGCGCTCGTACGTCGACGGAAGACATTTCTACAGTTTTGGAACTCAATTGTCACATAAAGTGCAGCGAATTGAAAGGCGCACCGTCGATTTTTGATCAAATGAAAGGCTTTGCAAATGTGGAAAATACAGTACCTCCTCAACTGCTTGGCAGCCCATTGCAGAAATGTGTGTGTCTATGGTGTATATTTGATCTATCTATCTATCTATCTATCTATCTATCTATCTATCTATCTATCTATCTATCTATCTATCTATCTATCTATCTATCTATCTATCTATCTATCTACTATCTATCTATCTATCTATCTATCTATCATCTATCTATCTATCTATCTATCTATCTGTCTGTCTGTCTGTCTGTCTGTCTGTCTGCCTGCCTGTCTGCCTGCCTGCCTGCCTGCCTGCCTGCCTGCCTGCCTGCCTGCCTGCCTGCCTGCCTGCCCGCCTGCCTCCCTGCCTGCCTGCCTGCCTGCCTGTCTGTCTGTCTATCAGACATGGCAACATGGGCTACTATAAGTAGGATCCCTGGCTCCACCGTGGCCGTGTTCTGTTCTCAGATGGTTTCGAAGCTGTAAAATGGTTACGATCTCATCAATCATCTGCCAGGATTGTCGACGTCGACTTCATCTCGTATAACTTTATTCAAGTCATCTGCCGCCGTCTCTTTCTGCCGTGAACATTTGTGTAGCATCTCCTCGGCGGAGATTATCACGTGAACGCCTAATGCTGTGATCAGCTTGTGGGTTGTGTACAACTGCACATGCGCAGTAAGTCAAAATGATGGCAGAAGTAAACAAAAGAAGTTCTGTTAAAGAGCAGAATTGACGGTTCCATCAGTCGCAGCAAAATTGTCCAAGTTCGGAAGCAATAAAGCGGCCGGGGATCATCATGACTGTTGGTATGATGTTCGCTTTCGGAAGTACCGTGCTGCGTTTATGCCACGTGTAACGAGGCACACGCCTTCCAAAAAGTCTTTTTGTGTTTCTCAGCAATGGTTTTGGCCTTGGAACTCCCCCCCCGCTTTCGTCCTTGTTGTTGTGTTAGGAAGCCTGACCTGAACTGAGGCGAGGAAGGAGTGGAGTTCCTTTGTGGCCTCCTGGATGAGACATCGGTGTTCTCTCGGCTAATCTTTGCAGGCCTGCCACTCCTGGGAAGTTTCACCACTGTTTTCTCCATGTGAGGATATTGGCTGGCCCTGTGGGTCGCTGGAGTCCAAAAACTTTAGAAATGGCTTCTGTCACCCCATGCAATACATTTCAATGACTTTATTTCTCGACTGTTAGAGAATTCATTTGGATCGTGTCTTTTTGTCGTTTGTTTGAAGTGATTTCATGACTGAACCGAGAAAAAGAATCAGAAATTTGGATTGGTCACAATTATTTCATGATTTCAGCAAGGAATAATTATTATATCAAACAGGGCCAGGCAACTTTCAATTGTCCCCCCCCCAAAAAAAAAAAAAAAAAAAAATTATCATTAAAAAAAAAAAAGTTTGACGCCCACCCTGCACTAGGGATACAATTGTTTATGTTTGATGATCTTGAACTTTAAAGCGGCAAAGTTGGCCAAACTTTTTTCACTGCACTATTTATGTAGCGCAAGAGAGAGATATCAATTATTTACACAAATACAGTACATGTACATAAAAATACTTGGTGTGGGTGTGGGTGTGGGTGTGTGTGTGCACAGAAAAAAGTGAGGGCAGGTTGTTGTCCTCGGGGCAGTTTGCAGGTCGGCCAGCAGATAGCGCTCATCAGAAGGCCGGCGGCGCCCCCTCGCCCACGCTGCCACCCCTCTATGGACCCCCCCGGCAGGAGGCCCGGAGCCCAGCGCCTGAGTTCAAGGATGAGGTCACGCTCCCCGATTTGGATGCATCATCATTGACCACGCCCCTTTCAGGTTTTTATATAATATTGGGGAAAAAAAGTAGTGATTGGGGCGAAAGGAATGACACGTTCACACGTTCCCAACTCCCAAATTTCTCTAAATGGATTTGAGTGGACCTTTTTTTCCTTCTTCTTCTTTTTTTTTTTTTTTTTTTTTTGGGGGGGGGGGAGCTAATCACGTCCGCTATATGAAAATTGCGCGCGTGCCGATGAGGCTCAGTGATGAGAAGAAGTTGCGCCGTTTGGAATCATTCGCTCATTCCCGACTCCCCGATAACTCCAGAGGGATTTTTTGAGGAACTCCATCCAGTGTTTGATTTAGGTCGGCTATGTAGAGTGACAAAATGGTCTTTTCGCGTCCCTCTAGAAGCTTCCGGCTGCTCCGTGACCTTCACACAACCCGAAGGTTACATCGACTCGTCAGACGCCGTTCCCTCGGCCGGCGACGTACGCTGCACGTACACCGTGACGGTCTACGCGGGCTACGGCGTGGAGCTGCAGGTACGCGTGCACGCGCGCACGCACGCACGCACACCCTCTCGGGCGTCGTCGCACGGTCAGGCCGATACGACGACGGCGGCCTCTCCGGCAGACGGGCGGAGTTGCCGCTCTATCTGCTTGGATCGAAGCCGCTCCTCTTCCTCTCAGATCTACACAAGCGTGCGCAATGCGCAAAAATACCCCAAAGCTAAAAAATATTGAATAAGAATATAAGAAGAATAAATAATGTCCAGGATGCATAGAGTAGGAGTTGATTTGATCATATGTAATGATGACATTTGTGGTGTGAAAACTACAGCTGGGTCCCACCCGCTTCTGTCCTCCTTGTACCCGTTCTGACGTGTTCAGGTGAAGAGCGCTAATCTGTCGGACGGCGAGCAGCTGTCCATCAGGGGTGTGGCCGAGGGCGGGGCCTGGCTGGTGCTGGCCAATCAGACGCTGCTGGTGGAGGGCCAGGTGGTCCGCAGTCCCAGCAACACTCTGAGCGTCTCCTTCAGGTCCACGCGTGACGTCGGCAACATCGGCGCCTTCCTTTTGCACTACCAGAGTGAGCACGCACGCAGTCACAGATACGTACTCACGCTGGGCTGTTTGCGTTGATGTTAATGTGCTAATTGCATGCCGTCGACACATCATTTACACGCTTCTTAATGAGCTTATTATAGCCTTCGTTAGTTCGCGTTTGCCGGTAACCTCCTGCATGCGCGCGTGTAGTAGCTCCACGTCTGTCTCGGGTATAGACAACAACACGTCACATGCACGCACAAGACACAAAAGCATAGCTGACAATGACGTCCTTAAATACTGTAAGAATACTCGTTACCTTGCAACACAACATTGCCACCTTGTAGCCCAACGTAGTAACTAACGTACCGCAGTATTCAGAATAAAGAGTAAAAAGGAAAAAAAAATGTTCATTTGGGAGCACTTTTGCTTGACTTGTGGCTCACTTTGGCCCAATTTCTGCTCCTTTTGAGGCCCTTCTAGTAAAAACGAAAACTCTAGCGCCAAATACACCTACAAACTTGTACATGCTAGTAAACACACAACCACGTGGCAATACAAATGAGTAAGCAATGTACCATCGCAACCTACACAATCCTGTAACCAAGCTAGCTAGCAACACAAGCTGGCAACCAAGGTAGCACGGTGATCAACGTAACGTAGCAAGCGCAGCAACCAAGCAAGCGAGACAACAATACACCTCGCAACCGGCACATCCTTGGCCCTCACGTAGGGGGGGGGGGACCAGAATATGGTCCAAGTCAAGTCAAGTTAATTGGCTTGTGGGACCGGAGCTGTTGAGGCACTTCTATACAGTGCTCACGGATTCACTTCCGTGTACGTACCTCCATCACAGTCTGGTTTGGTGCTGCAATTAAAAAAAAAAAAAGAATGACAAAGGTCCACTGCAACAGACAATCACAACAGCCGATCAGATTGTCGGTGCCCTTCTGAACGCCCCCGGGGACTCGCAGGCGGCCAGAAACTGACACGAGACAAGAGACTCCGAGACAAGAGCATGCAAAATCCTCCGGGATCCTCCACATCCCGGTCAGCAGCTCTTTCGGCTCCTTCCCTCTTGTAGGCGCTACCGAACAATGCAAACTAAAAGCGGCACGTATCCCAACAGCTTCTTCCGTCGTCTCCCATGAACTTCTTTAACAGACAACTCACAATACCAGTCCAACATGCTGCCATTACTAGTACACTCACGGTAGTCGTCCCTACGGTGCACTATTTGCACATCTCTTGTTGATCAATACCGGCCAGTCGTGTGCCTGAGGGGCATCTTCAACATTTGCACAATCGATAGTGTCCCAGATTATGGCAGTACTAGCCCCTGGCAACCAAAGGGAAGTGAAGGCTCTTATTTGTTTTTGTTGTTGTCCCTTTCTGTGTACTAGTCTATCGTCTGAGTTGCTCGCTCCCCAAGCGCCCCCACTTTGGGGAGGTGTCAGTGTTGGACCTACTACCCGGGGGCACTGCCCGTTTCCACTGCCACATGGGCTACCACCTGCAAGGGGAACCACTGCTCACCTGTGTCAATGCTTCTCGGCCAGTTTGGAACAGGAAGGAGCCCACCTGCAGAGGTTAGTGTCGCCCCGAACCAATCTTCCCTCTTAGCTGTGCAACTGCGCATTTGGGCACTTGTCGCACACTCTCAGCGCGGAGGAAAACAGATCCGGCGCAGTGAACTACAGCCTGACGGTTGTCTTTTTTTTTCTTTTTTTAAAACACGGCACCACACTGGCCTCTCACAAAGAGCTGCTGCTCGGTCACACCGGGCCACACACTCTACTTCCTAGTTTACCTGACACTGCCCCCCTCCATTTTAAAGGGCTACACTCATAATTCCAAACACCGGAGTATGTGAATAATAGAAGAAAAAGGATTGAAACTGGATAAGATTTTCTCTTTTTTGAGTAAAAAAGCACTGAAGAAAGTGCAGAACGAGATGGTGTATAATGTTTAAATTCCACCTTGGCACAGCCTGACTGAGGATGAAAGCACAGACGATACATTACCCAAAAAGCTAATTCTGTATTTTAAATATAGGAGGCAACATAACATTAACCCTAAATCTGTTTGGAAGCGTCATTCAGCTTTCAACATGCAATGCGAAAGATATTCTGCAAGCAATAATTCAGTTTCACACCAAGAAAAACATATCGCCGTGGGTTAAAAAAAAAATAACTGAAAGAAAGTTGGAAGCGACCTTTCAAATTTGTAGTTCAGAGTTGGCTTGGTATGTATTTGTATTGTAATGTATTTTTTTGTTTGTTGACATTTTCAGTGTAAATTAGCAAAAACAAAATTGTTCTTAAAAATGTTCTGATGGGAATGTAATCCGAACCTTTGAATGAGCCGCGTAACTTCAATGGATGACATTGACTGACCACAGTGCATCCATCCGATGTTGCTCACAGCGGTCAAAGGGAGCGCTCACGGCCTTAGTGTGTCAAAAATCACTGCCCGGGTTAGGGTTCGGCTCTAGGAGCTGCAGACTAAGGCCTAGGGGATTTTCAGACGAAACGCTCGGTGGTCCTTTTTTCATTGAGTACGGCTCACTACGGCGACACCCACTCTCTAGCTCTCTGCGGTGGCTCCGTGAAGAATGCTACTCTGGGGAGAGTTCTGTCCCCCTCACCCTACCACTGGTCCAACGCCACTCAAGTCCACTCATGCTCCTGGTCCCTGGAGGCCGCCAAGGGGCAGAGGCTGCACTTGCATCTGGAGCGACTCCTGCTCGGACCCTCGGAAAGGTGGGTCAAAATCGCATCCCCGAAACCGCCGCAAGAATTTGTTCATGTTTTCCGGTCAGGCTGGTTCTGTGGAGCGGCCTGGATGCCGGTTCCGTGGTTCTGTTCGACTCTGGTCGGAGTGGGCACGTCCCTTTTGAGGGGATAATCAGCGAGGGTCCGGCCGTGAGGATCCAGTTCTTCACGGAGCAGCCAGACCAAAACATGGGATTCAACATCCGCTATGAAGGTTTGCGTCAAGGGTTTGGTTTCAAATGTGGCTCCCGCGGCCCCCATGTTGTGCTTTTGAGCAATCGTGGTGGTGGCTGCCTGCCTTTGAACGTTTGACTGGAGGCAGAGGTTGAGTTGATATGAAGTGAACCAAAACCTGCTAGAATATTGTTCAACCCACGATTGGTGGTGGGGTGTCGGTGCTGACGGAGAGTCCAGAAGTCAATCGAGCTCGCTGCAGTTTCTCTAGAGATTCTTTTTTATCCACCAACCCACACACTGGAACCAAAGGTTCTGACTTACAGGAAAAAAGGAAAACATCATATTATGTCACGTAAGCGCCTCGGATTACAAGCAGGTTAACCCTAATTTCCTTCTAACGTTAAATTGATCGACTTCAAGCCCATTGATACTATTTTGTGATTTGGGGCTGATCTCCAATCAATAATGGACCAAACCTTTATCCTGACGATGGATTGTGAACCCATTCGGTAGACAACCGCAGAGGGAGAAACGTAAATAGGGACGTGATGTGATGTAGGACAGTGGAGTAGGGAAGGAGTGAAGGGTTCCAAACAGCCCACTTTAATCCTGCTTTTTTTGTCCCTACCCATCCAGCCTTCGAGCGAGGTCGCTGTTACGAGCCGTACCTCCAGAACGGCAATTTCACCACATCGGATCCCCTGTACGGCATCGGCGCTGTAGTCCAGTTCACCTGTGATCCCGGCCACGCCCTGGAACAGGGCCCACCTGTCATCGAGTGCATCAGTGCCAGGGACCCTTACTGGAACGACACTGAACCGCTTTGTAAAGGTGACGGACAAAACCAGGAAGTTGTCCCGCAAGAAAGTCTCGTGCGCAACAGTCCGACTCAGCACAGTAACGCAAAATTGAAACCAAACAACCAAATGAAGCTGACACCCAATGGAAGCTAGGAACCATCCGAGGGACAGACACAACCAGAACGACACAAGATGATAGCAAACATAAGAATGAATCCAAGATAGAACCTCGCCTAACTGAGCGTGACATGCAGCCTGGTGACCGAACGGCGTAACTTAGCAAGCAAGTCGACCGAGCAACTACCGCAACCTATCGACGAGCACACTTTGGCAACTAATTCAACCTGTGGACAAAATAACAGCCAAATATTTAGCATGTGAGGTGTTTATTTATTTAATTGTGGTTGTTGCTGTTTTAGCTCAGTGCGGGGGCGACCTGAGCGGTCCCGGCGGCATCATCCTCTCACCCAACTGGCCCGAGTGGTACGGCGAGGGCGAGGAGTGCGCGTGGAGTGTCCACGTCGAAGAAGACAAGCGGGTGCTCATCGACGTGCAGCTGTGAGGACAACAACGGCCACTAATTGATTGACTTGACAGACTGACCAATGGACTGACCGATATTGTCATATATTGTCAGTACTGTATCGGACCCCCTTGACAATTTCAACCCTCAGAAAAGACTAGGTGACGTCATCGTGCAGACAACGCTTACCGTTAGCATCTATTGCAACGACCGCTCTCTCTCCGGCGTCAGTCTCAACATCAGCGAGGGCGACTTGCTGACGGTGACGGACGGCGACGACGGCGCCGCCCGCCTGCTGGGCCGCTACTCGGGGGGACGCAGCCCCTTCAAGCTTTTCTCCAGCACCCCCGATCTCAGCGTCACCTTCCACTCGGACCCAGCCGGACTCGTGCAAGGCAAAGGGGAGGGCTTCATCATCAACTACATGGGTGAGGCGCACACAAGCACACACAATGATAAAACCCAACAAGAAAACTTGACGAGGGTGGCTAGAGTGATGCGAAGCTAAAGCCGCCGTTCGCTCGTTCGCTCTTGCGCCCCCCCCCCCCAACCCCCGGCCCCTGCCCCCTTCATTCACTTTGTCTTTAATTCATTCTGATCTCCTCGCGGCTTCCTGCGACAACCCCCTCAGTAGGAACAAGGGCGCTCGCTCCTACCGCCAGCTCCCTTTAGCCTCACGGAGTAATCGTGCAAACTGACAAACGCTCCTTAAATGAACTCCGCACAACATACACTGAAACACACGTAGTCACACACAGGACTCACATGAACACACTTCTACAATTCAAACCGACTCACACACATGTAACTCGTGTAGCTCGTAGCGTCTTCGCTGATCTTCCTAGACGATATCAAATGCTAGCCCAGATGCTAATATGCATTTCCATCCTCAGAGGTTTCCCGTAACGACTCGTGCGCCGACCTGCCGGAGATCCAAAATGGCTGGAAGACACATAGCGATGGCGTGGCAGTACGCGACACCCGAGTGACCTACCAGTGTGACCCGGGTTATGAACTGCAGGGCGGCGCCACCGTCACGTGCCAGCTGGACCTCTCGTGGAGCGCACAGCCACCATTTTGTCAGAAGAGTCAGTCACTTCTTGTCCTATTGAGTCGGTTGTGAAACTCTTCTTTGTGTGTGTCTTCAAGTCACAATAATATTGCCCCCTGGCGGCCGAGGCGTGCACGCCAGAGAGAGCGCCGTATAGGGCGAGAACAAATTAATGGCATTTTGATTCATTTCTATGGGAAAGAGGATTTGAGATACGAGGGTGGTCACGGAACACGTTTACCTCCTCCAACCCAAACCCGTATGCAGTTGTAGGGAAGTAAATATGTGGCACCAGGATGTGAATTTGAAATGTAAAGTGATCACATTTTCAAGAGTTGTATTCGAGTGTAACTTTTCAATGTTAACAATTCAACTGGCTCCAATTCGCTGTCTGAAAGTCACCGTCTGTGCCACCAGGCAGGGTTACTTCAGGTCAGAACCAAACAGCCAGCCAATCCAGGTACGCTTTCTTACTATGTGACATCGCGTGACTAAGGAAGCATAACTGCGTTGTTGAATTTCAGACAGTGAATTGTAGCCAGTTGAATTGTTAACATTGAAAAGTTACACTGAAATACAACTCTTGAAAATGTGATCACTTTACATTTCAAATTCAAATCCTGTTTTCTGCGGCAGTTCAAATTTAAATCCCGGTGGCACATATTTACTTCCATACCGTTGGTCGTGACCGACAGAACAGGATCCCGGATACAAATGGCCGAAACGAGTTTTTCTTCCGCAATGTGTTCTGGGCTCCACCTTCAGTGTCGAGCCGCTGCTCCTCCGTATCGGAAGGAGCCAGACGAGGTGGCTGGGGCATCTGATCCAACTGATCCGTTGATCTAACCCTAACCGTAAACCCGAGGAAGATTAAGAAGGCAAAGGTAGAGCAGAGAACCATGAGGTGGAAGCTGAGAAAGGAAGATTGTTGTGTGGCCTTTCGGAAAGAGATGAGACAGGCTCTCGATGGACAGGAGGAGCTCCCAGAAGACTGGACTACTACAGCCAAGGTGGTCAGAGAGACAGACGGGAGAGTGCTTGCTGTGTCTTCTGGTAGGAAAGGGGAGAAGGAGACCTGGTGGTGGAACCCCAAAGTACAGGAAGTCATAGAAGGAAAGAGATTGGTGAAGAAGTCACAGGAAGTGTATTATAGATTGTGAGGATGGTGGATGTGGAGAACGTATAAGGGGAGGGAATTCCAACACATCCCATGTTTCTAAATGCGTTCTTCTTCTGTGGTGCCAGTCATGTATTGTTCGGATCCCGGTCATGTGGAGCACGCCACCCGCTCCCTGTCAGACCCCAAGCTGCTCGTGGGGACCACCATTCGGTACCGATGCAGACCCGGGTACATCCTACAGGGCGGCGCTACCGTCACCTGCTACGGCCGTGAGCCGGGGACGCCCGTGTGGACCTCGCACCTCCCACGATGCATCCGTGAGTTACTTCCCGTTTCAGATCACTTCCTGTTTTTTGGACACAAGACAGAACTCAACATGGAGTCCTGTGCGCAAACACCCGGGTGTTTAGCTAGCGACGCAAGCAGGCAACAGCTAGAACATAAGGACCGATGTCGCTTAGCCACATGCATTGTGTACGTGTGTGGGTCTCTGTCGAAAAAGTCTTAGCTATGCAAATGAAATGTGAATGAGGGAGGGCTGATGTTTGTTGCGTGTCGTATCCTCGTTGCAGCCAAGGACTCCTTATCGTGTGCCAACCCCGGCGTCCCCGACAATGGGTACCAAGTGACGTCCAAGCGCGTCTTCGAGCCCGGGGAAACGCTAGCGTTTGTCTGTTACCATGGTTACCAGCTGGTGGGCGACATTGCCATTAAGTGTGTCCAGGGAAGCCCCTCCTACTGGAGTGGACCGCTGCCCGTCTGCAGAGGTGAGCCCAGTTCGCATGAATAGCTTCTGAACGAACGTACCAGTGCTAGTCCGGGCCATTGGAACTTAGCCTCCTTGCCTCCTATTGCTTTCCATTATGTACCAGGTGTCAAGGCGCCAAGGACCTGCTTTTATCCCATGAGATTCCCTTTCCGTTGGATGGGGTTATTGAGTCAGTCGCCCCGATTGACTTGCGCAAATGCCGGCGACTGCAGGACATTTCCAATCGTTGTCGTGGTTTAGTCTAAGCCTGAGAGAGTTTCGTATGCCTCCCTTCCTGTGTCACATCTCAGAGGAGCGAGAACACGAGACCGCAAGAACGTGGAGTGCATCCACAAGAGGTTAAACTCTTGGCAGGCCCACTGGTCGCTAATCTTTACCGACCCCGTCATCCATTGCGGCGGGGCTAACAGGATGTGTCTGTCGTCCAAGGGGAGGGGGGGGGCTGAGAAGGTGCCAAACAGGAAGTGTCGAACCTAATGTTTGACTTGCTGTCTTGCAGGTGACCAGGCCTGCTTCGCCAACCATGCTTTGGAAGGTGAGTGAGTGTGTTTGTGTGTCCGTGTGTGTTGCTGACTGCGCTTGCGTGTGTATCAGTGTCACATGCCGGCGGTGGCGTCGGCACGGTGGTGGAGAGCGGCAGTTTTGCATTGATCGCGTTCCTCTTGGTTCTGCTGATGTCCGTGCTGCTGGGCGGGATTTACTTGCTGGCCACGCGGTAGGACATTCAGCCCGCTTTCCTCTGAATCAATGACATAACGCTAACCCGTACGTCACGTCACATCACTTTGTGTCAGGGGCCGCGCCGGCTCCAACCTCGGTCTGCCGCTCGTGTACCAGCACCCCTATCGGCAGATCACGGTGGAGGCCGAAATTGACAACCCGCTGTACGAGGCGGGCGGCGGGGTGAGTGAGCGAACGAGCGAACGGCGGCTTTAGCTTCGCATCACTCTAGCCACCCTCGTCTGCTTTGTGTGCAGGACGCTTGCGAATACGAAGTCTCCATTTGAAGAACTCTGGCCACACCCCACCACTTGGGAGGAGGTGATGTAAATAGCCTAAATGATGTCCGGCCCCTTCTGATGCCCTTTGGTGGGGAGGCCAAATAGGCCGAGGTACGGGCCAAACTGCCATAGGGAAGATGGGAAGTACAACAAAGAGGCCAAGTCCAATGACGACTGTTCAACACCCCCCCCGTATACAGAACTATGATCAATTGAGACCATGACATTATTTCTGTAGAAACAAGTCTCACTCACCGCAACGTTGTCAGTTTGGCCTGAATCGATGCTAAGCTAACAGGAATGCTAAACTAATGTTCCAGACAACCTCGTGAAAAGCCTGCATGGAGGTCAAGTTTGTTTTGCTGCCACCTGCTGACGAGCACTGACATTGTTTTCCATCTTTCTTGACCACTTGTTGGTGCCCTTCTCACATTGTACGGAGTGTAAATATGTAAATGCTGTAGGTGTTCAAGTCATAATAATGACAATAACGTCATATTTTATGTCATGTGATGATCTTGTGTCAACGTTTTATCAATGGTGGACAATTGATAATCAACTGTGGGAAAGTTTATTTCAACAATTCAAAGGTTTGTGACGTCTTCTTGACAATTTTCTTTGTTTTCTTGGTGTCAACACACGAAAATTGCGTTCCATCTCCCCTAACCCCGTCAGGCAGGTTCTGTAATCTTTGACCACTTCGCGCGTGCGCCTTTTCTCGACCGGCGGCGTCGACGTTCCCATTCCTCGTCTGACGTGCGCCCCGGGGATGTGCCCTCGGATTGCCGGGGCAGGAGCGGGGTGGGGGCCCGGGGAGGGCGGGGCTGCCCATCCTCCGTTGCAACAAAGGGATGCTGAGCGCGGAGAGAGTCAGGAATCTCCAAAATCAAAGCCTGAAGGCAACATTCCAGTTCTTCCTGGTTGGAAGTCAAGATCTTCTCTAAGTGACTGAAGTGCCGCCAGACTTTGAAACGTGTTTTTAATCCAGCCCTCTATTTTCTTATGCTCGCTGGGGTCCCGGGCGGGCGTTCCAGCAATCCTCAGGCCAGAGGCTGAACTGGTCCACTGCCTGTCTTGACATTTTTAGAGTTTAGGAAATGGTATTTTGACAAAATAGATTTTCATACAACTGGATATACAATATTAGGTCGCGGATGGTGTAACGTTCCACTCGCCTGACTTCGGTGCGGTGCGGGCCGGGTAGGCTCGGTTCCCACTCAGTGACGTGAACGTGAGTGCCAAGAGTCGACTGTGTCTACATGCGCCCTGCGACCGACCGGCGACCGGTTCTGGCTGCAGTTCGCCTTTCGCCCGAAGTCGGCTGGGATAGGCTCCGGCGCCTCTCGATCCTAACCAGGAAAAGGGCTTTTGAAAATGGACATCATGAATCATAAGCTTATTAATTAATAAGCAATTTAGAAGTAAATGACTTATGATTATGACTACTACCAAAAAACGTGAAGAAATGACATGAAACTGTCCACCCTGCTTTATTTGCATTTTTTCTTCTTTCATACAAACTGAAAGAAATAATGGCCAGGGTGTATTCCGCCTATTGCCTAAAGTTAGCCGGGACAGCCTCCGGCATCTCCGTGGCCCTTGTGAGGATAAGCAGCTTGGAGAACGGATGCATGGAATGTTAATTGGTTTATTGGTGTATATATATATATATATATATACACACACAAAACACAAACGCGTGCATAACGAAGACATGCAAAATACACACTCACACCCAAACAACACCCCTTACACAACGCACACAAATCAAACACAACACACGTGCATGGCACACGTATAACACAAACACACACAAGCACACGCGATGCAACGCAACACAACCACACGGCACACACGTTTGTCATTGGCCATCTTTGAACGGGGTTAGCTGCTAGCTACATGTTCGCGATGCTTATCACACAGGGACTGTCGGAGACATCAAAAGTCATCCAAATAAATGGTTGGCACACGCTACGTTGCGTAAAAAGGACAAAAGCAAACATTTTCAACTTGAGTTTATTGAGGGCGTGGCCGGTACTCAGGGGGCGGGACAATTGCCACGGGCGGAGTCGAGCTCTGTGGGGTTCTGAGGGGGTGTGGCCACACAAAGAGGGAGGAGTCAACACGCAGGATTCGGGTAAGCCGACGTGGACGTTCGTTCCGATAAAAGTGCCGTCCGTTACGTGAATGCGGGATTTCGGCAAGGACTCAGTTGTCCTTGTGGCTTTTGCGGCGGGTCCATGACTTGGTCCAGCACTTTGGGCACCGGCTGTTGTGGAAAAAGCGCTATACAAGTGCAGTCCATTTACCATTTGGTGCGTTGTCATTTTTGTGTTGTTGTTTTATTGCTAACGTGTGATTTAGGGGTTAGTGCAGTTGTGTTGTCATTGTGTTGGCATTTTTTAGTGTTGTCGTCCTTAGTGACAGGAAGTCGGCGAGCAGGAACAAGAAGACCAAGTAGTTGAAGAGGAAAACGCAGGAAGCGTTAACGTCAGCAACACTGCAGGACAAACAAGACAAAGCACAAGTTAGTCCGACATCTTATGCACGTTATCCACCTGTTGGCGGGCAGCGCCACGCGGGAGAGAGGTTTTACGTATACTGAAAACACGCACATATCCATAAACACACCGTTTTCCCCTAGGTATGATTTCTAGTGCTATCCCATTTCAAATCCATATGATCCGGCTCTAAACTGTGCAGCTGTCAGAGTGCGGGAACGCTTTCACTGAGGTTCAGGAGCGACTCTCTGGGAAACCTTTGCCCGTTCGTCCCGGAGCACACTCGCGAGGTCTCATGATGATGTTGGACGAGAAGGCCCTCCTCTCAGTCTCTGCTCTAATTCATCCAAAAAAATGTGTTCTATAGGGTTGAGGTCAGGCTTGTGCAGGCCAGTTGAGTTCTTCCATACCAGACTTTATCTTTATGGACCTTGGTCTGTGCACTGGTGCGCTTTTCCATTTACAAGCTCCGTTCAACACCAATTGACCCCTCCGTACAGGGCGCTTAACCACGCCTCCTGAAGTGACGTCACGCCAAGACAAACAGCAAAAATGGCAAATACAATACAATAAATACATTCTGAACTGAGAGAGACGCCATGCTTCTGATTTCATTCAATCGTTCACACGTAGCAATGTTATGCTAGCGGAGAACGTCTCATTCATTTATACGAGACGTGTATTAAAAATCAAATTTAGGGCATATCTTCGCGCAAACACAGTCTGGTTAAGCTTCGGTCGCGAGCCAGCAAGAAATCGATATGTTTCTGCAGTCCGATCATCGCTAAATATCGCTCAACAAAGAATAACTGTGTCAATCGTTCACACGTAGCAGTGTTATGCTAGCGAAGAACCTCGAATTCATTTATACGAGACGTGTATTGAAAATCAAATATAGGGCATACCTTCGTGCAAACACATTCTGGTTAAGCTTCGGTCGCGAGCCAGCAAGAAATCGATATGTTTCTGCAGTCCGATCATCGCTAAATATCGCTCAACAAAGAATAACTGTGTCAATCGTTCACGCGCAGCAGTGTTATGCTAGCGAAGAACCTCGAATTCATTTATACGAGACGTGTATTAAAAATCAAATTTAGGGCATACCTTCGTGCAAACATGTGTGTTCCGGTTGATATTAGATGGATTTAGTTGATGATGCGATGATCCACAAAGTTTGATCCATCGAAGGCATTTTTCGTACCGGGTCTTCGGTTTTGGAAAGGGTACGAATCGAAGTCCCACCGACTCACCTTTCATGATACCCGTCGTCACTATTACAAAGTCCGTGACTACACCTCTTAACCATATTTTTTTTTTAATAACCCAAATACGCGATAAAACGCTAACTAAACCTATACTGGACCACGCAATGTTGTCTGAGAATATGGCGGGAGCAAAAACGGGCTTTGGTCTATGCAGATCTCTGGCCTCTGATTGGTCAGTGAGGCGGATTGCGCAATATCCACGGAGGGGTCAATTCATCTAAAAAGTCTTCTATAGGGTCTGGGTCAGGATTGCGCAGGCCTGTTGAATTCTCTCTCTTTATGGACCTTGGACATGTTGGAACATCCATCCAGCCATTTCTCAGACAGCTTTTCATCGCTAAGGCGGTGGGCCGATCTCGGCTGACTCTGGACAAAAGGCCGGGTAGATCCGTAACTGGTCGCCAGCCAATTGCAGGGCACATGCAAACACACCGACGAGCAATTTAGAGTCTTCAATCAAGCTGTAGATTTTCACTAAGTATTTGATACTGTTGGTCCTGTTTGCCTTGAAACTCGGGTTCAATGGTTTTCAACGCCCTTCCACAAGGTTCTCACACTATTCAGCGGCAATTTCTGTCCCGTTACCGCCCGACACAAGTTGTGAACATGACCAAGTTTTCACGCCTGCCCATTAATTTTCAAATCGGGTCGGGATCGAGGCTTGCTGATCAGAGCCATCCCACAACTCCGACTTTTTTTTTTTTTTTTTAAATCCTGAAGCCACTTTGTAAGCGGTTATTGGGTCATTGTCCATTTGGAAGAGCCGTTTACACCCAAACTAGTCTTGAGATGGTGCTTCATCAGTATTTCCTCATCAGGTGCGTTCCTCACGATACTACCTATTTTGCGAAGTACACCAGTCTGCTGCCACCCTTGTATTTCCCAGTCGCGATGGTGATCTGTGGCCAGCAGATGGTGAAAGAGTTCTGAGAATTGTCTGGCCACAGGAAATGTCCCCAAAAATCAAGTTTTTTTTCCGTCTCTACGTAAGTTGGCAATGTGTAAACTTTGGATTTTTTTTCATCATTTCTTTTTTGGAGTAATGGCTTCTTCCTGGCAGGGTGGCCTTTTTGCACGTGGTTACGGTACTTTTTTCACTGTGGATAATGACAAACTCTTCACACCAGCTTCCGCCGGCATCATCACAAGGTCTCGGCTTGATATTCATGTTTGGGAGCAAGGGACGTTCATTCGTGAGAACCATCCCGTGGCGTGGTTGCGTATAATTGTTTGAACAGATGAATGCGGCAGCTTCAGGCATCTGGAAATTGCACCCAAGGATGAAGCAGACTTGCGCAAGTACTCAATTCTCTTCCTGATATCCGAGCTGTTTTCTTTTGACTGTGCCTCGGGTTTCATGCGTGCCGAGTTCAAATACGTCACCATTGTGATGTCAACAAAGAAGCTCACAAAGAAACGACATCATCTGGGGTCTCACAAATTGTTTAAGGGAATGATAATCTCCTGACTTTCGAGAGAGTAACGCAAAATTGTCCAGAACCACTCCCTCTTTTTTCACGATCTTTGTGTATTGTTAACTTGGTTTGGATTGAATTGACTTTGTTTCATCTTTTGTAAAGTTTTCCTCTGTCACATGTGGTTTTTACCTGCACCAGTTCTCATCAGGCCCACTCCCTTGTGTCAACCAATCAGCTCCCTCCAGCAACTTGTGTCTTTTGTCCAGGTGTGCCTCATTGTCTTGTCAGTCTGTTAGCATTTGGTTCCCCGGGTTTGCGGAGTCTGTGTCGGATCATTGTCTCTGCAAGAAGCGTTTCCACTTCTGTCAAGTTTCCTGTTGTGGTTCTTTTTCTTGCCGCCCTCGAGCTGGGGTCGTCTTGTTTTTCCACCATCAGCGTAAGCTGTGACGTGATGTGGCATTTAGCAAATGGAAATCATGTCGGTCACCCGAACAGACACTTTCAGGAAAAGCTGAATCTGATTTCATGTCAGACAGCGAGTTTATATTGTGCACGTGTGGTTTCAACTGTGTGCGTAGTAAATGTGTCGGTATAAGTCTCTCTCTCTCTCGCTCTCTCTCTCTCTCTCTCTCTCTCTCTCTCTCTCTCTCCCTCTCTCTCTCTCTCTCTATATATATATATATATAATGTGTGTAGCAATCACGTGTTCTTCACGCCCCCGGGCAGCGAGCTCGACATTTCGTGGGGAGATTTTCTCTCACCTCCTCGTCGCTCTCGGTGTCGGCCGCCGTCTTCTTCTTTTTCTTCTTCTTCTCTCTGTCGGGCAGGATGTTGTCCAGCCAGGCCAGGTCGTGCTGGGAAAACATCAGATCCAGAAGCTTCCGCACCACCATCAGACCCAAGATCTGCGTACACCGGCGCACGTAAACACATTGAGAACGTGCTCACCCACAGACATCGTTTATACGTAGAAATTGTCTTTTGTTCTGGGGAGATCAAAATTCCTTGAGAGATTACTACTTGAGGTTGAGTTAAGCGTTTCTTTGCTACTTTGGTTAGTGAGCTTTTTCAATTGTATTCTTTTTCCAAGACTACACAAAATAAGCGACGTCTTTCAATATCTACGTATTTCCACTCGTAACAAATTTTACGGGCGTGATTTTCCGTGCTCGACTGTGCGGATTCGCAAGTGCGCGGCCGTCAAATCACAGTGAATGGTTAAAATCACTTCAACCTGTTTTGTAACTTTACAAAAATATGATTACTCGCTCATTATTTTGCTTGTCCACAAGCTTTCAAGAAATGCCGTTTGCTGTGTATAAATGGATTCTGTATCAGTAAAATGATCAGATTGTCACCTCCAACCATCTCGCCCGTCTCTCATTGGGTCGTCTGTTTATCCACAACATTTCTCTCTAATGCGTGTTGTCTGAATGTGTTTCCACGCTAGACAGAAATGTCAATCTGCTCACCATCACAGGGAAGATGATAGCCAGGAAGGTGGACTTGAGGACCCAGAGGACAGCCAGGCAGGTGATCTGTACCAGGGTGAAGAGGTGGACTCGGCGCAGAGGAACATGACGCAGGAAGGCGAAGTCCGGCTGGTGCTTGGGCGGCATCAGGTACAACTTGATGCGCTCCCAGAACTGACAAGCCCACACTATTACACACACGCGACGAGCTAACTGAAAGCTAATGCTAACACCAACCTGGATGCCGCTCAGCGAGGCCACGCCCATGTACAGGAAGACGCCATAAAGCACCGGCATGGGGATGTACTGCAATGTGAGGGCCAGACAAGACATTAGCCTCAGCAGCATAGTTGGGCATGCAGCGGAGTCAAATAAAGAGGTACTGCGTTGCTAGCGTCCTAGGCCACGTTATGATCATAATTGGAATCTGAATTGTAAAGAAACATTTGGTGATACCATGCTACGGTTCTAGTCACCATTTGCATATCGTGAAGCAAGTTGGGTTTTGCAAGTAGATCGGGTTGAGCGAGCAAAATAGTTTTTTTAAGCAAATGAGGTTTCAAAAGCGGAGTAGCTCAGGGAAGCAGATGAGTTTTGTGAAGCAGAACTGTTCTTGGGAAAGCAGATCGGGTTGTACACACAGATCATGGCGGCAGATCGGTTTGGAAAGGAGATTGGGTTTATCAAATGGACGTTCATAAGTAGAGTAGCTCGGGGACAGACATATCAGGTTGAGAAAGTGGATGGGGTCACGCTCCACACTGACCTGCAGGACGGGAGCAAGGAAGACGGAAAGTCCGGTGAGGACGAAGACGAGTGTTCCGGTCAGCCTCTGCTCGCTAAAGGTGTCAAAGAGAGGGCACGCCGGTACACCGGGAGAACAAGGATATTGTCAGGTGTTTGAGGATGGGGCAGAGGGGCGGGGCACGGTCTCTTACCGAACCCCCAAGAACTGGGGCTGCTCCCCGGGGGCGCTGGACTCGCTCTCCATCTTGAGTGAGTCGATGTGCGCGATAGAGATGACGGTGGCGGCCACGTACCAGGGCAGACCCGTGAAGGAGCACACCGCCATCAGGATGCCTACCCAGAACAGGTCCAAGTGGTACCCGCAACCTTTCTACACGGGTGGGGGTAGAGGGAGCACATATGGACATTAACCCACCACTTCTAACCCTTTTATGCAAATGTGAAGAAAGTTCCTAAGGGTGTTGATTGTTGTCTGATTTTGTCAACTCGAAACTTCAGCTTTTCAAATGTACATTTGAAGCCAGAAGTTTACACAGATTGGTCAAAAACACGTTTCACGTTCACGTCTCACTGTCTGAAGTCAAATCTGATTAAACCTCTCCTGTTTCAGGTCATTCAGGAACGTTATTTTTATTGTTATGACAAAGATGAAGTTGAGAAAAAAAAAAAAAATCTATGGACGCCCAGACTTCCCTTTCCCCAGCCACTTTATCCAGCTCTTCCGGATGGATCGAGAGGTGTTCAGAGGCCAGCCTAGAGACGTGGTCTCTCTAACGTGTCCCGGATCATCTCCGAGGTCTCCTTTCAGTGAGATTTGCATGGAACACCTCACCAGGGAAGCGTCCAGGAGACATCTGGCCCCATCCACTTCACACGGCTCCTCTCAGTGTGGACAAACAGCGGCTCTACTCTGAGCCCCGTGACCAGAGCTGAGCGAAGAAATGTAGTTCGGCCGGTAAATTGAGAGCTGCGACTTTCCGCTTAGCTCTTTCTTCACCACACCAGACCGATACAGAGTCCGCATCGCTGCAGATGCTGAACCGATCCGCCTGTCGAGCTGCCGTTCCATTCTTCACTCCCTCGTGAATAAGAGCCCGAGATAGTCCAACTAGTCCACTTCTTGCAGAATCTCATCTCCGAGGTGGAGAGGGCGCTCTAACCTTTTCCGACTGAGGACCATGGGCTCAGATTTGGGGGTACTGATTTTCATCCCAGTGTTGCGAAATGCAGACAGCCAAGGTTAGGATTCAAACCGCCAACCCGTCAAATCTCGCTACCTTCGGAGGCACAGCCACCCACAGCTGTGATTGAGTTTCTTGCTTTGGAAGGGGAACCACCAAAAGCCTACAGCACAGTCGAAAAAGTGGCGTCCAGGATCCAAGTGCCCGGATTTAAGTGACAAGAAAAGGAGCTTGTGAAGTCATGGGTTCCGTTGGCCGGACAACCCTAACCCACCCCCATACTCGCCATTGGATCATTACCTTTTGGGACCTTTGAAAGAAGGAGTTAGGGGTCAGCACTTCTCTGATCAAGAAACAAAAACCTAGTTAAATGCACAGCCGACTGAATTTAACAAGACTGATTCATTGATGGTGTTGTGATAAAGGGAGATGGTACTGAAAAGAAGCCATGAAATCCCAACATTTTGGGACGTATTATTTTGCACATATTGCCGTTCTATCTCGAAAAATAAATAAATAAGTTGGAGGAAAATTGCACTCATTACTTTGTTTGCAAGTGAAAAAAGCCCAAAGATCTCGAAACAGTGACAAGAGTCCATTTGCTGGCGGTCGAGCAACAATCAGACAACCTTAAGTTTGTTCTCCTTGCGGTTGACGATGACGGCACTGATCTGCTGGTCCATGAAGATCAGGATGGTGACCAGCAGGGCCGGCACGAAGCTGGCCAGGTACCACCACCACGGGTTCCGACCGAACGGCATCACCAGCCAGCCGCGGTCGGCGCGGGTGGGCTGCAAACCACAAGCTCAACCTCAAATTTCCATTGACGTGCATGGCACATCTGGAAAGGATTCGCACAGCTTCACTTTTGATCCATTTTTTGTTTTTTGTTTTTTTTTGGGTTCAAAAATAAGTCAACACCTTGTTGTGCTTGCTTATTTGCTGTTGTGATGAGTTATTTGTTTTTTTCTTTTGCCGTTATGTCTGGTTCGTTGCTGTTGTTTTTGAATTTCCCATTTGTTGAAGCTGTTATGCCTTTTAATTTGTCATTGTGTTTGGTAACTTACTGTTGTGTTTTGCACTTATATGAACTCAGTAACTGCACTTTGTAAACGAAAAACAAAAACCAATGATACGTGATACGGTATGGTTGAAACGGCAACTATTTTTGGTCAGAAATTTCAGACTGCTTATGATGTGCAATCAGATAGTACATAGTGTCAATTTTCCGAAAGGTCTTTGAATGATTTACTCCAGAACAATCGGAAGCTTTCAGAATAGTTGTTCAGAGCTGATGGGCCGCAAATCCAAATACGTTTGGACACTTGTCTTAACTCATTTTAATCCCTCGAGAGGAAATTCGCACGTCCTTGTGATTTGAAAAAGAAAAACAAGAATAAGATTGTAAGAGTGGTACCACGTGGTCAAAGTGAAGCACCGCCAACACTTTCCAGATGCTACGTAATCCTGAGTCACGTTTGCATGCCGGTTAAAAAGAAGCGGAGAGAGGGAGCAAGTACCTTCAACTCAGTGGGAACGATCAGTTTGGGCGTGTCTAAACCCATCAACATATCCAGAGCCACAAAGGACATGATTGACATGAAGATGGCAAAATCACTGATTAGCTTCCTTAGCTTAGCATCGCACAAACACAGTGAAGAGGAGAAAGCGAGAGCCATTGTTTAAATGGTGACATAGGATTATGTATTATTACCATCACTCTTATTATCAAGGAGAAACAACACAGACACGGTCCGGGACATGGCGGGCGGTGTGTTCAGGGACCTTAATATGCATGGGAACGTGCAGTTTGGGAGTGTCCAGTCCCAGCAGCAAATCCAGTCCGCAGAAGAGCAGGATCGTGACGATGATGGAAAAATCGCTGATCAACTGACGCAGCTGCAGTGGGGGGAAAGGGGCGGAGTCAGGGGAGGGGAGGGGAGGGGAGGGGTCACGGGACAGGGACGGTGTACGGTCTGATCCGACTCCCGGTGGTACTGTAGCAACGGGTTAAGGTCTCGTAAATGGTTCTCTTTGCGCTGGGCTCTCTGGCCCATAATTGAATTTCCAATTTTTTTTTTCCTGCCTTAACGTTGATATTCATTATGACTTGAAATTTGTTGTATTCAAATTTCCAAATGTATAAAACCGGACCAGAATGAACTGACGCATTATAAAACAGAAGACAGAATTAAACAACTAGAAACATCACCAAAAAATTGCTTCTCCCGGCCAAGTATTTCAAAATATCCTGAGCTCAAAATTTGTGACGCATCGTCGCGTCAGGAAGGGCATCCGGCGTAAAAACTGTGCCAAACAAATATGAGCGTTCATATCAGCTGTTGTCACAGCGCTCATCTGAGATGTCACGCTGTGGCGACCCCTAACGGGACAAGCCAAAATGAAACTTACTGTCCCGTTAGGGGTCGCCGCAGCGTGACATTTTTTTCCATCTCAGCCTACCTCGTCCATCTTCCTCTCTACCACCCACCCAACTGTCCTCGTGTCCTCCCTCACAACATCCATCAACCTTTTCTTTGGTCTGGTCTGCCTGGCAGCTCCATCCTCGGGCATAGTCACTCGCTCACCTCTGGACTTTGAAGTCTGCTCCCTCAAACCTTGTCTCCAAAACATGTACGGCAGAGACATTTGCGATGCACCGAGATTGGGCTCGCGCCTTTCCTCCACCTGGACACCGGGCACGGGCTCACCACAGGGCTGCGTACTGAGCCCCCTCCTCTACCACCTCCACACCATCGACTGCAGCCCAGTCCACAATAATAACGTATTGTGTGTGTGTGTGTGTGTGTGTTGCCAAACGGATTAGTCTATTTACATGTAAAAAGTGCTTCTATTTATGAAAAATTCACATTACAAAACGACTCCATTCATTTCGTAAGTAGAGGTACCACTGTAGAAAACCTCAGCTGTGTTAACTAACGTCATAACTTCATTAAAATGTTAACTAGAGTGAAAAAGAATTGATTTGCACGTTAGCAAACATGGTCAAAGTGTCATGCAAGCTTCTTTGCCTGTTAACCGCTTTTGTTACAAGCAACTTCATGATTCCCAACGTGGCTCCCGTGTTACATTACGTCGTTTCCTTAGCATAGTGTTACGTGTCTCAGCATATTAGCTTAAATGGCCACCATGTTATAGATGATTCTTTATTGTATTGTGTGTTGCAGGTTAGCCAACACGGCTAATGTGGTCCTCATCGAAGCACATTATGGGTAAAATATTTCCATGCTGGGGTTGACATGCGGGTTTGTCTGGTGGAAGGCCGTCGGATCTGGGCGCTCACCTTGGTGGGGAAGTAGCGACTAAACTTGAACTTCTTGAGCGTGACAGTCGTGGAGTACGTCCCGAAGAACAGGATGAAGGACATGAGCGCCAGGTCGGGGACGTACTTGCACGCTTGGCCCACCAGAGCTCCGCCGTACTTCATGCACTCCTTCTTGCTCAGCTGACTCCAGTCCACATCGCTTACATTGAACTGAGGCGCCACCCACAGGACAACCACGCTTGCTTACTTACTTATTGTGCTTCTGATTTACTCACTAAATTGCTAAGGAGCACGTTACTCACCAGAAGTGACATGTTGTCGTCAGCAAGAGGAGCTGAAGCGTTCCAAGGGAAAGCTGTAGACAGAAAGTCTCGCTGATGTCAGAAAACATTCCATTACAAACTGCAAAGAAAAAGTCAAATTGATGTCAAAGGGCATCGGATTCTGAAGAGGAAATGGGAAAAATGAAGTTACATTGATATCACAGGGTACAGGAAGTGATATTGATGTAGGAGAACGGAGAAGGACACGGGAAGTGGCATTAATGCAGGAGAACCTCGAAGCAGAAAACTGGAAGTGACCAGCCAGCAGGAGACGAGCTAAGACCAATACTCACGTTTTCGTGCCACGTCCCCATCAGGAAGCGGGGAGACAATAGTCAAACATGAAGAGAGTGAAGATCATAAAAAAACCCCACAAGATGTCGCTGCTGGAGAGGTTTTGGAGGATTCTCTAGTGGGGCTCCAGTACTCCGGAAAGTGGAAACGATATTGGCTACCTCTGGAGAAATTCTTCAATCTCAAGACTTATTTCTACACTCTTGCATTTGGTAAAACCACAGCTCAGCTTGTATTCTGCCACTCTTTCCCCCTGCTTGAGCCTCTGACAGCTGGATTCTGGTTTTGTTTTTGTTTTTTTTCATCAATTTTAGGACCCCTCCCCACAGCTATGTGGCAATGAGGGAGGCTGTTACTGTGGAGGATTCTGCATTGACAGAGCCCGACGGTTAGACCTGAGGAGAACCGCTATCCGGGAGGAGGGAATCACGAATCCAACTCTCACGCTGTTCAAAGTATGGAAGATTGCGTAGCGTCGTATCATGTGATTGATTGTTGCTCACTTGGCATCCATTCCAGCCCGGTAACCCATCATAATGAACACAGGACGACTGTATTTGTGATCCCTTTTAAGGGTTTCTCAACACCAGCCCCCAAAATCGTGTCTCAGAGTTTGTCCTTGCCCAGACAGTTAGAGCAGGGGAGGATTTGAATGAACTGTGGACTTGTGAAGTCCTTTGAGACTCCCTTGTGAACAACGGTTCTAGAAATAAATTGCATGTACAAAGACCACGAAAACCACAGAGACCATAAAGAGCAGGTCTTCAGGACCCGTCAGGCACTCACGCTGGTCTGGAGGGACGCAGTCACACCTGTAGGACGTCACGTAGTCGGGCTTGAAGGTGCGGTTGATGGGGTAATACTTGAAGGCACCCACCTGCACGCAACGCAAGCGTCAGAGCTAGCTCACATACGTACGTGGTAATGAGGAAGTGGCAAAAAGGTGACGAGGGAGCAAGTGGGCAAGATTATGTGGAGGAAGTACTTTCTCTGGGTTGACTGCAAGGTAAGCAGAGGTGGGTACTAACGCGCTAGATTTCCTCTGTTACACTGACTCAATTCAATTTGAGAAGGTTTGGACAAAAAGGACTCGTCAGAGTACTTTCAATGCACTGTACTTTTCAATTTTACTTGAGAATTTGTGAAGCCGAATTGATATCTTGACTCTGTAACAATAATCAACATCCCAAACGCTACTTTTACCCACAATACTGCATGCAATCTATTTTTAGACGTTACCTTCAACGTCTGCATCGGGTGCCGATCACGAGCGTCATTTGACTCCAATTCAGTAATCTGGCCGCAAAGAAACCCTTCGTGGGCCAATCAAAGTTCCTTATTTTGGGGGCAAAAAGCAGCCGCGTCCGTGTTGACGGACTGAAAACAAACGACATGTTCAACCCTTAAAATGTGACCGGCCAAACGTGGATATTTCAGCCCACTTCTAACTCGACGAAGCACCTTGCGCTAAGTTGCAGCTGTTTGGGCTAAACTTCTGGCAACATCCCCGTTTTTTGCTCCTGAATCAAACGTGCCGAGCTGTCACCTCTCGCACGTGCGCGCAACTTCTTCATTCAGTTGTTTAAGTGGACAAATAAAATCTTCCTGGGTGGACCTGAAGCACGTCTTGTTGCTTTGTGGCACCTACAAACTGAAACGGTGGAAGGTGTGTGTGGACTCCCGTATACTATTATTTCTACTTTTATGTGGCATTGAGGTTTTTTTTTTTTTTTTCAGGTATTTTTTTTCCACCGAGTATTACGTTGACTCGAGTAGATATTCGGACGACTACTTTTTACTTTTACTCGAGAAATACTATTCGAAAGTAAAGGTACTCTTACTTGAGCCCAATATTTGTCTACCTTACCCACCTCTGAAAGTAAGTAGCAGCTAAATGAGATGAACGTGGTGGGTTAGGTGGTTTGTGGGGGTGGAGGGGCAAATAAGCGGGAGGTAAGCGACAGGAACATGGCAGGTACAGTAAGTACGCAAGTGGTTTTTGTGGATGTGGCGGCATTTAAGTGAAACCTAAGAGACCTGAACGTCGGAGTTAAGTGGTTTTGTCCAGAGCCAATGACCGTTAAGTCTGACCTAGGTGACAGAAATGGGGCAGCTAAGTGACATAAAAGTAACCAGTCGGTGGAAAGTGATGGTCTGGACTCAAATGTGTACTATTATTGAAAGCGAGTGAGCAGGTAATAAGCTGAGAAGCAGTCTGGATATGCGTAGGAGGCGGACCATCTTTTTTATGGCGTCTGAGATGAAGATGAAGGAGATGAGACTGGAGAACCCTTCCTCTGTGAAGCGGGTCATGTACTGGATGATGTAGCTGGCATCCGTCAGAACCAAGATAAAGCACTGTAGACAAGAGTGGATACCGATCCACAGCCGCAACTCCATGTAGTCCATGCTGTTGTTTCTGGACACAAATGTGGCATCGTAGTGGTCAAACAAAGTCCTGTCTTTGGACTTGGAAAAATTCTCTATGTATTATTATTATTATTATTATTATCTATCTATCATCATCATCATCATCATCATCATCATCATCATCATCCATCCATCCATCCATCCATCCATCCATCCATCCATCCATCCATCCATCCATCCATCCATCCATCCATCCATCCATCCATCCATCCATCCATCTTGTACCGGTTCTCCGGGTCACGTCGCGGGGGAAGTAGCTTCAGTAGGGATACCCAGATTTCACTTTCCCCAGATCACTTCTTCCAGCTCTTCCGGAGGGATCCCGAGGCGTTTCCAAGCCAGCCGAGAGACGTAGTCTCTCCAGCGTGTCCTGGGTCGTCCCCGGGGTCTCTTTCCAGTGGGACATGCCCGGAACATCCCACCAGGGAGGTGTCCAGGAGGCATCCAGATCAGATGCCCAAGCCACCTCATCTGGCTCATCTCAATACAGAGGACCAGCAGCTCGACGCTGAGACCCTCCCGGATGACCGAGCTCCTCACCAGTTCTCTAATGGAGAGCTCGGACACCCTGCGGAGGAAACTCATTTCGGCCACTTGTATCCGGGATATTGTTCTGTCAGTCACGACCCGCAGCTCGTGCCCATAGGTGAGGGTAGGAACCATAGCCCCATAGGTGGAGAACCCGGGCACCAGGCGCTCGCCTTCGAGCCCCACCTCCAGGCCTGGCTCCAGAGGGGGACCCCGGTGAGCCGTGTCCGGGCAAGGGAAACCAATATCCAATATTTTCGGCCATCCATGGGGTTTTAGAGTCGTGCTTTGTCTGGCCTCTCACCTAGGACCTTTTTGCCTAAACGTACTAGAGGTGCGAAGCCCCAGACAAAGTAGCTCCTAGGATCATCGAGACAGACAAACGCCTCCACCGCGATAAGGTGACGGCTCGAGGCTCTATGTATTAGTTTCAGGTAATTGTCCATCGTAACAAGTCTTTTTTCCCAACAAACAACAAAACCCAAAGGAAAAATAACTCCACTGAGTTGGTGCACTCGTATGTCAAGGTTGTGGGTAGGTTAATGGTTGCCATCAGCCTTGGTCTTACTTGCAGAACTCGTAGAGGAGCTTCTCAAAGATGAGGATGGGTCCGGTGGAGCTGAGGATGATGAGTGGCTGCCCTCCAAACAAACAGAAAACTGTTCCTGCCAGTGCTGTGCCCAGGAAGCTCTCGATCACACCCTAAGGAGGAAGGAATCACTTGGGGCTCAGAGAACACTTCCGAGCGTGAAGACCCGAGGACGAGATGTTCTGTTTACCTGGTAGTTGTCAGTGGCATCGCCCAGCAGGCCACCGAAGGTGATGGCATTGGTGATGCACCCCAAGTAGATGAAGAGCACGGCCGAGACCGTCTGGATGTGGAAGCCGTCATAGATATCGCTGCAGTACCACGGCAGCTTCCTCTTAATGTCCAACCACAGGCCGCCACCAAGCCTTCGGGAAGGAAGACCAAAGCTTGCTATGGTCTCAAAACTGTTCCGGCCATGTCTTTTTTTTTTTTTTTTTTTTTATACACCTGGGCCTGTACGCTTTGCATCAAATAGGAATGATTCACTAACAGCAGACGCTGTCAGTGATCTTTTATGAGACTTGTGAATATCATTGAATTAACCTTAAGCCCAATAACAGAACACCACTCCCCCCTCCCCCCAATCGAAAGGCGGGGGGAGGCTACTCTCTCGTCCACCGGGGTAAAGCCCTACGTACAGGCACTGTACCTATCCCCACACCTGCTCACCGTGGGCAACTTCAGAGTGGAAGAGAATCTAACCCTCTTATAAGGACGGCGCCAGAGCCCAAGATGTGTGTGGTCAGGCCGACTTGTTCTAGTCGTAACTTCTGAATCTCGCACAGCAGCTTGGTCTGCTTCCTTGGCAGAAAAGTAACGTTTCACATCCCTAGACCCAGCTTCCGTAGCCAGGGGTCAGACCATCACGGTCCCTGCCTCTGGCTGTGACCCAGCTCCCAACGCACTTGACCCCCTTCGCCCAACAGGCGATGGTGACCCTATGGGAAGCGGGGCACCCATTGTTTCTTTGACCTGTGCCTTGTTGGGTCCCATAGGTGCAGCCACCAAGCCACTTGCCATCAAGCCCCATTTCCAGGCCTGGCTCCAAGGGGGGTCCCGGTGACACACATCCAGACAAAGGAGACTGAGGTCCATGTATATTCATCATCATAAGGGGTCATCTGAGTCATGCTTTGTCAGGTCCCTCATACCAGGGGCCCAAAGCCCCAGACTACTTAGCTCCTAGGATCAATGTGACGCACAAACACCTCAGTCACCATAAAGTGGTGGCTCAGGGAAGGGATCCATGATACAAATAGATTTTTTAAAATCCACAATGCAATGAACCCGCAAAAGGCAAACCGTGATATAGCGAAGGAGATTGTGAGTAAATTTTTTATCATTATATCCAAATAAACATGTCTTGCTTTTCCCTAGGCGGGCAGACCTAACTTCCTGTCATCCAGGAGTCTTACCTGCCAGTGAACTTGAGCTCCTCACCAACCTCGTGTTGCACAGGAAGTTGCTCATCTTCCCCGCCGGCCGCCCCACCAGCCGAGCCGTTCATCTGGGCCAGCTCATTCAGGTTCAGCACAGACTTCCTGAAAGTTGCAGAACAAGAAGCACTTGAGTGTTGCATCCGGGACCAATGACGTTGTTATTGTTTGACGGCACAAAGCTCCTGCCTCATCTCCGCCGATGGAACTTTCTTGGGGGGTTCAATGCGGATCTTGGGATCCCATTCGCCCGGAGGGAGGACAATGACCTCATCCAGGAACTCGTCCACGCCGGCGATCAGGTCCTCGCGGTCCCTCGCCTTATAGGCCACGTCGCTGAACAGCTGGCCACACAACAAAGGACACGCAGAGTCAAATAAGACGCCGGCAATCGGCCGCAGTTGAGCTAATCGGGGCGCGGCTTGCTTACGTCATCCACCATCAGTGTGGCGATGGCGCGGCCGATTTCGTTGTACGACCTGGTCTTGCCATGAGGACCCAGCAGGATGAAGAGGAACCTACCAGACACATCCTAGTCACAAATACCTTAACCCTCAAATGCAGTGTTGGCAAGTAACCAAGTACCAATACAATTAGCTATTGCTTCTGAGGCTGGCCTCCCCAAACTGGATGGCTGCCTAGAATGGGGGCTGCCCTATCATGGCCCGTGGCTGCTCCTTGGGTTCCCACCCTAATCATTCTCCTGTTGGGTGCCCCAATCTGCCCTCCTTTCCAAACAAAAAAAGGGACACTCTCCTGTCCTCGGGCCAGGCTGGAGCTGGCCGCTTTGCGGGCTCTGTGGATCGTGGGGGACTTCTTGTTCTCCTAGGGGTGGAGAAGCCGGGGGGCGTGGCTTTTCCGGGGGCAGTGGTGATGGGGGTGGTATTGGGTCCTTGCGGCCAGCGCCAGGTGACTAGTTGTTGTGGCGCCTCGGAGGGGCCGGCGGACCACCCTGGGTTCCCCGGCGTGGGATATGTCCTGTCCGCAGGGTTGCTCTGGTTTGAACAGACCCAGGGCGGTCTGCTGGCCCTGCTAGGCCGCCGATGCCATCCCCCCGCTCGAACAACCCGCGGCGTGCGGCTTGACCCACCTGGTGGGAACCGGGACTTCAGTGAGGCCGCCAAGCGTCGTAGCCTGAGCCAATCGCACGAAGGAGACGAAGGGTTTGTCCAGAAAGTCCACCTCACCGATCAGGACGTTTGAGGCCTCGGCGTCGCGGGGAATCTTCTTCATGAATTTGTTCTTCAGCTGGCGAAGGAACAACACCAACTTAAGTGACTTGCTAGCCCAGTAAGATGCTTTCCAGTGTCCCGGGAACGTCAAGTAGGTAGAATAGAAAAAAAGGAAGCAAATACAAAGCCAACAAACCCCACAGTGTGATATGATATACAGTAGTTACATCATCACACATGCCGCCCCTCCCCCCCCCCCCCCCAAAAAAAAAAGATTGCTAACAGGTTAAAGTTACAGGGAGCACTCATGTGCAGTGTCGCTTTCTGATGTTTTTAGACAATGATATTAGGGTGAGTATTACCATTTGGAGCAGAAAACTCAAAAGAAGATTGACCAAAAGTGGTGCAGACTTTGGTTCATTCCAATTCTGGAACAAAGAGAGTGAGTGGTGCTATATTTGGTGAGCAGAGAACCATGACAAGGTCTTGCCAATCAGTATCAGGACGCGGGTCATCGCTGGAACCAGACCTGGAGGTGGGGCCCAGCCAGCGTGGGGGCATTTTTTTTTGTTTGTTTGTTTGTTTTTTTGAATCATTGTTTTTTTTCAAGTTATTTTAGCAATAACCGTGCCTTGATTGTAAATATTTTATCTGAGTGTCTTTACCTCACATCTGTTTTCTCTTCTATTTTGTTTATATTGGTTACAAGCACCTCGTGGAGTCACGGAAGGTTCGTCAAACAAATAGTAAAGTTTCTCCCGCAAAGGAAGAGTTTATAAATATATATAATATGTACAGTACTAGATCACTACCCCGACCAATCACCAAAGGGAAAGATGATCTTTCCATGTCTGTCGCCCATAACTACTGGGTGCAGACATGTAACGACGCATTTAGAATGGCAAAAAATTGGAATCTACAGCTTGTATAAAATGAAGTACTCCATTGACTAACTTTTACTAAGTCCATAACCTGTAAAATGGGTTTTTCATCATGTGTGCAATGCACCCAAAATACCCCAGATATTTCTTTTCATACGTACCAATTCAATGCTTCTGGACTTCTGTTACACAAAAACATATTTTGAACTTTAGGATTGCATTTTCCCCTGGATTGTGCATACGTGGCCATACGAGCTTAATTGACATCATTACTCGTTGCGTTAACTACTGCAAAGAAAATACAAACGAGCCATCAACATTAATCGGTGGCTAAATCTTATCATAGAATATATTGCGTTAGATACCAAAAGTATCATCGGAATGAAAGAAATCAATGACATATATTGGGTCACCTTCCCTCAACATGCTAAATCAGAATCTTGATTTCTTTGTCTGGGTCGGGTTCCTTTTGAAAATACAAAGAATAGACTTTTGGACTTCTGGATTCTTTGTTGTCGGGTTATTTATTCCATGTATTCAATTATTATCATTACTGTTATTTAGGATTTTTGTAGGTCGTTTGTTGTTTTAGATGATTCAGGACCATTCTGCATAGCTGAAATTGAAAATGGCCTCCACTTTTATTGCTCAGGCTGGTTTTTTTTGTTTTTTGTTTTTTTTTTGCCAGGTTGTTAAGATTATTAATCCATTGTTATAAACTGTTTACATAAACTCTGTACCAGACATTGATCAAAATAAGTACCTCTGAATTATCATGTCATCATTGTCCAAAATTCAGGGCATGAACGTCCGTCAATTTAAAGTAAAGCGAAATGGAAAGAACACATGCAAGTGAAGCGCAGCAAGTTGACCTGATTGAGCAGAGCCAAGGTGATATTTGGACTCAACACATCAAAATGGTCCCAAATCAAAGCCAAAAAAAAAGAAAAAAAAATCCATGGCAATTGTTGAGCAGTATAATAAAGATTTCAAATTTCAAAGTGATTTCCAAAAAGATTTCAAAGTGTTTGTTTGGTGTTAGAGTGAAAACTGGTTTTGGTTCCCACAAGCCTCGGGAGATTAACGCCGTCGGCCCTGCCGGTCACCAGTCACCAAATCTTCAACTCTAATCGGCCGACACGGAGGCCAGAGGTCCCGCCTCGGTCTCCTGTTGGCTTAGCGGCAGCTAGGTGGCGGCAAAGGCTTCACCGGCAGATTAGTCGCGAGAGTTCTGTTTTGCGGCAGGACGGGCTCTGACGGGTGTCACATATAGGTGCCGGGTTTCGGATAAACCGGCGCCAGCGTAGAGGCTGCTAGGTGACAGGTTAGCGCGGGTTGAGCGGCAGCTAACCGGTGGCATGGACGTGGCCGGTACGTTGGTGGCTCTACGGACCTACTGGCAGAATGCTATGGGATCGCCGACGGCTAAGGTGTCAGATAAATGCCGACCAGGTGACGACGGTGTCGGCGTAAAGCACTGATAGGATAGCGGGCCGTCAGGTCAATGTCAGCGGCACGTTAGCGGCAGCTCGATGGCCGACACCGACAGGCTTCCGCGGGCTCGGCGGCCGGCAGAAAGGTGGCCACCGGGCGCCGCGTCAGTGGGGGTGTTGGTGTCGATCCAATGTTGGCGGAAGGGTCAATTAGTGGCAGCGGGTCAAGAGCTGTTGCCATGACAACTATCTACCGTGAAAAGTAAAAAGCCACGGCGCCGGCCGCACACATTTACCTGGTCAGAGTTGGGCGTCTCAGAAATGTCATTCATGCTGCGACTCTGTGCGTGATCTGCAAATGCGACACATTTCAATTGGAAGCAGAACAAAGGAAGCACTCAGCCTAACGCGCCCGCGGGGACGGATTACGCTCTCAAAGAGGAGACAAGAAACGCAAAGAACCGCAACCAATTCCCACCGTAATCACGTTGAACAAAAGCTACATGAAAAAGTCATTCATGTTGCTGCCGTGCACGTGTAACGTATCAAATACATTTGGATGTATAAAATATCCAAAACAGATTTGAATTAAATGCTGAAAGTATGTAGGGACACATTATTTCTTGATATTGAAATAATAATAATGCCACATAATAGCTTAACATTAACCAAAAACAATGGAAAGCCTACATCAAATAAGGCAGTGAAAATATAGACGAAAAATATTGAAATATTTCAAATATTATAAACACGTCCCATTTTCTATTATTCACAAATCCACGCAGACGAGGGAAAGAAGCAAAGCGTTAGTGTGTTAGCATTGGATGCTAAAGCTAAGGTCACCCAGCCTGCGTGCGCGTACGTGTACTCGTGTGTACGTGCGCGTACGTCCGTGACTCACGCAGGCGTCCCAGGCTGCCGGAGCGTCGCGTTCGCAGGTCATCGGTGGAGCGATGGACGCCGGAGGCGGAGCTAGCGCTACGACTCAGGTTGGCCTGAGGACTACGGTCTGAGCTCAGAGGAAGGTCCGGGGGCGTAGGTTCGGGGAGGAGAGGCGCAGCGAGCGGCACCACGTTAGAAGCCACAAAACGTTAGACACAAGCGCAAAGCGACGACGATGCCGCGTGCGTTCTCACTGGAGGTCGCGGCCGACGACGACGCTGACGCAGACTTTCCGATGTCGGCCAGCGAGCGATGGATGGGCTTCTTGGTCTGATGACGATGTCGACGCAGCAACACAAAGATGATCTTCTCCTTCACGTCCTCCGGGAACAAACCGTCCGCCATATGATGCGCCACCATCTCGTCTGTGGACAGATGACGGCGCGTGAGGTGGTGATCTTCACGCGACCTACATGTGACGTGATCTGCCTCGGCACAGGCGCGACGTGTTACTTGACGCGTTGCGGGTGATCGGCCTCGCCGAGATCTCAGCTGTGGACGTGTCGCAGGACGTCGTGATTTCTCAAAGCTTGCAAGTTAACAGCTAAATGTCACAGAGACGACCTGACGCGTGTCACATCTCAACACGTCGTGCTGAAAGTGTGTTACGGGTCACGTGACACCCAAATATCACGTCGCAAGTTGCACGCTCAAGCTCACGTCTTTCCGGATGCGGCACGTCACGAATACTTCAAGTCGCTTGACAAAAGCTACCTACCTGGTGGCTCATGTGACACGTCACACGAGGTAAAAGTGAGGTCATATTCTATATTTTATATACACGTTGCCACGATCTTGTCACACGGCACGCGTCATGAGAAATACTATTTCAATGGGACAAGTCACCAAAATCTGCAAGTTCCATCTGCGGTCATGTCCGACCTGTACACTGACAGTACGCAAATTGCACAAGAAAAAGTTCCTTTCCAACGTTAAATGTGAAAATGTGGTCACGTGACATGTCCCCAGTCGGCGACGAGCGCGGTCGAGGTTTGCGGCTCACCGACAATCTGCGCGAGCGAGTAAGCCTCCAGGTCCAGAAGGATGTTTCCGGTCTGCAGACACGTGCGCAGCTCAAAGAGGCTGTGCAGGGTCAGCGTGGACACGTGAGGTTTGCTCCATCGCTCGCCGCCCTCCTCCACCTTCTCCTCGAACTTCACCCACCTGGCAGAGAGCAAAGGTCAAGCGCCGCCCGTCAGTCCCCGCCCCCTCGGGACCAACCTGGCCGACTCCTTCCACTCCAGCTCTCCGCCCTCCTGCTGCAGGGTGTCCATCTCGGTGAAGATGGTGGGCGTGGGCCCCCCGTCGTCCTCCCCCAGGATGTGACGAAGACGCTCTGCCGCCGGCGACACTGCAACATGGCCGACATCGCGCTCGCGTCAACGCTTGAACAAAACGGTGGTCACCCGAAACAAAGATGGGGAGAAGCGAATGGAAGTAGGTAGGAAAACGCTACATTTCCTCAAGTAACATTTGGGATAAGTTATACTTGTCAGAGTACTTTTAAGAAAGCATACTTTTCAGTGCCTTTTTTAAGAAGCAACGGTACTTTTAATCCGTAGAAACCTTTATTTATCGTCAACTGCGTGCGCAATCTATTTGGAGCAAAACTGCCTCGGGATCGACACGTTGAGCACCCCTCCTGTACAGTGTCTATGTTAATAGAGGGACGCTAATGTTAGCTTTGTAAGATTGCTCACTGAAAATGAAAAAAACAAAACATAAAAAAAAGCAAAGTTAGTACTATGTGACTACGCTAAAAAATCTCAAATTATAATTGAAAAAATAAATTGACTGGGAAAAACGGAAAATAAACCTAAACCCCGCTATTTACGAAAACCCAACCTATTTTTATCTGTAATTTTTTTTCCTGATCCCTTGCTTATATACGGTTTACTTTTGGGGGGGGGGGGGGGGAAATCAGATTTTTCTTGCTTCATGACAATTCTATTGCACGTCAATTATTTGCAGCTCTTGACTATTTGCAGTCACAGCCGCTCCCTGTCGCACACACGCAAAAATTATTGAATAATTCCGACGTCTCATCAAAAAAATACCGGTGTTGCTAAGATGCGTCTTCGTCGCCCCTCGTTCTCGTCGCTATTACCTATGTGAGAGGCAGCGAGCGTCTTGCAGGATGAAGCCATGACGGCGAGTTTGTCCAAAACCCCGTGACGGTCTTTGGTCTGAATCGTCGGCTAAGCAACGCGGACACCTTCGATGTCACAGTGCCACAAACCTGCTAAGCAGCTGTAACGTTAGCCGCTCAACGGTAATGTTCAAGTGTCCCACAAAGAACTTCAAGTTTTATTTCAGCGCCCGACACACACCGCAGAACTCTGGAGCACCCTCCTCCTATTCCGCCTCCTCCTCCTGCATGCGTCCATGCACACACACACACACACACAGCTTTAATCAGCTTAGCGCCAGAGAGTTGAAGGCCTCCACGTCGGCCTCCACATCAGGCACCGCCCACCCCAGCCCCTGGGGCAGCGCCTGCCGACTCGGTCCGGGATTGTCCTGATCTCGGCGCAGCCGGAGATTAGCCTAACACACATGATGTTTATTAACCCGCTTGGCTAAAAAAAATCCACAAATTCTCCACGAGCGACCTCTGACCCCGAAACGCAAGCTGCCGGCCGAAAGATGTTTCAGCACGTGGCAACTACGCGATAACCCTTCAGAACTGAATTCCTGAACTTTCCAATCGGTTTCTGTGACAGTCCACCCGAGTGATCCGCAGGGTTGACCGACACCAAAATGAAATGAGAACATTTCTCATGGCGTGAAGCGCCAATGTTTTGTGGCTCACTGGTCACAAATTCACCTATTCGGTAATGATCTCCATTTCCAAGCAGAATTGTAATATCTGTTCAATCAAATTGCATTTGTGAATTATTGCCTGCAGTCTCTTTGTTTCACTTGACTGCGCTACCTCTATCTAGAATGCGGCTGTGGATGTGGTGTTGGAGTTTTCAGATTTCAGCCTCTCTGTGTTGAGATGTCGATGGGCTCGCGACAGTCAATCGTGCTTGAAATACGTCTACGTAGATTGTCAGACATTCAGGTTGTCGCAGGAATCCACAAAGCCCGAAGGAAGGTCACTGGACTGTTGTTATTTGTTGGAGAGGTTTCACCTTGAATCCCTAATTTCGGTGGGGAGCCTCGGTGGTTGGGTTCCCAGGGGATGGTCGACAACACCCGAGGACTGAGCGCAGAAAATCGACACCATCGAGGACGGAAGACAAAAGGAGCAGACTCTCATTAGAGAGGTTCTTAGGAACAGGGAATCTAAAGTGGGCCTTTGTCAAATCCACCAAGGCAAGAAAAGCCACTCGACCCGACGTTCAAACGAAGCCATCTACGGTGAGCTATATAAGGCGTCTCCGAACGGACGAGGCTGGCGGCATTGCCTTGGCAACGTACTCGATACTCGGGTATGCACAGTATATGATGAACCAAAGAGAACGTGTTACGCCTGAAGTACAAAGGCCGATGGCGGCGGCTCACCCGAAGGGTCGACGCGGTCCAGAATTCCAGGGGAGTCGTCGGCGTCTTCGTGCTCGTCGCTATCCCGGTAGAATCCTCGGCAGGCGTGTTGGCAGGCACGATCCTCATAGCGAGAGCGTCGAGCGGCGCGATCGGCCTCGTCGTACTGGCGGTTGGACGAGCGGCGGCGCCGTCCCTTCCGCCGGTGAGCCGCCGGAACGCCGATGCACAGCGCCTCTATGTCTGTGCACGACAGGATGTGAGGGCGGTTTTTACCTCTTTGTTACAATCATCCATCCATCCATCCATCCATCCATCCATTTTCTGTGCCGCTTATCCTCACAAGGGTCACAGCAGTGCCAGAGCCAATCCCAGCGGGAGGCAAGCTCCACCCTGAACTGGTCACCCACCGATCACAGGGCACATGGAGACGGACAACAGTCGCACTCACAATGACACTGAGGGGTCACTTGCAGTCTCCAATGAATTCAAGCATGTTTTGGGGATGCGGGAGAAAACCCAAGCGGGCACGGACGGGGAGAACGTGCAAACTCCACACGGGCGGGGCCGGGATTTCCACCCCGATCCTCAAAACTGTGAGGCTAACGCGCTCACCAGTTCCTTGTCACAACCACCAAAGATTGTACATCAAAAATTGCAGGTGGAATACATGCAACGTAGACATGCACAGTGGGAGGAAAAAGTATGGAAACCTTTCATCAACCAATGCTGCTCATCTAAATCGCGTCAATAAACAAACTGCTTGAACTGCAACGTGACAAACAAAGATGTCTTTTCATAACTTTATTGAGAATAACGCATCTTAGTCCAAGCAGACTGACGTCAAGACCAGAACACCCTTCCTGCAGAAATGTAAGAACTTCCCAAGGGTTCACATACTTTTTCCATTTTCCCACCAGACGTAACCTGCGCACCCACACGTGTGCCGTCATCTACGCGACATAGTATGTGGCGTATCGACTCTATGTGTTGTGTTTTAGTCATGTCTGGAACACATCGTGGAAAGGAGCAATTGAATATGTGATCAATGTAACATTATCGGTACAACAAATAAATGCTTGTACAGCCGTGAGGGTTTGTGTGCGCGTGCGCACTCACCTTCGTTGTCGTCGCCATAGCGGCGGTGACCTCTGTCCCTGGCGCGCTGCCACTGGCTCGGATCCATCCTGAAGAAGGCGGACGGACACGTGACACGTGTGGCCGCAGACAGTCGATGAAGCGCCGCGGGATAATTTGATGGCAAAAGCCCAGCCACTCAGCCCCACCCCCGCCAGGACTGTATAATTATGTAAACTTGGCACATCTACATTTGGGGCTTCCTACTATTACATGTCAGGGCAACTCCAGTGTGGGCCACGAATTTTGACTCACTTGATTGTCGACGGGTTTACGAAGACAAAATCTAATCCGGTGACCATTTCCATCGTCTTCCTTGAGTTCAAGGAGAAGTCGTGCATAAGGCAACGTGGAGCAAGCATCCTTAAAAAGTTTGTCCCACCGTCATCGCCGCTTGCCGTGCCGATTGGCGGAAAGCGCAACGGGCCCCCCTGCCCGCGTGCCGCCGTGATTTTCTGCGAGGGCGAGGCTAATCAATAGATATTATTTGGTTGGCTAAGCAGATCGGGAAGCCTGATCACTGAGTGTGAAGGTCACGCGCACGTTTCCATTACTTCGGCTCGCTGTCGGCCGACCTTCCGACGCGCACGGAAGCAGGAGGGCCAACGCAAAACAAGAAACGGGAGCACTCGCGGGGTGTCGGAAGGACCGCGATGAGTTTGCGTTGCGTGGAGTGTCGCGGTCACCACGGCAACGCAGCACCTCAGCTGCTCGGACGACCGCGTCAGCGAGAGATGAGTCGCGCGCTCGTTCAAATACTTGCGAGGAAAGAGCGGTCGACTCCAAATGAGCCGCATACAAATTGCACGTGTGACATGGAAAAGTTTTTCATGCTCACCTGAAGAAGAAACGGACAAAGATGCGTCAACGTCAAAGAACTCAAGAGGCAGAGTTGTGCGCTCACCCAACAACAGAGCACAAGTGAGCGCTCACACAGGCGGCCTGAACAAGTCGCTCGTTCGCGTGTGTGACCGCAGGGCATCCATCGACGTCCACTTTCCATTTTGCCGATGTTTCCATTTTCCAATGAAACAACACAAACATGATTACACCCATTGTTGGCAACTAACTGACCACATAAATTATCCTACTTCATGACAAAATGTATGTCATTGGAATGTGTACATTACTGGCAGAAAATGGGCCATCTGATGATAGTTGCGTTGGGAAATTTCCATGATCACAATTTTAGTTACATTTGGAGAACAGCCCTGAAATCTCAGATTTGTTTTCATATCATGTCCTACTTGTGAAACCCATGCTTTTGATTGGCTCTCTCTGGTCAGGTGCCAAGCATGAACTCTTAACAAAATATCTGTTTTGAATCCCCTTTTTCCTGAGGAAATGTTCATGTATACTTTTCAAATTAATGAATCAAAATCTAATCAAATTACTCGGGGAAAACTACTTGTATTGATTTTTGCTTTGTCATTTCCTTAATCAAGCCAAATAAACAGGACTAGCTTGTGATTTTAATTCTTTTTTTTGTGGGGGGGACTACTGTGGTCACATGACAACATCTGACATCATTACTTCACCTTACAAGTACGAAAGGAAATATTTTGCTCCTTGTAATATAACTCACAGATTGATTTACAAGTTGTGTGTGCGCAGCGCAATCAGTGTTGATAAGGGCAAACTCCAACATCTTCTGTACATGAAACTATCAATCTTCATAAATGGAATTCTGAGAACGAACACACGCACACAAATGTGGGCATGGTGTTGGGATGGCAAAATTTATTGTGACTCGTGCACAAACATTTTCTACAAAAGAAACAGCAAAGTCGGATTCACACACACAAACGTGTCCGGGAAATTTCCCGTATATGTCGCGAGCCCGCCCCCGCCGCCAATGTTTAAGAAAACATCGAAACAGGAAGTGGATCAGTTGCGCTTCATCACCATGACGACGGTCTCAACTCCCGCTCAAAAAAAAAAAAAAAAAAGCCCTCATCAAAAGGGGATGCGGGCAGTTGTCAGCGGCCGGTTCACGGACGTCGCCGCATCTGGGCTCGTGCGCAAAGTTTCCATGGCGACAAAACACAGTCAGGCGTCATGAAGCTGGGAGGCGGGATTGCGTGCGCGTCAGTGAGGGTGGGCTGCTGCTAGCGGTTTTCTTTCGTGGGTGAAAGACGAAGCCCGGCCTGCGGCAGCGCCTTCACTTTTCTGTCAAAGACAACGAAGCGACCGATGAGGACTTCATTTAACAGATTCTTGCACGACGGTTTATCAAATTAATCAACTATTTTCATCACCTTGTTGAACTGAAAATTGTCCAAATCCTCTGATTTCAGCTCGTCAACTGTAAATCTTCTCCAATTTGAAATCAATTTGACCATATGACAGCTCATCTTTGTGTTTCATCTAAATAATTCATTTGCAAACATTTGCTTTTCTGAAACGCGATCATCAATATTTCTGCATATTTTCTGACAGATGTTATGGACCAAACCGATTCCCAAAATAATGCTAGATTTGCAGCGTCATACGTAACTGACACGTAGTCGAACCCAAGGGGAGCTGGATGGGGGGGTTGGGGGGTGTCTTTCAAAATGCACTGCGAACTAGTAACCCTTCGATGACAACTTAGAAGCCAAAAAGTTGCTTTCGTTTTGGTTGAAGAGTAAAACTTCACGAGCTCTCAAGTAACATTTTGCAATTGTGGTTCATTTGCCTTTGTTTCATTGTAATACAATACCAAATAAACAACAGTAACCAGTTAATGAACAGTCATCTGAAAAAGATATTTTTAAATCAACTTCAATGCAAAATTATTTAGCCTATTAGTCATATAAATGATAAAATAACATGGGTAGCCTACGACTGCTGTTTAGAAGGAATTGTGATGCGTAACAAGTGGTTGGGCTTGAGGGGGAGGGAGATAGAAAGCCCCTTCAAGCACGTTACAGGAACCAAATGCAGTCAGTCAATCTCCTTTGCTGTGCCCAACTGTGATACACAGTGGTCAACGCTAAAAGCAAAAAAATAGCTGGCCAGCCGTACGTTCTCATTCACTGAAGTCACTCAACAAGCCGGGCCTGCCTTTGATAGTCAGGTACACATTGAACGTGACAATAATTGCAGTGTAGAATGTCAGAACGGCAACGTCGAGTTGGGGAATAAAAAAATAACGCATATATTGACTGGTGGTAAGACATTGTATGCTTGAAGCTTTGAGATATGTAGAAATACTTGCTCTGTATTTCACCGATTTCGCAAATCGGAGAGGTGCTGTGGAACGTAATCCCCCAATAAATGATCAACTCTATGATATCATCCAACTGATTTTAGTGTAACTGACAAGCAGACATGCCAGCAAGTTCTTCTTCTGACTCCCAATTGCAACGTGGCATCCTGCCAATCGTGTCTTGCGATTGTTGTCAGAGCTCTGTCCAGTCAATAATACAGTCGTTATTCATGCACTCACTGTAGTAGTTTTAATCCAATATTTGTATTTCTGTTGTGGACCTCTCGTGTTTGTGAAGTATCTGCACCAACTGACACTATTTCAGATTCTCGCAATACGTACTCGTCACTTTGAACTGCTGACACTTCCTTGCGGAATGGTCAGAGCAGCTCCAACTTCCGGAGCCAAACCCCTTGTGTGTTTTTGACAAACGAAGGCGATTGAGATTCTGAAGTAGCCAATGGTAACCGTTGCTTTAATGAACCCACATTCAGTGAGCGCAGTTCTACTGTTCAGGAACAATCGCCAAAGGTGGAGGTGTGAAGCAGACTACGTGCATTTCGGAATCCGAGGCCAACGGACTGTGTCTGTGCATAGGTTGCGTATTGATCCCATCATTTTCATACCTTCCAAATGTGGTACTGCACGACCACTTTGCAAAGATAATCAACTGCGCAAGCAACAGTATTCAAGCATTTGCTTCCGGTACTGTGTATCAGGACAAATCTTGAAATCCGCGACAATGGCAAACTGTACTTCCTGTGTCTTTTTGGTCACAAATTAGCTCTTCTTCTCGCCTTCTAGCATTGACTCATTGCTTCTTTGCTCACACCAAAAGTCCAATCCTCGGTAATGGCAGTCATCTTTCTGTCCAGCATACGCGTTTCAAATTTGGTCACATTCGGACGAAACCTGGAAGTATTCGCCCGACTTTATGGGATGTGTGGAAATCTGGAAAAAGGGTCACTCCTAAACAAAATGGTCGACTTCCTGTCTGCTTTTTGCCGCGGCTTCTCGGCACTTTTTTGCTGGATCTCAGCACAACTGACGGGTTAACCAAATTTCAGTGGCTTCAGGCTTGAATTTTCCCAAAAATTCATGGGAATAACTCCAGACATGCTCCGCAAAAGGCCACCTGCTCTTGCTCCGTTTTCATTTCCGTCACATATGGAGACAGGAAGCGACATGTCTCCGCCAGTCAATGAAAAACATGTCTGTTGGCCTTCTCTGGATTTAGCGTCGCTTGCAAAGGTAATATAATAACGTATGTCCTCCCTGGAAGAAGCCGTTAATTATGTTACAACAGGCAGCCCATCATTTTGCAACAGGTCGCTTTTCGTGCAAATGGAATTCATATGAACAATTGAAACCTCTCTGAGCTTTCAGCCATTGGAAATGGCTTCGTCGAGTGCCATAAGATAGTTTCTCATCTCACAAGTTGAAAAAAGGTCACGTATGCCACCAATTTGGTCGCAGTCTCAAGAATCTGGATGGACGACCTGCCTAACACGGCTCGCACATAAACATGTCGGTTAGCCGGCTCAGGTGTATTTCGTGTTCATGTCCCCACCCCCCCCTTGTGCATCGATTTCGAAGCGGGCGTTCACCGGGAATTCTAAAAATGGCTTTAGACAGCTATCCCAATTTGACAGTGATGATAAAAACCAACGGTCATGACTTTTGGTGAAATCGCTTGAGGCCTTCAGAGAGAAAAATATTGCAAAGTCAGAAGCAGCAGAAGAAGGCAAGGCCGCATTCAGAAAGTTAGAGAAAAAGAAGGAAGTATTTCGCAGCTCGTGTAGAAGGAGAATAACAGCACATTAGACAAGGCCTTTCCAATTTCCAAACAAGAAATGGGAGACGGCAATTACCACTTTTTTGTCTACATACATCAAAACAACAGCAACAACAAAATAAACCGTAGGTTCGTTTTCCATTTTATGTTTCTTGACAGAAAGAAAAAAAAGAGAGCCCAAAGACTACAACGGTCTCGCAGACTATCTGAGACTAAGTTGAAACGCGACGCGTCCAAAACTAATGTACTCGATGGCTGGCGGGCAAGCACAACAGATTTGAAGGCCACCGGTAGGATACACTGACTAGGCAACACACACGGGCTGAAATCAGACTGGACAGAACATTGTTGGGAATAAATGAAAACTATTCCATGGAACAAATATTAAAATCTAACTTGCTTGCGGTCCCTGACATCCAAATACTTGGCGGCGTGTGCACCCACCTGGTTTAGCCGGCACGCATTTCTCTGGGGTGGCGAGTCTGCCAGCGGGCTCGCCAGAGGATGCCTAGAAGGTGAGCACAGCCTCTCAGACACAAGGAAAAGATCACAACAGAATGGATGAAGAGCGTTATGGATCGAACGTGGAGTGGAGGCGGGGGCCAAATTGAGAGTTGTGCACCTTCGGTGTAGTTGTACCAGCTGCAACACACCCTGGATGTGAGGCAAACAGTCCAAAAAGACATCATGTGGAACACCGCCAACGTCACTCTGCCTTCAGCGACCCCAGCTGATTGTTTGATGGATTTATACATCAGTTCTTGGTTTTCCGACGACACTCGAGCTATTTTAAACTGTTAGCTTAGCCTGTCTGCACCGCAAACAAATTCAACTATGCAGTTACAGCTGTGGGAGGTTAGCATTAATGCAGCTAATGTTTGAATTTTAAGGCTGCAGGTGAGAAAGGACAGGGCAACCAGTTGATGTGGTGTGTGATGTAGCTTTTTTTTTTTGATGGGGGGGGACGGTGTTGCCACGCAGTCGTGAAACCCAAAAAGAGACAAAGACTGAGACACACACACACACACAGACAGACAGACAGACAGACAGACAGACAGAGTGCAGATGGGTTACCTTGTCCAGTCTGCGCCTGACTAGGGCGGCGACGATGACGGTGGCGAGTCCGAGCGCAATGAAGCCATACTGCGTGCCCTCCATGATGGCGGGCAGGACCACCAGGTTGGTGTGGAACGTGTCCAAGATGGGACCGTCGATGTAGCCGCTCTGAGGACGGGAAGTCACAGCGAAAATATTTAAATGCAAGTCAGCTTGGGCTGTGTTGGGAAGCCCTCCCTCGTGTAGCCACGATAAAATGTTGGGGCCATGTGTTGTGAGTATTTAATGGCCTCAATCTACCCCACGATTCATCTTGAAAACTACAGCAGTCAACAACGGATCGTCACGAGAAAAGCGATACACTAAAGCCCCGCTATATCACAGATTTTGAATTGATGGCTTTTGGGGGGACTTTTCCAGTATACGGCCTCGCCTCAAATAGTGTGTTGCCACTACACGACACCAGCTGCCAAGTACCGCTGACCCGTACTGAACAGATAAAAAGTCTGCAAATTAAGTAAATACAGTATTTGTGGTTCAGAATTCAGGGATTCACCAATTTGTAATTTTATATGAAAACATAAGCTTTATTTTAGGAAACTCCTACTTAAAGAACTTATTTTCCCGATCCCTTGCATATTTGGTGTTTTGGACCAGAAGGGGGGGGTTTCTTGGTTAGGTACAGTATCATGAGCGTCAAAGATTTCTGGATTTGCCCTATTACCAGTCAACCCCAGTCCTCACCCCCCTACCTGAAAGTGTGAACTGGTCAAATTGAATCCCATGAAAATAAAATTACATGCTTTACATGTTTTGCCTGCCCCTTTATGTTTTTTTTTTTTAAAGAAATGTCTTACAAATTCTGCCTGGCTAATCAAACATTTGAGCTGTGTTTTCTCACAAACTAAGGGTTAGGGTTAGGGCTAACCCTAATTTCAAAACAAGAGCAAGTAAATAAAAATAATTACATTTTCAAATAAAGTGCGTAACTTCAGAATAAATATTTGAAAAAAATTAAAACGCAGAATTTTGAGGTCATCTTTGGGCGTGCTTATTAAACAGGTGTGCAACATACACAAGAAATTACAGTAGCCACTCATTTTCTAACAATTGGAATCCATTAAAAAAAAAAAAAATATATATATATATATATATATATATATATATAGACTGCATTTAACGCAACAAGTTACAATATACCCAAACATTTGAAAGGAATGTTTTTACAAATGTAATTTCAACATTGAGTGATGCTGTGAAACAAAATATTGTTGTACACGGTTGTCATAGTGTCTGAATGTGATGCCGGCGCGTTCCTAGCCATCAGTCTTGTTGACACCAGTTTGTATGTGTTGCTGCTCCATGTGTGCTCAAGTAGCAGCTGTTTAAAGTTTGAGAACTACTGGAACATCTCTACGTTCATTTCTGCCATCCCATTTATTGTAGTTTTGCGCCATATCTTGGCATCAAACTTCCCCTTCCCCAGCCACTTCATCCGGTTCGTCCAGGGAATGCCGAGGCTGAGAGATGTAGTCTCTCCAGCGTGTCCTGGGTTCTCCTCGGGGTCTCTTTCCGGTGGGACGTGCCCGGAACACCTCACCGGGAGGCATCTGAATCAAATGTCCTAGCCGCCTCATCTGGCTCCTCTCGATGCGGAGGAGCAGCAAAGCAAAATTAAAACTACTCTGTTTATAGTGTGAATTTTCCCTCCAGAAGTTATCCCTTGCGAAAAATCCACCGCTCAGGGAGTGGGCGGCGAGTGAACGGCTGACATGTATCAAATGTTCCGACAGGAAGTAAGGAAGCCTTCCCTGAGGTGAAGTACTTCCTGTGGCGGCCCACTCACCTCTTCAAACCAGATCATGGGCATGATGGTCTCGGGGATCTTTCCCGTCTCGCTGCCACAAGATGAAGAAAAAGAATGCGGACGTTAGGCAGTAAGGTCGCAAACAGGATGTCTTTGAAGTCGGTGGTCGACAGGAGAGCTTAGGGAACAACGGAATGGTCGCACGTACGTAATTCCTGATACTCGCTTCATGTAGAGGTTGAGTTGCAGACGGATGGACACATTGAGCGGGACGCCCGTTTGCTGAAAACACAAAAGTGCCAAGGCGAAGGGTTAACGACGCACACAGGACGCACACAAAAGCTCGCTTTTGTCGGGCAACCGCTCCTTCTTAAAACGCACAATCGTGAGACAGGAAGCCCGCCACTAGGGCCTTATTGGCCCTTCCTGTTTTGATGGCCAACCACGCACATTTCACTCATCAACGCAATCATCGCGAGCTGCTAAACGCGTCGGCTAACGCTAGCAATAGCATTCCCACTGGAGCTTAATGCCCACAACGACTAAAAAACAAATCATTAAAAAAAAATGCACAATAGGGACGCTAACAACATACCGGCAAAAAAAGACGCTTGTTTACAAAAGCACACCTGCTTTGGACAATTTAGCTGCCAGATTTTTTGCATCTAGGCCAACCGCTCGAGTGACCATCTTGAAAAACACAACATGTGACTTTATTTCTCCTTAAGAAACAACAGGGGCAAAATGTTTCTTTAAAATTCTAAATTCATCATTTTTAGTGCTTAAAATTTTAAAGGTAGGGTGAAGAATTTATCTTGTACATAGTGTATATATATATTTTTTAAGGAATCTGTCAAAATGTCTTTAGATCGCCACAATGACAATAACGATATAGCTAACTTGAATGAATAATAATACCTCCAAGTTCAGTTGAAATGTGGTTACAAATTTAATTTGTTCAATGACCCCCTTGTTCTCAGATGGAAACCTTTGCAATGTGAGGTCATGTCTCCCTTTGAAACAAATGGAAAAGCAATTCATCCATTCCAGCAGCAGAACATCATATACAGTATTAACCATATTTTGATCACTGTGGGGTTCAAAAATGCAAATGTTTCAAAGAGATACCTGGAACACAAATGTCTCTTGTCCTTTGTTTTTGTTGCTATGTTCTTTGATCTGAACCTCGTACCAGGGCAGCAGCGACTGCCTGAGAAAAATTCCTTGTGTTTTTATTTAATTTTTTTTTTTTTTTTACACACTTGGCCAATGAAGCTCATTCTGATTCCAATTCTGAAGACTGAGCTCGGGTTGCACAATGAATTCAATTTTAACCGTGATTGTGATTTTGGCTGGCACAATTAAACAACCCTGATAATCGGGACTTTTTAAATATTTTAAAAATGTATTTAGTTTTTTTTTGTAAATGTGGGCACTGCTGCGATTGGAAAGTGCTTCATTTGCAGCAGTGCTCACAAACTAAGCCGAGGGGTGGGGGGGTGTGTGAATTATACAACTGAGGCTTAATTAACCAAGCGGCACGCCATTCTGGTGCCAACTTCAAAATAATAGCTTAAAAGGGCAATGATGTCCAATGTAGTAATACATTATATCAAGTTTTTATTTTGATGTTGGCCCTCTCACGGTTGATTACAATATTGATCCATATAGTTGTGCTTATTATTTTGGGCATTACCCTGCAGCCCTACCCAGAGCCAAGAATGTTTATGCAGCGCGAGAAAACGCACAACATTCTGGGGCTTCCGCGGCCATGCCATGTCTTTGTAAATAAATGGTGTTTTTTTTCCCCCTTAAAAAAATAAAATAAAATAAAAAAACTCTAACCCTAACCTCAAAATTCATCACCTGAATAGTTTGTAAACCTACTCGTTTGTAACCAGACGGTTTGAAATCTATGACGGTGGACAAAGAGGTGTTCTGTGAATCCAGGGAAGATGAAGATTCGGGCGTGGGGTGGTGGGACACATAGCTAGTTGGCTAACTTACACACTGCAGTGGCAGAAATGGGCCATGTTATAAAAGCTTAGCGAATCGCATTTGCCACTCAGTTTTTACGGAGTGGGTGAAGGTCCACTCCTCTCTGGAACCCCAAGTCCTGCACTGGGCACTGCTTTACCAAAGGTGCTCTACCCCATACTTTGAGAAAACAGGAAAACTGAAATGGCTAAATACAACTTCATGGTGGACAGCCACAATTCAGCACAACGCAGTTTTCACATTTACACATTTCAAGTAGAAATCTCAAAATTCACTTTGCAGGTTCTCTCAGAAATGTGACTGAAAAAGATGAAAACCGGGTCAATTTAGGCCAAGTTCTGACGCTTCATAATTATCATCAGCATCACGACGGTAATAAATTCTTTTAATGATCAACGTTTCAATAAAGTCATCAAAGTTTAATGGGGTCGTAAACCTATTATCCAATTATATTATCTGCAACATACCTCCATCAACACTGGTGTGTGTGTGTGTGTGTCCAACCCACTACCACGAAGCTTGTGACATACTAACAGCAGCAGCTCAGCTTCGTGCGCTGTTGGGTTTGACGCGTGGGTGGGAAGGTGCTCACTGGTTGTTTTCACTGTCCCATTTTGTCTGCACCATATTCTTGTTTATTTTAAACCAGATGTGTTCAGGTCAGGCCTAGGTGGATCTCTGTGCCTTCTGAGGTGGTACAGTTGAAGCTTGCAGCATGTCTACGCAACGTTTTAGTGAAGGAAGACCATACCACATGCACAATAGTTAACCGGTCTATGTCTTTGCTGAGCCGGCACATTGAGCGAATGTGGGCAGGGCCCCCTCCGCCTGCATAGGGGGGGAGGGGTGGGGGGTATTGAGCCACCGAGCAGGGAACATCCGTCCGTCCATTTTCCAAGTCGCTTGTCCTTACAGTGGTCGGGGGAGCGCCAGACCCTATCCCAGTTAACTTGGAGCAAAAGCCAGACTATACCCTGAACTGTTCGCCACTCAGTTGCAGGGCACAGGGATGGGAGAATTTGCCTCAGATTCATGTACGCAACACACACGCATGTACTTCAACAAACCTTGCAATGTCTCCAAAAGCTCTATTATGTACATCTTAACATGGCAAATAAATGATTCCTATCATGAACTTTGACCACCAATCTGTTTACCTAATGATGATTTAAAAAAAAGTGCCCTTGATACAAAACACAAAGTCTGCCTGGCGACGCACAACATCTACGATTTATCTCCTGACACATTTTCACCTAGTTCCATAAAACCAACGCTTTATCTTATCAAATCTTTTCAAAATTCAACCGCCACATGTGCGTGTGCGTGCGTGCGCTCACAGGGTGGATGTCTATGAAGAGTCCGTGCTGGTCCTCATTGGGAGAGAGTCCGTGCACAAAGTCCAGCAGGACGGGGTCGGCGTTGAAAAAGTGAGGGTGCGAAATGAAGACGGGGGAATCTGAAGAAAAAGAAAAAACTGTCAAGATGGTGGCAGGTGCTCTCTGAAAAGGAATGTTGCCTGGAAAAAAAAAAGCATGGTACAAAAGTACCATTTCTGATTTCAATGTACTTTTCCTCCTTTGCTGACATGTTTTGACTGTTTTTCCCCCTTCTGAGGAACAGTTCCCCGCAGTTCCCAAGAGCCTTCACCGCACTGAACTCTCATTTTTCCTTTAGCCAAGCTATTGTGAAGGCACGCAATTTCAATATCCGGTGTGCTACATTTCTACGTATGTACTAATACACGTAAAACTCTCATTGTACAACGTGTATAATGACAAATGGCTTTGATTCATTCATGTGAGCATCTGGGTGTGAGTTGTGGCCTACATCAGTGCTTTCTTAGTGTTCTCACTTTCTATTTGGAGCTGGCCCGGCTCCGCTTCAGAATCATCTTTATTGGCCAAGTAAAGAAACAACACAAGCAATTTGTCTCCTATTGTTGGAGCCGCCGTAGTACGACATACAGTACATGTCGAGTACGACAGCAGACAGACAGTCGATTGACAGAATACTTCTTCTTTGCACTCAGTTGTGCAAAGGAGCCAGAGTCTTCAGAGCACTTTGACTGCCCACGAGGGCGGTCGCCCAGTGCAATGACGATTGTGAAAAGGGGTGCATGACTGATCAAAGAACATATGCAGGTTAAGTGATGCCTGCTACTTGCCCGCATTCGAGGGCATCAGAGTAGCAATGTTACAAGATGAGACAGAGATCACGCCGTCCAACCTCCACAAAAAAAGTCCCTTCGTCTCGATTTGGGAGCCAGAAATTATGACTTCACTGTGCTCAAATCGATTGAATCTCGGATGTGAAAAAACAAACAAAAAGCAAATCCATGCACGCGCCCCCCGTTACTGACTCTGACGACAACTGCTGACGTTGAGTAGACCGGACTGGCGGCATGGACAGAATCCCTCGTTAGGGGCGTAGTCGCTACCGTTGGCGAACAGCGTCTTGGGCGCCACGTAGCGGTACAAGGGGATGCCCTTCATACTGCCCGGGCGCTGGTAGACCAGCTCCATGGACCTGCCGCCCACAAAACCAAGAAGAAGATAAGAAACAGAAGAACAAGGCAAGCAATAAAGATGACAAAGAAAGAAAAAATGAAGCAAGGGAGGAGACAAAGAAGAACGAAGAAAAAAGCAGCCGCAAAAGAAGAGAACGACAAAGAGGGTGAGATACAGGGGGTACGGGGGTATGTGCTTGAGAACCTGCAGGCATCGGGACTGTAGAAGGGCAGCGTCGAGCGCTGGGTCAGGAAAGGGGGCCACATCTGGCCCGCCGTGCCATTGATCATATTGCACTGAGGAGTCCGCCAGTAGTCCAACTGAAACACAAACAAACAACGCCATCACGTCACTAGAAAATGGTTCTGGTCGTCTACCATTTTAGGATTAGCGATGAACCTTAAGTGCAGCAGGAATATTTTCTGGAACCTTGCCACATTTCTACCTCCGAGCTCTTCAGGCAGTTCCTTTGACCTCATGATTCTCATTTGCTTTGGCATACACTGTGACCTGGAAGCTCTTATTTAGACAGGGGTGTGGCTTTCCTAATCAAGTCCAATCAGTATCATCAAACACAGCTGGACTCCAAGAAGGCTGTCGAACTACCTCAAGGAAGGTAAGAAGAGACGGACAGACAGCCCCCGAGTTAAGTATAGGAGGGTCTGGAAACTTGTGGTTGTGTGATTTTTTTTTTTTTTTTTTTTAAATTTGCCCCAAAAAAATGTGGGTTTTTTTCTGTCAAAAAGGGGCCGTGTGCGTCGATTAGCTATCCATTTTCCAAGGCGCTTAACCTCACAAAGGTCTTGGGAGTGCTGAGGCCTAGAAAAAAATAAACAATGATTTTAACAAATGCCTGCAAAAAAAAAAAAAAAAAAAAAATTAAGGAGGTCTGAAAACTTTCTTTACCCATTTATCTTCTTCATCATCATCATATCTACTTGGGCGGTTTGTGACAGCGCATGTGCGACTTAAGGCGCATGAAGATAATGGGGTTCTTTTGTCACAATTTTGCCCATTCCCGAACAAGAATGTCACGGCGCACAATCTGGTCTTCTAAGATGATCGCGCAGTGTGAGGCGCAACAGTGGATCTGTCTCGACAATTGGGCCCCCAGCGGTCAGGGCCGACAAGCTTGTCTGTGACACGCGTTCAATATTTACAACCTAAAGTCTTCATGTGTGTGAGGAAAGCCGACATCTCCCAAGTCATGACACTGTGAACTGTGACGTGGAACATAAAGTAGCAACAAGCGACATGACACACTGACAAGGAAACGGTTGCATATCCAAATAAACCCTAACCTGCCTGATGTGACTTTTGTCTAAAAGTGCCAAAAAGGGTTCTCGGAGCAAGTCGTTTTCATTCTTCTGCACCACTTCCACCCCCCTTCCTTTCAGCATCACTCAGCAAAGATTGGCATGCCCCCAGGAGTCTGTATGTCTTCCTTTTGGTGGGATTGCGTGTGATCTCGCAAAATTTCTGTCTGCCTCACAACAGAATTTTGAAGGGGGTGGTACCGAGATTATCAAGGCACACCACAGAAGTTTGAAACCTCTTTGTGTGTGGGTTATTTTTATTTATTTTTTTTTTTTAAATCTTTGTGTCACATTTTTTAAGATATGAAAAATCCTTGTGAGTGAACCAGGCCTAAGCAAGTCATACACCTAAAAATGATTGGACAAATTAAAAAAAATAAACAAAACACAAGATGGTTTCGCAGGCATCTTACGTATGCCAACTGCTCTGTTGGGCTTCTTCGCTTTGTATTGTTTGCTCGTCAATCAACAGCTGCTCAGTGCATTTGTGAGAAGAGGAAAAGAACGTTGATGGCTTCATTGTGTGCAGAAGAATACACACAAGTGTTTAAGTATTTGCGAGGACCTTGTACGTACATTTACCTCACAGGCACTCAACCTCTGTCCAAGGTTAAATAAACAAATGAAAATGCAAGCAGGATGAGCAATAAACAGGGAAACTCTTGGCTCCGTTTAAGCCACTTCATTACCTGTACCCAAAAATAAAGTGTTGAAGGCATTTAACCTCACTTTTGAATCCGTGTGCAGCGATCTCAAATGTTTTATCAGCAAGCAGCTTCAATCATGAACACGAGTGCTGCCTTCAACGCGTCTCTTTTCACTTTCACGCAAACACCAGCTTACGTTAGCGGGTAGCGTTGGGGTACCTTGGTGAGGCCGTTCCAGGAGTCCACCTTGTGCACCTTGTGGATGTCGTCGCGGCCCGTGAAGATCGTGAACTGGCCCGTGTCTGAGTTGTTGAACTGCACAGCAAGAGCGTGTTAGCCACGGCGACTCGCCCTCCGAGCGGGGCCGGGGCGCTCACCTCGCTGAAGAGTCCAAACTTCCCGGAGGAGGGCAGCATTCCGGGCAGGTACTTGTTGAGAAAGTCCACCAGGCCGCTATCATAGCCCCACATGAGCTCACCCACGGTCTTGGTGAGGAACGGGCCCTCTTTGAAGGTCTTGAAGGTGGCGCTGATCATCAGCCGCATTGCGAACGGGAGGTTCTCCATCATCACCGCTGCACCCTGAGAGACGCCACAAGAATCAAGCAAAAGGGCCCCGACTGAGGCGGCGAAAGAACACTCCGTAGTTGGGTACAAGCAGAAGTGGCTAGAGTGCTCCAAAATCCAAAATTCCACTTGCAAGTGGTCACTGCGATGGGGAAAAGCCACAGAATGCACTTTGTGTGTGTGCATGTCTCTGACAATAATCAGATCATGCTGGACAGGTGGTCCTCTGCGGCCAGGTGGCCACGGGCCAACGGCTGCTCGCCACGACGGGGAACTTTCGCTCAGTTGGGCGGGCCGACGCGCCCCTGCTGATTGACACAACGCTAAGCAGGTGGGGGTTTTAACCCTCCATCTTGCCAACGCCTCATCTTGCCCCGAGCGAGTGTCCCACATGGCCCGCTTGTAGCCACAAACTGCTTTGGTTTGGGTGTTATTCGTTGACAAAATTCTTTCATCCGAATAACAAAAATGCTCTTGGACTAGAGAGGACGCCTCGATAAAACGCTCTCTAGTAGGGTCCTGGTTCTTGTCTTTTTCATTCATCTACGGGCACATGTAGTACTAACGTAGGGGAAAATTTGTGTAACAGGGACTCCACTCCAAACCAACTTTCACAAATCCACCAAGTTTTTTTCTCCGAGTTATTTACCGGCAGAGCGGCTGCACTCTATAGAGGCAAAGATGGCGCCACCGGGGGAAGCGTGCCGAACTTCAGGCTAAGACCGGGCAGCGAAGGATTTCGAACGCCACTTCTGGCCAGCAACCTCACAAATCTGCGCTTTCTACTGAACAAAATGTACAAGCGTCATCTCGTCACAAAGCTCAGTAAAGACTTTGCACATCCTGCCGGCAGGCCTCTGCTTCACAGACACTCAGCTTTACGCACACATGCCCGACGGCGCCGGACTGCTGCAACGACACCGAGCAGACCGCAAGATTGAGCGATCAAGAGATACAAATGTGGCAAAATATGCTTCTTACATCAACGAAAAATTAAGTAGTGATGTCACGGAGCTCAGCACGTACTGCAGTCCCGACTTGTGGGCCAGTTTTATTTGCCCCGCAAGTTTGCTTCATTGATACTGGCCGGTGTTTACGAACAGCCTGATACAAACACCGGTCTGCAAACGCTGGCTGACCAAATTAAAAAACTAGGAACAAAAGCGTTCAGGACCACTCCTCATTATTGTTGGGGGCTTTAAAGAGAACAAAACTAAAACCACAAACTCCCTAAGAACAACAGTCTAGACGACCGCGATCCCACACTGAAGGACTCGTACGGTGCTGCTCCCTGTGCAGCTTTAGGCTCCTCTGACCACTCTTTAGTTCACTTATGACCAACATGCAGGCAGAAACTGAACTAAGTGAAAACAGCTACCAATGAGACAAACTCCTCATGGGTCTTGTAACATACTTGGCTGAGAAAGCTGATTCTGGGGAGTAAAAAGTTGTTTGATTAAGTCAAATATAGTTCAGAGACCTGAAAAATCTCCTCAAGTAAGCAACCAGGTATTTGCACTTAGTTGCGTAGTGCCACTGGAAAATGACCCACTCCTTAAACACGACAGACTATCTGCAGTTTCCTTTGTGGTGACTCGCGAGTCAGGACTGAGTGAAGGATTCTGAACAAAGCACCGCTGTTTGCGATTTTCACGTCGGAGCACTCAATAGTCAAAAGTTTGACAACCTCTGTCTCTCGTTCCGTCTTTTTGACGTCACGTCGTCATCTCCGGAGGTTGAAAAAGGTTACGAGCCTATTTTGAGTAATAAGCACACATCTGGTTTCAAATACAGGGAGACATAGTGTGATGTAGTCAAAAAGTCCATTTTACCAGCACCAGCATGTTGGGGATGGTGACCACGTCGGACTCGTTTCCAGCGGACATGCTCGGCTCAAAGAAGTAGCGTCTGTATTCTCGGTAGGTCACCGTGTTGTTGGAATGGAACGTGATGTTCTCCTTCTGACACTGCTTCCTGCACACACGCACGCACGCACGCACGCACGCAGGCCATCGACACATCAAACTATGATGACATAATCGGTCAACATTTGTGCCCATGGAGAAACTTGATGTGGTTAATTGTTCTGGCTCACAAATGAAACCTTGCAACAGCAGCCAATTAAACTGAATGCCCTGAAATTAAAAATATTTCTATTTTACAACCACATGAGTAAAAAGATACATATATATTGAAATAAAATCTAACAATTTTAAATAAGCTTTGGGCTTGTGTGCTGTCACTTTAAAAAAAATAAAGATTCACATTGAAATTTCAGATTTGATTGCTTTTACTTGGGTTTTTATGCATATCCTGTAGAACATTTGGACCATAATTTCTGTTCAGTGTTTTCTTGACAGGTGCGTGAACACAATTCCATCTGGAAAGTTGATTTATCTTTACAAGGTCTTTACGTGTACAAAGTTTAAAGGCGGGTGTTGCAGCAGCACCGAACTCTGACCTGTACACGTACGGTCCTCGCTGCTCCAGCATGGGCTTCTCGCCCTTCAGGACCTCCTTGGGGTTGAGAATGTTGAAGAAGTAGACGGACATGTAGAACGGCACCGGGATGTCCTTCCACATGGTGTACGACATCTCGTTCTTAGGGTCGATCACTGTGTTCTGGGGGGACACGACATACTTCATGTTCCATTTTGTTTCCATGTGCACATCCTATGCTGAAAACATCCATTTTGTACACGCGTTGACGATGACATGAGGGACACCAACTGGAGTAGCGCAGCTGACTGTGTTTTTCCCCATACGTGCTCAATAAACAGAAGTGATCCAAATCATCCAACAGTGCAAATTCAACTTAGAGCGGGACACAGAGCAGACTGTTTAAAACGAGAATGCTAATACTATATAGTAAGAAACTGCTGTATGCAATGACTTTTTGGTTGTTGTTTTATTTAACATTGGCTGAAGCAGAATATTTGGGGGGTTTTTTGGGAGGGATTGATGATGACTTCTTTTTCTTTCGCCTTGTACCGTTAGGGGTCGCCACAGTTTTTTTCATTTAAGCCTATCTCGTGCATCCTCCTCTCTACCACTGTCCACTGTCCTCCCTCACAACATCCATCAACCTTTTCTTTGGTCTTCCTCTTTCGCTCTTTTGCCTGGCAGCTCCATCCTCAGCACGCTTCTACCAATATACTCACTCTCTCGCCTCCGAACATCGAAGTCTGCTCTCTCTAATCTTGTCTCCGAAACATCCAACTTTGGCTGTCCCTCTGATAAACTCATTTCTAATCCTATCCAAGCTGTACACACCAAGCGAGAACCTCAGCATGTTCATTTGTGCCACCTCCAGTTCTGCTTCGTGTTGTTTCTTCAGAGTCACAGTCTCTAATCCGTACATGATTGATTGATGATGACTGATTTGGAATAAAAAGGACTAGGACTGCAAATGCATATATCATTAAGCATAATTCCAGTTGCCCAATGACCACCGGCAAAGTGATAGTTATATCTGTCGGTGAAAAGAAATGATCACTGGTTGTCAGTTTCTATTTTTTAAACAACCCACACGAGACAACTGTTGAAATGCGACGGTCAAGAACAAATGACTGATTTATTCACGGCAAAGGAGGTCAAAACACGTAGTTACATTACAAACTACTGATGAAGTAATCGACGAAAGACGAGTAAATGTCCTGTATGTCACGGATGAGTGGGTTGATTTGGTGCGTTCACGTGTCATCTGGGCGCACCTGTACGGCGTTCAAGGTCCGCCTGAACTCACCTTGACGATCTGGCCGTCGATGATCAGTGGACCCACGATGGTCAGGACGGTCCCGAGCACTACCATTCCAACCCCCACGAGCGTGAAACCTACCACCACGTTTCTTTTATTCACCGCCATCGCCACTTGTTGTTGTTTTCGTCGTTTTGGTGGGAGCTAACTATTAACCCCGCTAGCTGCCGGAGGCTTCTCGGGGCAGCTGAAAGCAAGTTCGCAGGGCTTCCTCGGGTCCGCGTCCTTTATAATGTCCCGACAGGGGCTCGTCGCCGTTGCTAAGACATTCCATATGATACTTCTTAAACGGAGAAGTTTGACGAGAAGGTGTGCTCGCCATTTTATTTATAGACAAACCTGCTCCTCTTTTTTTCTCCTCCTCCTCTCCTCTTTCCTGCGATGCATTCTGGGAAAAGAAGTCTGCGTCTTTTTTTTTTTTTTTCATTATTTTTTATTTTGGAGCTTGGCGTTTTTTCAATCTTTTCTTGCTACTTAAGTGGTCAAAAAGTAAACACGAGCTCAGATGGCGTACACAAAGTTCCTAATGAACTGCATCATGTTTACATGTGTTGAACTTGAATGTTGGGTCATCAAACCTTTTGTCTGGCTAACAAATAAGTATTTATGGGAGGCCTTACTCACTCGTGATCTATTGCATGCGAATCCACTAATGTTTATTAGTAACATTGGACACGACTATTGGTTATACATATATCATTTCTATCATTGAAAAGGTAATTGTCGTTTTGCACAAATCAGTGAGTTAGATGAATAATACCTCCTCGGTTTTAAAAGGACTGAAGTCATTTCCCCGTTTTCTGTTTATAAATATCGATCCATCCATTTTCTTTGCCGCTTATACTCACAAGGGTCGCGGGAGCGCTGGAGCCTATCCCAGCTGTCAACAGGCAGGAGGCAGTATACACCCTGAACTGGTTGCCAGCCAATCACAGGGCACATGGAGACTAAAAGCCTTGCTCACAATCACACCGATGGGGAAATTTAGTGTGAAAGCCATACAATTTTGTGTACTTGTAATAATAATGATAATAATGTAATTCTTGCATTGAAAGTATAAGCTGTATAATAAAAAACATAAACAATAACAAATGTAGATTCATAAGCTAATCAAATTTCTCATAAAAATCTATTTGTTTGATAATATCATTCATTATCCAAAGCGCTTATCCTCACTAGGGTCGCGGGAGTGCCAGAGCCAATCCCAGCTGTCATCGGGCAGGAGACAGGTTCCATCCTGGAGTCGTTGCCAGCCAATCGCAGAGACAAACAACCCTCGGCGCTCACAATCACACCGACTGGGCAATTATTGCAGGTTTTTGGGAAGTGGGAGGAAAGCGGAGAAAGGCTTGGAGAAAAGCCACGCAGGCACGGGGAGAACATGCAAACGGCACACGGGCGGGGCCGGGAATTGAACCCTGGTCCTCACAACTCTGAGGCCACCACCCTAACGAGTTGCTTCAACGAGCCGCTGATAACCTTTAAAACATTTAATTATTGTTCTAAATATGATACAAAAGAACTAAATGAAATAGCCAATTGCATTTTTCAATCGATTAACAAAGTCGATTGGTCATTACTAATTAACTAACCAAATTTGTTAAAAAATGGTTCTTTACCCCTAGCACTAAAAAAGAAAACAGTAAAAAAAATGGATTTAAAAAAAAAGAATAAAAGCTCAGTGCAGTTTGAAATCACTCAATGAGTTTCTTGGCTGAATGTACTCGACACAATCGTCTGTTCTTCTCTTTCTTTCTCATGTACACGTGCACACTCACGCTCTCACGTACCTTAACGATCTGCTCGTTCATGACGGCCCAGCCTACAAAGATGAGGATGACTCCGGACAGAGCCATGAGAACTCCGGCCACCATGAAGCCCAGTGCCACTTTGGACTTGTCCACAGCCATGCTAGATCGAATCTTGGTGGACTTACGGACAGATGGACAGATGGATGATGATGAACAGACGGACGGATGGACGGACGGATGGATGGATGGATGGATGGAAGGATGGAAGGATGGATGCAGCTTTTTTTCCTTTTGCCTGTGAAGGATGATCAAAGGATGGAGGTGGCGGGCCGGGGACAGAGAGGGAGGGAGGCTGCCGTGGTCTCGGTTTGGACTTTATAGGACCCTGGGGCTCTACGATAGCAGGCCTTACCCCTGACATCCTGAAAGGAGGGGCCACCTCAAATCTCCACCGGCAAATTCTGTCCTCCAAAAAACATTGAGTGCTCCCTCCACATATTTGAAAGTTTGATTTGATTTTTTGTTTCTCGCATGCACATTTGTGTCTGCTTTTGCTAAATATGGACGTTTTGTTCACACGTGTTTTCTGCATGAAGTAACAAATACAAAAATGTGTTCATCATATTTGGCATTTAAGTCCTTAAACTCCCTTAGACGTTACAACCCTAACCATTTTGTGTAATGAGCGTAAGAGATCGTATTTTATTTGTCAAATAGTTTTTACAATGGGTCGGCACGGACGACGGTCTGGAAGATCAGCTTTGTGAACAGCTGCCGTGATCAGATCCCTGCAGTTGGTGGCATTCCGTGGTATTGTTTTTGGAATCCGCGCAATTTTTGAGTACAGGATAACGATTAGGCTGCGAATCTCAGCTCGTCTTGATTTTGAGACAGGGAAATGGCGACCCATTGGAAGGTGGACAAGTTTAGGCACCTCCTTTCCGACAGCGTGCGTCGAGGGTTGCATGTGTGGCGGTAGGAAGTAGAAAGTGTGTGAAAAGATGAGGCAGTTGATGGAGTGATTTGAAAAAGGTTAACTTGTCCTGTTTTTGTTGTTTTATAATTGGAGGTGCGACCAAAGCAACTCTTCTGCAAATAGTATGTATAGTTAATGGCATGCACCAGGAAAACCACGACTCCTTACAAAGGTAAAAATAAAGCCTCACCACATATGGAATCAATCAAAACTTAAAATCACTTTTTTTTTTTTTTTTACGCACTTTGTCTTGCACATTGTACAAAGGGTCCTTATGATCGCGACTGTTTGGTGTGCACATTTTCAAGAACGTGATGTGCATCGTTACGCAAATATTTGCACTGGAGAGATGCCTTTTCAAAAGCATTTGAAAGCTTCCGGTAAGACTAGATTTTTATTTCAATTGAATTCATTTGCAGGCGACGGGTTGGACCGTCGGACCCACAACTGCGAGGATCGGGGCTTAAATTGGGCCTCCGCCTGTGCAGAGTTTGCACCTTCTCCTGTGCCTGCGTGGGTTTCCTCTCACATCCCAAGAAAATGCATTCAGCGGAGACGCGAAATTGCCCTTGGGTAGGATTGTGAGTGCAACTGTTGTCTGTCTCCTTGTGCCCTGCAATAGGCTGGCGACCAGTTCACGGTGTACCGTGCCTCGTGCCCAAAGATAGCTGGTATAGGCTCCACCACTCGCACAACCCTTGTGAGGATAGGCAGCTCCGATAATGGATGGATAATTCATTAGCGCTTTTTCGTGAGTCCATATGACTGCATCTCAGTAACGAGTCCTCTTAAAATCACGTTTGCTGACTGACACATTGAAGAGAGCCCAATACATGAAACAAAACAAAACACACATTTTGCCAACAAGTACATTGTGTGCGTGCGCAGGATGTGGTGAAATATGATGCAGTCATAAATTTGCACACAGGCACGAAAAAAAAAGAGATCTCAACTTTTTGGGATATTTTCTGGCAGCTTGCCTGATATTAAATGAAGGAAGTCACATTAAAGTCAGATGACAAAACGACAAACGCAACACTTTCTCATTTGGGACTGTGGCAATGTCACATAGTTATTGGATGTTATGATACCATAACATAATAATCATACCTTTACTTGTGGAGTGACTGCAGTATGCCATGACCTAACAATGCAACGTGAGGATTTGGTGACATGTCACGCCAACCTGATGACACGACAGTTTAACGGCGTGACTAGATCAGACGATGACATGAGACGATGCGATGATACGATGGCATGACGGCGGTATGATGAGACAAAGCTACAACATGGCGATACCTCATTTGATGACAGCCCAGCGAAACGACGCAATCATAGGAAAAGTACATTATGAATGAACAATACGACTGAACTAGGAGACGACGCCACGACAAGATGTGACGACGGCGTGATGATTCGACGGCACGACGCGTGAATGTGAATGATGTTGAAGCACATAGAACCCAATTGACAACATGGCGTACTGGTGGTTTTGCATCCTTTTGTCGTCGTCATCAAAGCTTCAGAGTCAACCCTTTACAAAAACTCAGCTAACGTACTTTGTCGGTTGACCTCTTCCATGCTTTGTATAGTTTTCATTTGGCATTTTGCTGTATTTACAGCATTTTCAGACTGAGAATATCAACATTTGTAGTTGTGGTGTGCGCTTGTGAATCGGCCGTTCATTTACAAAATCTCCGTTCACTCTCAGTTATTCATGCTTTCCACCGTGTATTCATTTTGGATCATACCAGTGTATTTGTTGAAAGGAGAATGTCTGCGCTTTTGGGCTTCATTTACTTGTTGACGATGCACGGCGAGGAGCTGTATCTTGACATGGAGCTCACCAACTTCCATGACACAAACAGCTGCTAAACCTGAAAACTGCCCGTTGTTTGCTTGGAGTCAAACGTGACGTCATGCCCGCTGTGCCGCTCAGATTACAATTGGAGAGTCCCGGATTGCATCTATCTTTTGTGACATTTGAGGGACGAGAAGAGGCCCCGGCGAGGACTGTGTTAGCCGCAGATGTCGTGCGATATCATGGCGGCGGTCACATGCTTCCTGCTGCCAATGCACATGCACAAAAGGTTGGAGTGTGTGCCAGTGCCGCTTCACCTAAGCCCCTTTCTCCACGGATGCGCTGCATTTGATGATGAAGAACTCCTCTCTTCACTAACGCGCACATGACGCTCACCGCGCTAGTTCATCTGACGTTGCCGGCAGTTAATGAAGGAAAACTGCCTCCGAGCAGTTCCACTCTTCCTTCATTCCTTCCTTCCTCTCTGCTGATAGAGGCGATTGCTAAAGAAAGAAAAAGGAACTCTCCTCATGAGACCTTCCAAGATAACTGGCAACACTTTGCGTCATATCGGCTTCCTTCCCTCACTTTGACTGGCAACATTCTGGACACCAGACCTCCACTTTAGTTCTAAGAAAAAGACTAGGTATTCTCCATCCACCCATCCATCTGTCCATCCATCCATCCATCCATCCATCCATCCATTTTATTAAATGCTAATCCTCACAAGGGTCGCGGGAGTGCTGGAGCCTATCCCAGCTGTCAACAGGCAGGAGGCAGGGTACACACTGAACTAGTCATGAGCCAATCGCAGGGCACATGGAGACGGGCAACTGTCCACACTCCTGTCACAGTCACTCCTACAGGCAATTTAGAGTGTCCAATTAATGTTTTTGGGATGTGTGAGGAAACCAGAGTGCCGTGAAAAAATCCATGCAGGCTCGGGGAAAACATGCAAACTCTACACTGGCGGGGTCGGGATTGAACACAGGTCCTCAGAACTGTGAGGCCATCGCTTTACAGCTGCTCCACCGTGCTCCCATATTCTTTATATTATTAGTAATATCTATCTATCTATCTATCTATCTATCTATCTATCTATCTATCTATCTATCTATCTATCTATCTATCTATCTATCTATCTATCTATCTATCTATCTATCTATCTATCTATCGAGAGTGGTGTGCTTGCAAGGTACTTACTATATCTGGCCTCTGCTCATTTAGCTCATCTAGCTCATTTCATGTGGCTTCAACTAGGAAAAAATATATGGAAAAAAAAACTATACAGTACTACTAAATATATCGACTCGACTTCTGTGGTCTTTTTAGCGCGGAGCTGCCGATCCCGTGATTGGGGAGTAGTGAAGGGCGTTTTTGGATTGACGAGCTGTACTGCAGTCCTCCAGCCAGCAAGTGGAACAAGGTGCCCAACTCACAGTTAATCAGCAAATGATCTTATTTAAGAAGGTGTCGCTCAGGTGATGCCTACAGCGCTAATGAGCCGGTGTTGCCATGTTGCTGCTCTTTCCTGCACTTTTCTGCTGTGTTAATCTGAAGCATGGTAACCATCCACAACATGATCTTGTTCTTGAGCTTTTTTTGGGCTATTTGGGCTTTTGATGTGTTTTGTTTCAGGCTACTGCGCTCCGTCACCAGCCAAAGATAAAGGTAGAGTGCGCGTGTCGCATTTAGTCACCAATATCTGCAATCAATTCTTCTCAATCCAATGCAGACATCCTCATCAAAGCACTCGCGTACACTGAGAACAACCCGGAAACGCTAGCAGGCCAGTGTACACTTCTTCTTTTACTAACAATAAGAATGCTGATGATGATGATGATTGATTGATTGGTAGACTGTTTTACTGTGGTTATGCAACTCTTGAAATTAATTCTTTTAACTGTTTGGCCTTTTTGGGTCTCTACATGCATCGGCTGTTGTTTTTGCCACTGTAGGTGTCCTGGAGAAAATGTTTTTAAGGATCCAGTCACGTACTGTTAAAGCTCAGTAGTGCCCTTTGGAAAGTTTGAACAAAGATGGCAGTGTGAAATTTGATTGCTTTTCCCTTCAAGCTCTGCAGATAAAAGTGCTTAAATGATACAAATAGACAAACTCCTTAAACTCTTGTCTATAGTGGGAAGGACTCATACATTCCCATACTCTCCATTCATGTCCTAGAAATACCAATATTTTGCTTTCTGCTATAGTCTGAATGGAAAACTGGCACCCTCATCGTGGCACTTTAGCTCACAGAGCCTGCTGGTGTATTGCAACATGAGAATTTCTCCTGTGGCATTAACAGGAGTGACAGGTTGAGTGAGCTCTCAAAAAGAAGCAAAGGTGGAATTCTTCTGACACCAAGATGAATTTGTTTTCATGGAAAAGGCAAATGAAGCAAGAGAAATCAGATGTCTCAAAAAAACTCATTAGCATCTACAGAAATGCAACCATGAAAGTTCCTCGGACAACTAACGGTAAAGACATTAGGCATTTGGTTTGTGACGAATGAATCTTTTTCCATTGATGAATTGACTTTTTGATGGATGATTCCAAATCAATATTTTCAAAAGATACAGTGGGCTGTGTGTTGGGTATTGATCCAATTACATGAAAAGGTTTCAAGGACACTTACATAACTAAGACGTAAGCCTTTTTTTTTTTTTTTTTTTTTTTTTTTTTTTCTGCCCTGTTCCAAGACTCAAGCAAGGGAATCCTATCGGAATGTGGGCCAATTATGAGCAGCTATCCTAAACTAGTGATTCCAAATACAAGATCAGGTGACGCGTCTTCATCCATGCCAGTGACATAGTGACAAGCAGAACAATTAAAAACTCTACTAACTCTAATAGATGGCAGAAGGTACAATAATCCAGCGGATCCAACTGGTGCAAGTCATACGACACAATAGTTTTGCAGGCCACATTTTACACTGTCAGGTACATGTGGGAGTCACTTGATGAGAATCATTTCAGTATAGCTCTGTTAGTTCTAACCCTAATGGGCCTCGGCGCAAAGCTTGAAAAAAAAGATGACTGGTAGAGGTACGTAGCCTATTAAAGCCTATGCATGCTACACACAGCATAGTTCAAGGGTGTGCAATGAGGGGGGGGGAATGCTGTTGTGCTGTGTCGACAGGCTTGATCGACGATGCGGTGGCGGAGGGGGACATGCTTCTGCAAGTGAGTCTTTGCATCTCATCGAAGTGATTTCTGATGCTTAAGACCTGTGTGGAGCTTTGCAATATGAATAAAATGTTTTAGAGGTAAAATAAGTGGGTGTTTCTTCCCGTGCAGAGTAACCGCAACGCAGCAGACAGACAGTGGCCTTCCACAAAGATCCCCTACAAGATAGACTCAAATTTGGGTGAGAACACGTGAACGCAAACGTCTAACGATGAGCTAAATACTAACATGGCCTCTGTTCGAAAGGCTTCCGCACCAACGACATCGAGGCGGCGCTGAACATGATCAATTTCCACACCTGCTTGTCCTTCCACAAGCGGACCTCTGAAGTGGACTACCTCAACTTCAAAGATGGCTTCGGGTATATTGTGACTCTTTTCTATATGTGAGCTGCAAAAGGAATTGGGCAGTCGCAAACCCAGATGGAAGTGAGGGAAGTGTGGCGTCGGTGCTGGTGAATGTCCATAAAACCTACACCAACACTACATCCAAAACGCTGACCCAGATTAGAGAAAATGGAGGAAAATGTTGGGAATTTTAATATTTAATCCCCCCGACCCTCCCCAATCTGAAAGAAGTTAGTCTTTAGGATTTAATGGGACTCTACCAAATGATCTTGGATTTCGAAATGTAACCTGTTCCAACTAGTCTTTACTAACTTACTTGGTTTTGTGAAGCTATATTGTGAATAAGTAATGATTTGATCCATGATTTTGAAGCAGGGGGAAAAAATTTGAGTTATATGATTGTGCAGGTGTGCGTCTTACGTGGGCTTCATGGGCGGCAGGCAGGATGTGCATGTGGGAAAAACCTGCAGGATAGGTAACATCGTCCACGAGGTCCTCCATGCGCTGGGGTTCTACCACGAGCACACAAGGATGGACCGTGGGAAATACATCACCATCGTGTCCGCCAACATCCTGCCAGGTCGGTAAAGTTTCTTCCCTACGTTGCAATGGTTGTAACTTTCTGGCTGTGTTGTCAATAATTCACTCATTTCCTAATCACTATTTTGGACTAAAAATCTCAGTGTGTGTGTGTGAGATTCTGATTTGCTCTGTTTTCAAGGGCATCATAAAAACTTCCGGAAGCAAATTGGGGAAACGTTCCAGCTTGCGTACGACCTGTCCTCCATCATGCACTACGGCAGGTATGGTGCACCCCGCAAGCTAAAGTTATCGTGGGTGTGCTTTGGCTGATTGTGTCAGCGGCACGCGCAGGACTTTCTTCTCAGCAAATGGACGGCCCACCATCGTGGCCAAAGTCAAGGCCAATAACATGGGTCAGCGCGTCGGCATGACAGCCACAGACGTCCGAAGGGTTCGTCTGCTCTACAAATGTGGTATGTTTTTCTTTTAACTGCGAATGTTGCTAACATTCAGTCTACCCAGAAATGTGCACTTGAGTCATCTGCCATCTTTACCAGACCAAACGGGTGGAGTGGTGGAACCCCAGTGGCTGGAACCCGCAGGCACCTCAGCAGCACTCATTAATGTGCACCTGAATGATGTCATCAACCTCCGCAGCAATACCACCCGGTCCCTGCTGGTCGGTGCCCGAAACACCAGCTGACCAGTCTTGAAATAAAATCTTTTCCATCCCTATATTGATACCTTTACCACCAAAAGGTTTTTTTTTTTTTTCCTCCTTTAAATTAGCCAAAATTTGAGATGATTTTTGGCTACAGAGCTACCTCGGATGATAAAATTAGATGTTTAGGCTTTATTTACAGTGTTTGTATAAACGTGTTTATGTGTAAGTTGGAACAGTGTCAATCAGTTGCAAAATGGTCCTGAAGCTTGATGAAAAAGGTGGAGTATGTGGAAAAATAGAGAATGACATTGGAGTGATCTGCAGTAATATGATTATAAACACATCATTTAAGTTATGAATTAATCTTAAATCAATTCAATAAATTGGAAGTAAGTAGGCTTTAGTCAATTTTACTGATAAATTATAAATCCAAGTCTGTTTGATTATAAAAAAAATTTCAAGTAAATGTAGGGTATGAATAAATCCTTAGCTAAGGTAGTGGTAATGGATAGGCTGACAGAGGAGGTTAGACTTGGGTCCCCTTGGACCGTGATGATGCTTCAGTGTATTTTGGGAAAAATTATGTCACGGAAATCGGGCCCTCAGTAATATGCGAGGTTTCTTGCTAGTCACGGTGTTATTTCTTTTCATTGCGCTTACTTACTCCAAGTGGAATTAATAATCCTTTATGTTACCAGAACAGAAAAAAAAAGAGGCCCTGTAGCTCAGTGGTTAGAGCACTGGTTTGATAAACCAGGGATTGTGGGTTCGTATCCCACTGGGGCCTCCACTCCCTGAGAAGGGTTGCGTCAGGAAGGGCATCCGGCGTAAAAATTGTGCCAAACATATGTGCGTTCATCTGAGATGACACGCTGTGGCGACCCCGAAAGGGACAAGCCGAAAGAAACTTACTAAATGCAGCCCTATGGGGGCACAAACCAGTGCAATCTGTAGGCCGGTCCCAAGCCCGGATAAATGCAGAGGGTTGCGTCAGGAAGGGCATCCGGCGTAAAAACTGTGCCAAACAAATATGAGCGTTCATCTAAAGAATCCCATACCGGATCGGTCGTGGCCCGGGTTAACAACGCCCGCCCCCGGCACTGCTAACCTGCAGGGCGTCGGTGGAAATTCAGCTACTGTGGGTCGAAGACAAAGAAGAGGAGGAACCGGATCCAGCGTCAGAAGAAAAAGAGGAATGCACAGAGCCTACAACTGAGTGTAGGGACTTTGAATGTTGGGACTATGACAGGAAAAGCTCAGGAGTTGGTTGACATGATGATTAGGAGAAAGGTTGATATTCTGTGCATCCAAGAGAGCAGGTGGAAAGGTAGTAAGGCTAGAAGTCTGGGAGCAGGGTTTAAATTATTCTACCACAGAGTAGATGGGAAGAGAATGGAGTAGGGGTTATTTTAAAGGAAGAGCTGGCTAAGAATGTCTTGGAGGTGAAAAGAGTATCAGATCGAGTGATGAGACTAAAATTTGAAATTGACGGCGTTATGTATAATGTGGTTAGCGGCTATGCACCACAGGTAGGATGTGACCTAGAGTTGAAAGAGAAATTCTGGAAGGAACTAGATGAAGTAGTTCTGAGCATCCCAGACAGCGAAAGAGTTGTGATTGGTGCAGATTGTAATGGACATATTGGTAAAGGAAACAGGGGCGATGAAGAAGTGATGGGTAAGTACGGCATCCGGGAAAGGAACTTTGAAGGGCAGATGGTGGTGGACTTTGCAAAAAGGATGGAGATGGCTGTAGTGAACACTTATTTCCAGAAGAGGGAGGAACATATAGTGACCTACAAGAGCGGAGGTAGAACCACGCAGGTAGATTATATTTTGTGCAGACGATGTAATCTGAAGGAGGTTACTGACTGTAAAGTAGTGGTAGGGGAGAGTGTAGCTCGACAGCATAGGATGGTAGTATGTAGGATGATTCTGGTGGTGGGTAGGAAGATTAAGAAGACAAAGGTAGAGCAGAGAACCATGTGGTGGAAGCTGAGAAAGGAAGAATGTTGTGTGGCCTTCCGGAAAGAGGTGAGACAGGCTCTCGATGGACAACCGAAGCTCCCGGAAGACTGGACGACGACAGCCAAGGTGATCAGAGAGACAGGCAGGAGAGTACTTGGTGTGTCATCTGGTAGGAAAGGGGAGAAGGAGACTTGGTGGTGGAACCCCAAAATACAGGGAGTCATACAAGGAAAGAGATTAGCGAAGAAGAAGTGGGATACTGAGAGGACTGAGGAGAGGCGAAAGGAGTACATCGAGATGCGACGTAGGGCAAAGGTAGAGGTGGCAAAGGCTAAACAAGAGGCATATGAAGACATGTACACCAGGTTGGACACGAAAGAAGGAGAAAAGGATCTCTACAGGTTGGCCAGACAGAGGGATAGAGATGGGAAGGATGTGCAGCAGGTCAGGGTGATTAAGGATAGAGATGGAAATGTGTTGACTGGTGCCGGTAGTGTGCTAAATAGATGGAAAGAATACTTTGAGAAGTTGATGAATGAAGAAAATGAGAGAGAAGGAAGAGTTGAAGAGGCAAGAGTGAAGGACCAGGAAGTGGAAATGATTACTAAGGGGGAAGTCAGAAAGGCACTACAAAGGATGAAAAATGGAAAGCAGTTGGTCCTGATGACATACCGGTAGAGGTATGGAAGCAATTTGGAGAGATGGCTGTGGAGTTTTTGACCAACTTATTCAACAGAATACTAGCGGGCGAAAAGATGCCTGAAGAATGGCGGAAAAGTGTTCTAGTTCCCATTTTTAAGAACAAAGGGGATGTTCAGAGCTGTGGGAACTATAGAGGAATAAAGTTGATGAGCCACACAATGAAGTTATGGGAAAGAGTAGTGGAGGCTAGACTCAGGACAGAAGTAAGTATCTGCGAGCAACAGTATGGTTTCATGCCTAGAAAGAGTACCACAGATGCATTATTTGCCTTGAGGATGCTCGTGGAAAAGTACAGAGAAGGTCAGAAGGAGCTACATTGCGTCTTTGTGGATCTAGAGAAAGCCTATGACAGAGTACCAAGAGAGGAACTGTGGTACTGCATGCGTAAGTCTGGTGTGGCAGAGAAGTATGTTAAAATAGTACAGGACATGTATGATGGCAGCAGAACAATGGTGAGGTGTGCCTTAGGTGTGACAGAGGAATTTAAGGTGGAGGTGGGACTGCATCAGGGATCAGCTCTGAGCCCCTTCCTGTTTGCAGTGGTAATGGATAGGCTGACAGATGAGGTTAGACTGGAATCCCCTTGGACCATGATGTTCGCAGATGATATTGTCATATGCAGTGAAAGCAGGGAGCACGCAGAGGAACAATTGGAAAGATGGAGACATGCACTGGAAAGGAGAGGAATGAAGATTAGCCGAAGTAAAACAGAATATATGTGCGTGAATGAGAAAAGTGGAGGGGGAAGAGTGAGGCTACGGGGAGAAGAGATAGCGAGGGTGGACGACTTCAAATACTTGGGGTCAACAATACAGAGCAATGGAGAGTGTGGTCAGGAAGTGAAGAAACGGGTCCAAGCAGGGTTGGAACAGCTGGCGAAAGGTGTCTGGTGTGTTATGTGACAGAAGAGTCGCCGCTAGGATGAAGGGCAAAGTTTACAAAACAGTGGTGAGGCCGGCCATGATGTACGGATTAGAGACGGTGGCACTGAAGAAACAACAGGAAGCTGAACTGGAGGTGGCAGAAATGAAGATGTTGAGGTTCTCGCTCGGAGTGACCAGGTTGGATAGGATTAGAAATGAGCTCATTCGAGGGACGGCCAAAGCTGGATGTTTTGGAGACAAGATTCGAGAGAGCAGACTTCGATGGTTTGGACATGTTCAGAGGCGAGAGAGTGAGTATATTGGCAGGAGGATGCTGAGGATGGCGCTCCCAGGCAAAAGAGCGAGAGGAAGACCAAAGAGAAGGTTTATGGATGTGGTGAGGGAAGACATGAGGGCAGTTGGGGTTAGAGAGGAAGATGCAGGAGATAGGCTAAGATGGCAAAAGATGACACGCTGTGGCGACCCCTAACGGGACAAGCCGAAAGGAAAAGAAGAAAGAAGAAGAAGTTACCAGAACAGAAAAATGTCAAACTCACACGAGCAGTTTTAATTCTACATGCCAAATTTTGAGGAAAAATCCCCGCTATAATCCAACCTGTGAACTGTCTTCCACATGTTTTGGGAGTACCAAGATGGCGGCCAACACGCCGCAACATGTGTACGCGCTATCCTTTTTTTTTTTTTTTTTCTAGATCAGTGGTTGTACACCGCCTCCTGGCTGAAGATAGCTGGGACAGGCTACTACACGAGCGCGACACTTCTCTGGATTACCAGCTCAGAAAATGAATGGCTCGTTTCACGCTACGCTTTGACCCAACACAGTACTTGAAGACAGAGCGCCGCCGCGCGGCCCATCTTGATGTAAGCATGAAGAACGGACCACGTGATCTAGTATTTAACGTCAACAACATGCATTGAAAGTAAATAAGATTTTTTTTTTTAATGTAGCGTGTGAATGGCGTTTATTTATTCTGCTGCTATAAATATCTTTGAATGTGGGGGGAAAATCGCAATGAATAAATAAATTAATGAAATAAACGGAAGTGCCATCCAACCGGACGTCGACACAATTACGTCACCTGTCGCATACGAAACAAACCGTCGTGTGGTCAGTTAACCGTGTGCACGCACGCAAAAAAGGTCGTGTTTAGACCTCTTTGTAGTCGTTTGCTGCTTTCAGTTACTACGGCGTACAAATTTGCCACTTAACGGAATTTTAGTCTGGGTTATCGTAGCGTATTTTAGTTTGTTTTTGGTTCGGAGAAGATCGAGAGTCCAAACATGGCGCAACAGAGAGGAGTCAACAGTCTGCAGTTTAACCAAGACCACAGTAAGATCCATTTTAAATTGGAGTTTCACATTTTTCACATTCCACTTTCAGAACCACAGCAAGTTCCACCTTCCTGCTCATTCTGTCAGATAATCTACATCCACACCTCAACGTCTCATCCTGAACCTAAATTTGTATTTTTTCTAGTGTGTTTATGAATACACATTCAAGAAATAAGATTAGCCTCGTTTTAACAATAACAAGCGGCAGAAGCTGAATGGCTAGAGCAAAACTCGGTACCTACTTTGAATCATCATTTATATTAACTAGAGCTTTACGTTTATTTAGGTGTTTTGAAAATGTGTTCATAGTAATGATTTAATTTTCAGTAGCTTATCTTAATTTATTTAATGGAAATAATAAATCATTTGAACACTCTGAGTAAAGTGAGCAGTTTGGACATGTCCAGAGGAGGGAGAGTGAATATATTTGTAGAAGGGCGAGGAGGATGGAGCTGCCAGGCACAGCCAAAGATGAGGTGGATGGCTAGTTGGTGTTAGAGAGGAAGGTGCAGGAAGGAAGCTTACATGGAAAAAGAGGATGCTCTGTGTTTACTCCTAACAGGACAAGCCCACAGGAAAAGACAAAGTAACGTAAGCAGGTACATAAATGCAACAATTATTTACATGCATTTTATGTGTTTGTAGACAGAATAATACAACAGATGGTCACTAATCTCCAAATGTGGTGGGCAGTCTGTCTGTTTTTGAAAGTCAAGCATGGTCCTTGAGCACAAATATTTGCTCAAAGCGGCTGTAGTGTTACAAAGTTATTTTTTTCAGGTTGCTTCTGTTGCTCCATGGAGTCGGGTGTGAGGATCTACAACATCGAGCCTCTAATGGAGAAAGGCCACCTGGGTGAGCAGGTCGCCGTCTAGCCGCTCTCTTAACGTGCCACCCCCTCTCCTTCCCCTCGACATGGGCACCGCATTTCCTCCTTTCCAGATCATGAGCAGGTGGGCAGCGTGGCGTTGTGCTCGATGCTGCATCGCTCCAACCTGCTGGCGGTAGTCGGGGGTGGAGTCAATCCCAAATTCTCAGACATATCTGGTGGGTGACTTACTTAAAGCCTTGTTGATAGTGATGATGATGACGACCACGAGCCCACCCTCATGGTCTGGTGCATTTGGTTTCAGTGTTGATCTGGGACGATGCGCGGGAGTCTCGGGATGCTAAAGACAAATTGGTGCTGGAGTTCACTTTCACGAAACCAGTGCTGGCCGTCCGCATGCGACACGACAAGTAAGTTACAAATGCGGGAAATGCGGCATTCCCAAAAGGGAGGACGGCATAAAATACTCGTTAAGCTAAATGCAGAGTTCAAACCCTAACCCTAACCCAGCATCTCTTTTTCTGGGTGGGGGGGGGACAGAGTACAAACCCTAACCCTAGTTTGCGTTCAGGTTGGATTTTGACCCCCGTAGAGTGGCTCTCTATAATAAAGTTTCAATTTCATTTTAAAAATATGGATCTAAGTAATTTGCTTTTTAAAAATGTAATTTGTGTTTATTGAGATTACCTTTTACGGATTTTCAGTTTATTTCTTCTTTCATCTATTGAAATGTCGAATAAAATATAGTTAATGGTGTTTTATGATTCAAATGAAATATTTTTGCTTTTGAGCATCTGGCTCACAGTTTTGAGGACTGGGCTTGAAATCGCGGCCTTCCCTGTGTGGTGTTTGCATGTTCTCCCCAAATAGTTATTGAGCAGATTGAAATTGGAATGATTATTTAAAAAAACTTGTTCTCACTAGGGCCTCGAGCGTGCTGGAGCCTAACCCGGCTATCTTCGGGCAGGAGACAGGGTACACCCTGCACTTGTCGCCAGACAATTGTAGGCCACATTACACAAACGACCATTCGCACTCACAATTTCGAGTCCTCAATGAACCTACTGTGCATGTTTTGGGGATGTGGAAGGAAAGCAGAGAGAACCCACACAGGCACGGAGGAGGACGTGCAAACTCCACACGGCTCACCCGCTGTGTCACTTTATTGAATATACATTATTTATATTGCCTTATTAATTAGCATACTCTGCGGTGCTACAAAGGATAAAATGTCAAAAGTAAAGTAGCATAAAAAAGGTTGTTTTTCCTGGATGGTCGGCGCAGCAAGAGTTGCAGAAGACCCACTCGCTCGCACGTTGAACAGCACCTTACCGTTATTAGTTTTTTCTCATCCAACCGAAGTCTCAGCTCAACATTGCACACTTTCAAGCACAATCGGAGTAGCGAGTTAGTGATAAATAACAGCCGCAGACATGTTTGAGGAGTGGCGGAATGGTCATGGCGACAATACATCCAGGCTCGTGATTGGCTTCAGTGGTGATGACCCGTTAAAGTGTTTGTGGAACTTCCCCATTTCTGCCATCAACCTTTTTTTCTTCCCTTCCCCCGGCCAGTTTTTAGTTGTAACTGATGAGTTTTGCTGGTTAGGAAAGGGCATATCCAACAATGACATAATTGTGCCTGGCGGCTAATTTCTTCATGTAAGGGTAGGGGTGTCAGTTACTAGTGTTTTTGCCCCCCTTCATTGGGCTTTGTCTTTCCAGGATCGTCATGGTGTTGAAGAACCGGATCTACGTGTACAGCTTTCCCGACAAGCCGATCAAGCTGTTTGAGTTTGACACGCGCGACAACCCCAAAGGTCTCGCCCACTCACGCAATATTCCCCCCCCGTTGGGCATTTTGTGATAGCCGGCGCTGTTCCCATCAGGTCTGTGCGACTTGTGTCCTGGCCTAGAGAAGCAGCTGCTTGTCTTCCCGGGACACAAATGCGGAAGTCTGCAGCTGGTGGTAACATCCTCACACTTGACTTTCATCTTTCTCTCCTGTCGCTAACATCATTCCTCTCAGCTGGGGCAAAAATCATTTACTAAAAAAAAAAAAAAAAAAAAGGAAATACAGTTTCATTGCGCTGACCATTTCCACAAGGAAAAATATGAGAAATAATCTGTAGAAACAAAATACAATGCCAGGAAAAAGTATCGACTCCCTTGTCAAATTATATTTTTGTTTGAGATTACTAAACTAAACTAAAATGTAACTATTGGACAAATATAACCCAATTGAACTTCAAATGGTGTTTTGAAAAGATTTTTTTTTTTTTATGAAGGAAAAACAACGATTAAAACTTTACGCAGGCTTTTGTGGAAACATTAATTACTCCTGTTCTTAAATGAACTCATTGTGGCTAATCACAATTTTTGGTTAATGTTCAATAATGACACCAAAGCCTGATGACTTCCGGACCTGTTCAAGAAATCATTTCAAGAGATTTTGTCCAGACGAAATCAAGTCGGGCAAACGATGTAATGAAGCTGCAACAAAATGAAAGGATCCGAAGAAGTTTTTCACAGCACTGTAATCATTCCCATTATTTCCGTGTTAAGTGATGCCTATTATTACCTTGCAGAAAGCTCGTTTGAGCTCAGTAGAGCTGATTCAAACTATCAGCCAGGTGGGAAAGACATCTCATCCCATCTCGCCCACCAGGATCTGTCCAACACCAAACCTGGAACGTCAGCTGCTCCCTTCACCATCAACGCGCATCAGAGCGAGATCGCCTGCGTGGCGCTCAACCAGCCGGGCAGCGTGGCCGCCTCCGCATCTCGCAAGGGGACACTCATCCGGCTCTTTGACACCAGCAGCCGCGACAAACTGGTGGAGCTACGGCGAGGCACCGACCCCGCCACTCTCTACTGGTAAATGCTGCACGCCGGCCTGCTCCCATCGAGCGCTTTTAATATGCTGTTTGCTGTCTACTTCCTTCCGGTGTGCAGCATCAACTTCAGTCACGATTCGTCGTTCTTGTGCGCATCCAGCGACAAAGGGACGGTCCACATCTTTGCGCTGAAAGACACCAAACTCAACCGCCGCTCCGCGTAAGACCGCAGCGGCTGGCGCCTTCAACTCCGTGCCGCCTTGACAGTGTGTGTGTGTGTGTGTGTGTGTGTGTGTGTGTGTGTGTGTTGTGTGTGTGTGTGTGGTGTGTGTGTGTGTGTGTCAGGTTGGCACGCGTTGGTAAGGTCGGCCCTGTGATTGGTCAGTATGTGGACAGTCAGTGGTCGTTGGCCAGCTTCACCGTCCCGGCCGAGTGCGCGTGCATCTGCGCCTTCGGGAAGAACACATCCAAGAACGTAAACTCCGTCATCGGTCAGCCGTCGCTCGCGCGTTGCCGTCGTCTCCTGAGTACACGTGGATGCTGTGAACGTATGTTGTCGTGTCACCCGCAGCCATCTGTGTGGACGGGACATTTCACAAGTACGTGTTCACGCCCGACGGAAACTGCAACCGAGAAGCCTTTGACGTCTACCTGGACATTTGCGACGATGACAACTGTTGAAGGCAAGCCAAGATATGGTCACAAGCGGACTGAGGGTGAAACATACAAGATACGATTTTGTCGTTGTCCTTTTCTATTAGCATAGCTTAGCTTGTCGTGTTCAAGTCAACTGCTTGACATTTTGGTCACAGCGGCCCCTGTTTAGTTGTTGATCAAGGGGGAAACAAATGCACAAAGTTATGTGACAAATTAAAAAAAGTTTTAATCTAAGGTTAAGCCCAGCTCCCAAAATGTACCTTTTTAATCGAAAAGATATTATACACATTGTGACAAGACTTAATCAGATCAGATTGGCCCGATCGGTGTCGGCCGATTACGATTATGATGATTGGCTTTAATGTCATAAAACATCGCATCAGCTCCGCTAAAGACATTTACTTTGCGTAGCTAATGTGTACATATTTATGTATGTGATATTTGAATCCAAAAGCTGGTTTATTTTTTGCCTTTTTGCGTGTCTTTGGACTTAGTACTGTAAATATCTCACATGGAATTAGATTATTTACATTTTTTAAAAAGTCATCAGTTTGTGACAGACGAAACAAAATGCTCGGATCAGACTACAGAGCAAATTTTCTCTTTCACCATTGTGCTATATCAGAATACTGCAATAAAGCCTTTTATTTGATACAACCACATCCCGAGCTTTATAGCTCACTGGGCTTTATCTCGTCAAGTCCAACGCGACCGGATACACTCCATGCCACGGCCACAACGACAACAATTCATTGTGTTGTGTGTATTATAAAACGTGTGCTCGTGGTCAGTGGTGCCTGGGAGAGGACTTTAGAGAGACTTCAAGGCTTGCTCACGATATGTTCATGTACTTTTAATACAATAAGGCTGAGGAGTGGTCAACAAAACGTAATGTAGCCGAGCAAGCTAGTGCTAGCACTAACTGTCGTACCGGTGTTTTGTTTTGATTTAACGTTCCAAAGTTTCGGTGTGTGTGAAGTACGTCATTTTCTGAAAGATTTGTTGGCACCCATAATTGTCATGATGTGATGTTAATTTGGCCTGACTGATTAGAATATGTGACCCATTACATTTTTGAAGATACACAGTCAGCTGTCCACAAGTATGGGCAGGAGGCGGGTTTACACCCTTATCTGTCTGGCAGCCAATCGCCGCGTTTGCGAATGTCTTCATCTAAAACGCATTATTGTCATGAAAAGTAATGACATATATATTTTTCAGTATCCGAGTGCTGGATGTGTGCCTTTAAAGGTCGTGCCCTAGCGAGTTCCGTCAGGAGTCCTAATCTGGTTAGTCGGTTCGTCTGGGTGTGAGCATCTCGGTGCGAGTTGTGGCATACAGCAGCTCCTTGTGTGTTCTCATTTTGTCTTTGTGTGTTTAACTGCTTTAATCTTTGAATGAATGGCTGCTGGAGCTCTCCATGGCCACAGGCCAGGTGACTTAATTATTACGCCTAAACAACAACAAAACAAGTGATTGTAACTTTTTCCAATTTTTATTCAAATTCTGATATCCGTTCATTTTCTGAGTCACTTATCCTCACAAAGGTTGCTTCTGAAGCCAATCCCACCTGTCATCGGGCAGGAGGCGGGGTACAACCTGAACTGGTTGCCAGCCAATCGCAGGGCACATGCAGACAGACAACAGTCGCAATCACAATCACATCTTGGGGCAATTTAGAGTCTCCAATTGATGCATGTTTTGGGGATTTGGAAGGAAAGTGGAGTGCCCGGAGAAACAGCTCACAGGTACGGGGGAGAACATGAAAACTCCACACAAGCGGGCCCGGATTTGAACCCAGTTCCCGAGAACTGTGCAGCAGCCGCTTTAACTGGTTGTTCCACCGTGCCGCAAATTCTGATATATAAATATCCATTTGAAATTTTGTTGGTGAAGAACGAAAAAAAATCTGATGAGGGTCAAAAAAGCCCAGCGGTTATGACTGTAGTCCTCTCGTCATTCATTAGTGATCAGTCATCAAAGTAGTGTAGCGTATAAATACTTAAATACTCTACAAAGTCAAAGTGGAAATTCAAATTTAGTGTACGTTATTTGGAGGGATTTCTTTGTGCACATTTTCAAGTGTCCCATATTCTATTACTATATTATATTATAATATCCCATACATATTGGCTTGGATCTTTGCTGTTCCTGTTGATCAACATGAACATTTGTAGCTTGGGAATTCGTGACTTTTATTGTGAAGAGATGCTGTCACAATCAGCTGTGTGCGGGCAGTGTGGCCGTCCACTGTCCGATTGTGTTGTCAATGTTCGAAGGCTCCTAATCTGAGGAAGAATCGGAACCCAACAGAACTTGCTTCAAAGGCTTCACTTAACAACATTGCAACCTGCCAAGGCAAGTGGCTTGATTACATTTTCAAAATAAAATAATACAATGAAAACAGGACTCACACTTTGTACTTGGGTTGAAGTTGTGATAGTTAAGGTAAAATTCAGCATAGGCTAGGGTGAAAATAATTATAAAACTGTAGTTAAATGCGCAAATCCCATCTATGTGGGGCAGCACATGTAGTGAAGTACAGACAATTTTGAAATTTTCTAAAACAAGGGTCGCAAAAGTCTCATCAGTACAGCGATAATGTATGAACATTTAACCAATGTTAATTCTAACCACTCGTGTCCCAAAGATCAGCTTTGATGCTGCAGTGAGTCGATTCAACGGTGTATGCGTACGCGTGTCTGTGCCGAGTGTGCACTTGTCTGTGCAGTACCCATCCCGTGCTGATGGCGGCGCCAAAAAGAGCTGACGGTGTTGGCGTGCTGCGCGACCTGCAAGTGGCGCTGCAGCTGAAGATCGATGAGCTGATGGAGCGAGACGCATTGATTGACGAGCTGGAGTTGGAGCTGGACGCCAAAGAGCTCCTGATTAGACATCTGCAGGCCGAGCTGGATCGTGAGCGCACTTTTGCGTCGTGTGGTGACAACACAGCTGCTGAAGTGCCAAACAAAGGTGTGAATAACTTAAAACAAAAACAAAAAAAAAAAAAACACCAAACCACAGAAAAGTCTACAAGAAAACACGCTCGAGTGTATGCCAAAAGAGAAGATTGTAAGAGGATAAGAGCATATCGGACAATCAGAGGTCACAAAGGATTTTGAACGATCACTTTTTCCATGATGTACCATTGTGTTTCTGGATGCTGGATCATTGATAATACTACTGATACCGTCCATCAGTCCAAACAGCCCAAACTGAAGTAAAACCAAATAACTGAACAACTAACTAACCAACTAAACGAAGAGAGAAGCCAATGAACAACCCAACTAAAATACCCAACAAATGAAGAAGGATGCCTGTAATGTTACTCATTTGCATTTAGGTACTTACTGTACTGAATTGGGATCTCAAGTGTGCACTTGCACTACACTAATAAGTTCTTGGTTCATGTTGATGACATTCTTCTGTAAGTAGGGCAACAAAAATGATCAAGCCATGGTTACAAGATAATTTTTTTTTGTGCTGTATATAAGACATTTCTGATCCTTGCCAGCTGCTAAAAGTAAAAAATAACTTTCTTATAACATAGAAACTTTTGAAATGAAGGAATCAGTGAAGTATCTGTTACATTTAAAATCAAGTCAGAAGTAAAGTAAAGAAACGACAATATTTTCCAGACACAACGAGCACCGGTTAATAGGTCTGCCCTCTCTGTGTAGCAATTCCCCCCATATACGAGCTGCGCTGTGCAGTCCAGATAATATTGTAGATCGTACGCACGGGGGACATTGTGAAAATTAGGTATTCATACAGAAAGACAGTAAATGTTTATGTACATCCCTTATTTCCGAAAAGTGACTGTAACACAGCAGAAAACCGGCTGAAACTAAACAGAAAAATAGTTGTTTTTATTCATTCAAAAAACTAGCAGGGTCTTCTCCTACACAGGCTAACGCTAGCGTTGTCTTTTTTTTTCAATTGAGGTAGATTCTTATACGCACAATTGAGGGAGATTTTTCTCCTTCTACGCCAGCTGAAATTAAACTCTCCTTTTCCACAGTGTAACCATCTGCGCATGCCCGGACCGGAGTGCCATGTTCGAACCATTTCGTTCAAACATATTTTTGTTGTACTTTTAAACTCAGAGTCACAAAAGCTAGTCAAAAAAACAAAACAAAACAAAACTACATTTTAGCCTCATCGTTAAATATGCCGCGGGGTTCGCAGCTTCTGATAAAGGTAGTGGCTTGTCGTCGGGAAAATACGGTAAGTTACTATTTCAGGGTAACTGTGGCAACACTTCCAATGAATGAACACAACAAACTGGTGACTAACCCTAACAAATGAGACAACAAACAAGTGAAAGAAAGAACCAATGAGTCGGCTAACAAATGAGTTGCGCTAATGAACCAACCAAATAGCAGTTTAATGAACCGGCAAACAAACTAATTAACCAACCAACCAACCAACAAAACAAAAAAGATTGGATGGAGCAATGATTGAGTCAATGACCTAACATGTGACTTTATGAGTATGATCCAATGCGTCAAGTCACTTAGCTTAAGCTTGTGGTTGTTTATGTCCAGCAGGTGGTGAGCCACCGATGATGCGGGTGTCATTGGACGAGCCTCAGCGCACCAAAAGACAGGCAATCTCTGCAGAACCCACAGCTTTAGACCCTGCTCAGCTCACTGATGTCACGCTCACAAGCTACTGCAAAACAAAAGAGTGAGACTCCCGATCCAGGCTGTTTTAGAAAGCATTCCCTAACTCCCTAGTCACTATGTAAAGACTTTTGTACAGTGGATCCATCCATCCGTCGTCTACCGCTTATCCGACGTCTGCTCGGGGGGTTAGTAGCTTTACCAGGGACGCCCACAGACTTAGAGGTTTTTAATCACATCGGTAACCTCAACCACAGAGATAGGACAGCCCGCCTCAGAGAACCCAGACACTGCTTCCTCAATGAAAGGCGTGTCAGTGAAATTGGGGAGCTCATTGAAGTATTCTCCCCACTGAGTCACATCATCCTGAGTGGAGATCAGCAGCGCTCCATCCTCACGATAGACAGTATTGATGATGCACCGGCTCCTCCTCCTCCTCAGACGCTAGATGCTGGACCTGTTTCCTCCCACATGCCCTGCAATTAGCTGGCGACCAGTTCAAGATGTACCCTGTGTCTCTCTTGCAGTCAGCGGGGATAGGCTCTATCTAGCATGTCCGTGATTCAAGTGAGAATAAGTGGCATAGAAAACGTACGGATAGATGAAATGTTTTCTAAATAGTCGACCCAGTATATAGGGCAAGAGGGAGCTTCCCAATACAGCCCCGAAGAACCTGTCCAGCTCCCATCAGAACAAAATAGTGTTTACATGTTTGTGTGCAGATCCAGCGAGCTGATCCAAAGGGCGCTGATGGACAATGACTTCATGAAGCACCTGGAACACGGACAAGTGAGAAGCACTCTGCCGTCTATTTTGTCTCGTCCTTGACGGCCATGTTGTCATGGTTCTGTTTCTCCAGATCCTCACCATTCTGGACTGCATGCGCCCCACCAGCCTGGAGCGAGGATGCTGCGTCATCCAGGAAGGTGACGACGGATCCAGCGTTTATGTTCTCGAGGGTTAGTGACTCCTTTTGCTTGCGCTTCTTTTTCTTCTTCTGGTCCACTGAATGTGGACAGCTCAAGTCCAACATGGAGGAACTTGCCCCGGCCTAGCACAGTGTGCATCCACGTATTGAGTCAGGGCTAACAGCGTTGCACATGTTACTCTACATCCATGCATGCATCCATCCAGTTTCTTTGCCGCTTATCTTCACGAGGGTCACGGCGAGCCCTGGAGCCTATCCCAGCTGTCACCGGGCAGGAGGCGGGGTACACTTTAAAATGGTTGCCAGCCAATCGCAGGGCACATGGAGACAAACAGCCGCACTCACAATCACACCTAGGGGCAATTTTGAGTGTTCAGTTAATTTTGCAAGTTTTTGGGATGTTGGAGGAAACCAGAGTGCCTGGAGAAAAACCCACGCAGGCACGGGGAGAACATGCAAACTCCACACAGGTCGAACCCGGGTCCTCAGAACTGTGAGGCCAACGCTTTACCAGCTGAACCACCGTACCACCGTGCTACTCTCTTGAAAAGATTTTTATTTTTAAGATATCAGATCATTCTGTGTTGTGAGAGATTGCCCAACTCAAAGAGATTATTTCTGGAATCAGATCTTTAAAAATGCGAGACAAATGCAGTGAAACCATGTGCCTAGTCTACATCATCCACTCCCTGAATATCCTACTGTACTAGGATAAAGTGTCATTGCACATCTGCTCCAGTAGTTGGCAGTGGAGCTCTCATTTTCAGAGTCTGCACTGGTAGAATTAGCTGTAGCTTTTACCTGTAGAGTTGTTTTTATTGCACCGAGCAGGCGACTTGAAGTACAGTAAGCTAAGCCAGAAGAGACAACATGATTTTTTTTTTAACAGGGACGGAAAGAAAGGCGGAGAGAGACAACGACAATAAGACAAAAGAAAGTCGCCTGAAAGCCAAGACAAGGAAATATAACGAATCATATGTAGCGATTGGGTTCACCGTGATTACCAGTGGGAAACGAGGAAAAATGGCTGTGTTTACTCTGTCTAAAAATGTTGGCAGCGGATAAATGAATGTGCCACTTAGATTACACCCCTGTCATGGCGATAACCAGATGGATTTTTTTTCAACAGAACCGTGCCAAGTATTGCTGACAATCATCCCGCTTTGTGAAAGCTACTTCAGTAAACCGTTAGCATCATACAAAGTAGCGTACGAAATTGCTCCGTCCCAAAAAACCCCACACCATAGCAGATTTATTCATTTTTGTTTTCTAAGTTTGTGTTTTATATATTGTGCTCCTGACTTAATGTTGCTGAACTGAATTTGAAGTTATTATTTATTGATTTGATGACATTTAGTTTTTCCACTATCAAATTGTGCAATAAGTTAGTCAAAAATGTGAAGTGCCCCCGAGGGTCCAATAATGGAACTGCAGGGGCAGGGCAGGGCAGTACATGTCGTTGCTGAAGTCTAAAAATATGTACAATGTGCATGCACTTATAGATACCTAAAGGCATGTTGATCGTTCTATTTGAGTAAAAGTATTGGTTATACTTGACATAAATATTGAATTAAAACTAAAAAGTATGGTTCAGTAAAAATACTCACAAGTAAAAATGATCCAAAATGTTACTTGAGTAAATGGGATAGGGTTAGGGTTAACCCTAACCCTAACCCTGTCCACATGTGAAACCCTAACCCACCTTTGATAGCGGACGTGGACTGATATCCAATAATCATCAATTCAATGCAGTAAATTTGTGCCGTCAGAGGGTATGGTGGAGGTGACCAAAGAAGGAAAAAAATTGTGCACCATTGGACCTGGAAAAGTGTTTGGAGAGCTCGCCATCTTGTACAACTGCACACGCACGGCCACTGTGACAGGTACACGCACGCACACACACACACACACACACACACCTGTATGCACAAGTACATGCAAACGTGTGTTAGCATGTAAACATACAGCAGCACCCAAAATTACCAGTGCCAAATATGTCCACATCACATCAGTCCAACGTCAACAGATCCTCCAGAACGTGTGTGTGTGTGTGTGTGTGTACAGCACTGACTGATATCAAGTTGTGGGCCATCGACCGTCAGGGGTTTCAAACCATCATGATGAGGACCGGCCTCATCAAACATTCCCAGTACACCGACTTCCTGCGGAGGTAACCGTCACTCGACAATGGGTATGTTCGGAAATTCAATCTGAGAGCGCTCTCTGCACTCGGGAACGCAGTGAAACTCAGAATGTTGTCGGAGTGCGCCGTTCAATTATTCAGAGCGCCACGCTCGGAGCAGCTGGAGAGTCAGCCGGGCTCAGACCTTTACAGGCGCAACTGACGCATTCAGTTTGACGGATGCTCTGACGTTTCCCTGCCAATGGCTAACACTCAGGCATTCTAAATTCATAGAAAGACTCTTTCAACAACTCAACTGAGCTCAGTGACAGCGTAACATTCAAATTCCAAACTTACCCATTGGAACATGAGGATGTCACATCACGATGTCATATTGACGCCATCTCTTTCTCCCACTAGCGTTCCGTCCTTTCAGGCCCTTCCTGAGGACATCCTCAGCAAGCTGGCGGACGTTCTGGAGGAGGCGAGTTCTGTCCCGCCCGACACCTTTCGATCAAAGAAACTTTGTATCTGCTAATGTGACCGTGTGTGTGTGTGTGTGTGTGTGTGTGTGTGTGTGTGTGGTGTGTGTGTGTGTGTGTGTGTGTGTGTGGTCAGACTCACTACACAGATGGTGATTACATCATTCGACAGGGTGCCACGGGGGACACCTTCTTCATCATCAGTGAGGGTCAGGTGAGCACTGCCTTCTTCCTGTCCACATGTGAAACCAACTCAATAATGAAAATTTCAATTCCAAAAACATTGTCATTGATCAAATGAAAAGTAAAAACAGGGATTTAGAAAATGCAAACTCAACCACGATTGTCTTGGAAACCAAACACATTTCCTCCCACATCCCAAAAAGCCTGCAACATTAATTGGACACTCTAAATTGCTCCTAGGTGTGAGTGTGACTGCGACTCTTGTCTGTCTCCATGTGCCCTGCGATTGGCTGGCTACCAGTTAAGGGCGTAACCTGCCTCCTGCCTGTTGACAGCTGGAATAGGCTCCAGCACTCGCCGCGATTCTTGTGAGGATAAGCGGCTAAAGAAATGGATGGCTGTTACTTGCATTGATGTAATAGTGTAAATGTCGAGTGTTGCTTCCCACCTCTGTAGCGCTGGTATCACATGTTTCCTAACCCTGAAACAAAGCCTTCACAGTATATGAAACTTAAAGAAATGACGTAACCTGCTGCAAAATGTAATTAAAATAGAATTTGAAAAATGTAAAAAAAAAAAAAAACAAACGCAAACCTCAAACTACTGAAAAACCCCGAACCCTTCCGACATGGTGCGCAGGTGACCGTGTCGCAGCAGAGCGCCCCCAGTGATGAGAAGGTGATGCTTTCTAAAGGAGACTGGTTTGGCGAGCAGGCGCTGAAGGGGTGAACACGCAGCAACGTGGTGCCACGTTACCGTCCTCGTCACAACTTTCCAACTTCCTGCCGGCTGCTTTTTTTGTAGGGAGGATGTCCGCACAGCCAGCGTGACAGCAGTCGGTGCTGTCACTTGTCTGGTGGTGGACAGAGAGTGAGTGACCTCGGCGTCTTTTCTTTGTCATCTTCACGCCGCATGCATCAACCGCGTGTTGGTTGCACTCCGAGTTTAAAGGGCCCATCTCACTGGCAGAGCTGGCGAGAGTTGCCAAATATTGTATTCCAGTAAGAGTACTATAACTTTGGAGTAAAATTCAAAAGCAGTCCTCTAAATATTTACTTGAGCAAGAAAGTAGTCATTGAAAAAAGAACTTCAGTAAAGGGCCAGTCGTCAGTAACTTATGATTGGGAAAAGAAAATACACCTGCCACCATTTCAGTTTTAAGTGCCCAAACTAACACGTGCATAGATCCTTCCAGAAGAGTTATTGTATTTAATCACTTCAATGAAGACTTATTGATTATTCTGTGTGCGTGTGCATGCAAAATATACCGAGATTACAGCATGACACGAAGCATGTTTCACAGTGATTTAGAGGGCTAAAATGGCTAATGTTGCTCAATGTACATCCAAAACAACTGTCCAAACATCTGCAACTTACCCCAAGGTGTTTTCTCAAGTTAGAAGTGGGCTGAAATAGCCACATTTTGGTGCTCACGTACCTGGGTCGCAGTGACTCATGAGACCAAAATATTGCATACTCTTAAACTAGGGAAAGTCCGATGACATCCCGTGTTTTATCCCTGTGCATATGGGCAACAGGCTTTAGGCACACACACACACACACACACACACACTCGGGGAAACTGAGTGAAGGCGTCTTGCTTACTCCATCAGGTCTCAGTTGCATAGTCATAATTGGCCTCCTCGACATCTCCCAGATGTCCCAGAGACCTTTGATTGATGAAAACTCCCAATTAGTCTCTAATCCAGTGAGATTGGACCAAAGAAACCCAACTTTCAGGTTTCAGGTTTTACTTTCAGGTAAAAACTCTCAGGTTTTAAACCCTAACCCATCAAAGGTGTGTTGAATTAACAAGTCGAGTCAAAAGGGTCCTTGTTTTGGTCAGCGGTTTTCCTGCCAGCTTCATGCCACCACCATCTGTGGCGTGTCAGTTTCACACCAGTCCGTTTGGCAGGTCCTTCAAGCAGCTTATTGGCGGCCTGGAGGAAGTCAACGACAACCAGAGCGATGACAACGAAGTCAAAGCCAAGTGAGCACGAGACGAGGCGAGCCAGCGTGTGACGCTGGGGTGTTGAGCTAACAGCGAGCTAACACATGTGCACAGGCGTCGGGCAGAGGATGACTTTTTCTCAAGTGTGAGGCTGAATGACTTCAATGTGGTCTGCACCCTGGGCGTTGGTGGCTTCAGCCGCGTTGAGCTGGTGGGGCCCCGGGGGTGTTTGAGGCGTGATGACGTGGTATAATATGTTGTGACATGGGGTGATGATGCGTTAAGGTTCAGCTGAAAAGCGACACCGGGCGCTCGTTCGCTCTTAAAGTGTTGAAAAAGCGCCACATCCTCGACACCAGGCAGCAGGAACACATCCTGTCGGAACGTCGCATCATGATGGATGTCCACAGCCGCTTCATCATCAGGTTGTTTCATAACTGTAGCGTTGAATATAATTAGGAGGCCTCACTATTGTATCGTCACATTTTCAAATGTAAAGAGCTGGTCAATAGTAAAATACCCGTGAAAAAAGGACTTGAGCATAGTAACATTGTACTCGGTGACTTCCCGTCACTGACTTTGAATGACAGTGACAGTTAAAGAGGATGTGACTCTCCCACTCACTCACTCACTCACTGCAGGTTGTATCGGACCTTCCGGGACCCCAAGTATTTGTATATGCTGTTGGAGGTTTGTCTTGGCGGCGAGCTGTGGACGCTCCTACGAGACAGGTGAGCATTACCACACGATGGTCTTTGAAAAACAACAAAAACATCTCATGTTTTGCCAAGGACCACACCTCCATGTTTTTGAAGTACCTCGTTGTGACCGTTTCAGACAGTGTCTGACGTTAACGGATGGCCCAGGGCTTTGCCTGCAAAAAGTCCAAAACATCTTACTGCTATTGTTCAGTCTTAAGTACTATGGCTCCCAGTCAACTGTAGAATAAATATTAAAGTTCCGCTACTGGTCTAGAATGGGTTAGATCTAGATGGGTTAGTGCTTGAAATAAAGATGAAGGGAATATAAAACCCAGTAGGGCTCTGAGATCTGCGGACTCTGGTGAAATAGGGGCGCACAGACTCCACAGTAAAGTGGTGTAGCCGAGTTTAACTACTATTATGTGCATAAATGGAGATGACGTTACCTCCAAGTCTAAATGTTTTTAAGTCCAGGTTTAAAGTTATTTTGTTTAGGGGTTAGATCATTTCTATTCCAATGATATTTGTTGGACTGCATGCTGATGTTATTGTATCTTTATTTTTCTCTTTGCTTGAAATGTGTTAAGATCTGTTTTTCTTTCTTTTTTTTAATGCTTTTGATCATATAAAACACTGAATTGTGTGAAAATGCACTATATTAATAAATTTGCTTTGCATTGAGAGAATATCTTGTGATGTCCTTGTTTTGACAGGGGCTCGTTTGACGACGGGACCACGAGATTCTACACAGCATGTGTCATTGAGGCTCTGGCAGAACTCCACTCTAAAGGGATCATCTACCGAGACCTCAAACCGGAGAACATCATACTGGACCACAGAGGCTACGCCAAGCTGGTTAATCTCCAAAACTTTTGTTAAGGAAGTTGGGCCGATGCAGACAGGAATTGATGTCATGTTGGCTGTTAGGTGGACTTTGGCTTTGCTAAGAAAGTCGGCCTGGGGAAGAAGACCTGGACCTTTTGCGGGACTCCTGAGTACGTGGCCCCGGAGATCATCCTCAACAAAGGTCACGACAGCTCGGCTGACTGCTGGTCTCTCGGGATTCTGGTCTTTGAGCTTCTCAGCGGAAGGTTTGCATGACAATACTGCCACTAGCGTGTGAGCATGTTCGCATTAACACGGCAAACACTTCTCGGTCCCGCAGTCCACCGTTTTCTGGTTCCGACCCAATGAAGACATACAACATCATCCTTAGGGGCATCGACATGGTGGAGTTTCCCAAAAAGATCACTAAGAGTGCTGCCAACCTCATCAAGAGACTCTGCAGGTTGTGGCCTTTCAAAGACTCTGCTTGAAAATGTGTAAACCTCACAGTATTTAACACTGAGGGGTCATCTCGGGACCACAGAGCTGCACGGCCACATTAATTACTTACAATGTGTGGTTTACACAAATAGCATGTAATGAAGTCCTTTGTGCAGTGACGGAAGAGCTTATGGTATTGCTGCAAAAAAAGCACTATACTTATTGTTCTACTTTTATATGAAACAAGCATTTTACAAATAAAATGGTGATGTGAGTGAGTATGAAGTCACGGTGAGTAGGTCGTTTCTTGTTTTGATATCATTTTAAATTGAAAGCTAATGTTAATACCCTAACCATTGGACTGCAATCTGTGTCATTCAAATTATGGTGAAAATGCAATTTTTTTCACACATATAGCTGAGATATCTTGAGCTATTCAACCAATGTTAGGTAAATGATGGATAGAGCGTTAGCTATCGGCTCCATGAATGATGTTAACATCCTCACAGATGACAGTCTACATGACTTGCACAAGAAATAGTCAGGAAGAAGATAGCATCTGTTACAAATTGGGAGTATAAACCGAATACACCTAAAATGAATTGTTATAAATGTCTGAGTCAGAGGCAAGTACGTATGTGTGTGTGTGTGTGTGTGTGTGTGTGTGTGTGTGTGTGTTTGTGTGTGAGAGACAGGGACAACCCCTCAGAACGTCTTGGGAACCAGAAGAATGGTGTGAAGGACATCCAGAAGCACAAGTGAGGCATACGACACGCATCTTGCTCATGTCTTTATCATCATGTCAATATATCCTCCTTCACCCCCAATCAGGTGGTTCGAAGGCTTCAACTGGGATGGCCTCCGGCAAGGAACCATGGATTCCCCGTTCACGCCAAGGGTGAGCGGTGACACCGTTTGCCCCATCAAAGCGAGTCAAATAAACTCAGCTGTCAAAGGCACACTTGTTCCATATTGGGTTAGGGTTAGCATCAGAGGTATATTAAATACGTCAGAGGTACAGTATTTTGAATTCACCCTATAATCAAAGATGTTTTATTTCACGCAGCATCTACAATGTGTGGTGTTTGCATTTGATCGGTTAGGGTTAGGGTTAGGGTCACACTTGTAAACAGCGTTGACTTAACTGCACTATTAGCGGCATGTCGAAATTATTCTGTCATCAGCGCCTGCTGTGTGGCTTTTCAGGCTGTCATCAGCGCCGTGTGCTTTTGCCATCAGGTGGACGGCCCGCTGGACAACAGCAACTTTGACGACTTCCCTGTAGACTCAGAGGAACCGCCCCCGGATGAGGAGTCCGGTTGGGACCAAGAGTTCTGACCGGGATTATGCAGCCATGCAAAAAAGGACTTGAAAAACTTTTGGACTTTTTGTGGACAACCAAGTCAGAATGTTTGCACAGGAACTACGCTATCCCTCAATAACTTTGATGTCCTGCAGCCATTTCTTCTTTAGGTTTAGGTTAGGCGTTTGAGCTGAGCATCTCCCGGAGGTTAGGCGAAGGAGTCCGAGTACGCCCTCTCCTGGAATTCCGATACCCGAAGTACTGGTATTTATTTCTTATAGTAATTATTTATTTATTTGTAAATGAAATTTTAAATCTCAATTGTATTTATGATTAAAAAGTAGTTTTTAGAAATATTTTAGTCCAAAATGAATGTTTTTAGATGAAAAAAAATGGTAAAAACCTACAAAAAAGAAAAAAATCAAAAATCACTCACTAATCAATAAATTGGTCAATAACCGATAAATCAAACAAAAATCCATAAATCAACCGCCGTGACCGGTCAATAATACGTGCCCGACAACGTTTCGGCTCTCTGAGCCTTCCCCAGGTCGATTTGTCACAAAGTCACAGCGCAGCAGGTTTGGTGATGTTGATGCTTCCAAGGCCAAACTTCAACTGACAGTTTTGAGCTATTTCACTCCGTTTTTACCACACTTATTTCTGAACCATGTGTCAGCTCTACCAAATTGAATAGCATATACTAATGACTATGTATATGAATGATTAATCTTGACTATATGAATACCTGGTGTACGGTAGTATTTCTGTTTGTCGTACTTTTTGTGTACTTTGTAGTATTTTTGTTTTTTGAATATTGAATATATTTTGGATATACAGTATATTTATATAAATTATAATTATATAATATATTTGAATACATTTTATATAAATATATTTTTCTTTTATTGAATGTAATTGTTTTTAAGGAATTGGAATTGTAGTACGTGTTTTATATTTTTGTAGTTTTTAAAAGGGTTAGGGTTAGGCAGTGGAAGTTGAACCCTCCCTCTCCCCTGGTAGGCGTTGGGCCCGCCATTAAAGCGGAAGGGAGGTGCACCGGCCCTCCGATCGAAGGGCCTCCCTCCTCCGAAATTCCACCTCCTCACTCCACGTCTTTCCTCCTGACGTGGCGGTCTCCAGTACATTTTTGACAAAAACGAGTGCCAGGCCAAGGTCTGTTTTTTTCAAGGTTAGGGTTAGGTGAGGGGAGCTGAGCCTTCCCATTCTGGTGTCCAGGGCGAGCGCCCCTTCCCCCAGGACGGGAAGGAAATGCGCGGCCCATTTCCGTCGGTGTCCCTGCGGTGGTGGTCGCGGCGATGCCCGTGGTTTTGGTTCGCATGTGGGCCAGACCCCATCTCGCCGTTCGGGTGCGTCATCACGGTTGTTGAAACAAGTCTTTACAGTGTAGAACCTGGTGGGAGCTTGTTATTTTGTGAGAGACAATGTGTGCGGATGGGGAAATAGACACTTACCTGAGGGAGAAAAAAGTTTGTCCACCAGAGAAATGCCAAATGATGTGGGTTGCCAAAAAAAGGAAAAGAGGCAAAGTACAGAAAAATAAGTGAAGTTATATGGTAGGGTTAGGTTAGGGTTAGGTTAGGGTTAGGTGAGGGGAACTGAGCCTTCCCGTTCTGGTGTCCAGGGCGAGCGCCCCTTCCCCCAGGACGGGAAGGAAATGCGCGGTCCATTCTCCTGTGCCCATTTCCGTCGGTGTCCCTGTGGTGGTGGTCGCGGCGATGCCCGTGGTTTTGGTTCGCATGTGGGCCGGACCCCATCTCGCGGTTCGGGTGCGTCATCACGGTTGTTTTACAGTGTAGAACCTGGTGGGAGCTTGTTATTTTGTGAGAGACAATGTGTGCGGGTGGGGGAAATAGACACTTACCTGAGGGAGAAAAAAGTTTGTCCCCCAGAGAAATGCCAAAGGATGTGGGTTGCCAAAAAAAGGAAAAGAGGCAAAGTGCAGAAAAATAGTGAAGATGTATGGTAAAAAAATTACTTTGGAGTAAAGTAATGAACTAGGAAAAATACCATAAAAATGATTGCAAAACAAATTAGTGCAAACAAAGAAGGCCAACACTCCTTCTCCACTTAGACAAAGGAAGAGAAGGGGGGGGGGTTGTTTGTTTTTGTTTGGGGCCTTCACTTTTAGCACAAAGGGATTATAGCGCTGCAGGCCTCAAAAAAAATTGTTTTGAGGTTGCTTTGCTAAGAAAAAGTCCTTGGTGCCAAAAAAAGGGGTTTTAAAGATGGTAAAAAGGTAGGAAAGGGTGCAAAAAACAAAATTGTGTTTTTTTTTTTTTTTTAAAAAAGACAAGAGCAGAACTCTGTTTGCTAAAGGGCACTTTGGGCCTAGGGGATATTCCCCAGACGTTTAAGGCCCCTGAGCAAACTGGAGTATAACACCTATGAATAAGTTCTCTTAAAATCCAAAAATATATAAGGAAAATATATACTTATCTGTGTGTGCTGATCGATTAACGTATCGACGAGTAGTTTTGTGTCTTCATCAGAATCTATAGCACACAATTCCCAGCGGCAGCAGCGTCTTGTGCGTGTGGATCCTCAGGCGTTCAGAGTTGAACTTCTGTTTGTGTCCAAGCTGCTCGCTGGGGCTCTTAAATCTCCCCGTAGTTGCAGTTTCATTTGTTTTGCAAATTTGGGCTGTGGATGGCTTGGAAAGTGGGTGGAACTCTTCTTGTGGATGGGCACCATTGGGTTACTCCTCCTTCGTTAGTATTGTACTTGGGGTTGGGATGTTCACCAGCATTTGTCTGTTTGTGGGGGCGGCTCCATGCATTTGCAAGATGTTGTTGGGGCCTCGTTTTGTGAATGCTTTGTCCTTCTTCCTCCCATCGTTGTCGTTATCCTGCAGAGCTAGCTCGGACGACCGATTTTAGCATTTGAAAGCGGCACACACCGGTTATGGATTTGTTTTGCTTTTAAGAGTCTATTTTTTTATTTTATGCTAAGGTTGATATAAAATTAGTCCTAGGGTTTGAGCGTGTTAGGGTTGACGCTAAGATTAGGGCTAAGTAAAGTAAATCAACAGTTATGTTTAGGTATGGGGGGAGGGAATATGATTTTGAAGTTTAAGAATGAAGTATTTTAGTTTTGAATTAGAATTAGAAAAGTAATAAATAGGTGGGTATTGTGGTTAGAAAAGGTTTGAGGAAAGTAGATCGGTTGTTGTGTTTAGGGGGGGGGGGGTTTGAAAAGGCATACAGTTTTTAAATTTAAGATAAGATATTTTAATTTTGAAAATAAGAATAGAGTAGTTATGAGGCTAGGTGATCTTTGTGTTTAGGGAAGGTTTAAGAGTGTAAGTTTATACTTGTGTTTAGGGCTAGGGTTAGGTTAGGGTTAGGGTTAGGGTTAGGGTTAGGGTTAGGGTTAGGGTTAGGTTAGAGGGTTAGGGTTAGGGTTAGGCAGTGGAGGTTGAACCCTCCCTCCCCCTGGTAGGCATTGGGCCCGCCATTGAAGCGGAAGGGAGGTGCACCGGCCCTCCGATCGAAGTGCCTCCCTCCTCCGAAATTCCACCTCCTCGTTCCACGTCTTTCCTCCTGGCGTGGCGGTCTCCAGTACATTTTTGTTGTCAAAAAC